>NW_025335409.1:1029552-1427418 GCF_004798865.1 Varanus komodoensis
AAAAGGGAAATCAGGTGCAAGCATTTGTCAGCACTGTGCAAGCACAGAGACACACACCAAAGAAACTCTCCAATGTCTGACCAGTGATCATTCCAGCACCTTCTCTTAAGGTGTGAGAGTTCACACCAGTTTTATAATTAGTGAGATTTTGGGGCAATGGCTTACTTTGTCCTACAGAAAAAATATTAAAACTTGCTAATGAAGTTGGAGTCAGCACCTACTGTTCTGATTTTCCATATGATTTCCTCCATGAAGTATCCTCATCCCTCAGCTGTCATCAGCAGCAGCCTTCTCAGCAAGTTGCTGAGTAGGAAGGAAGATAAAGGAGGATAAAGGGAACCTGGGCACAACCTCTTTCCCCCCTCTTCCCTTCCACTGCTTTTTCCTCATGTGCCACCCATGAGCAGGTACTGTCTTGTTTTACCGATTGTATATAAGTTCCCCCAGAAGACTTTCTGGCTTAGGAGTAAGATAAGCATACCATAAATAAATAAGAATACTTATTTTTTATCTGTGATTAGAATGGCTAGACCAGTTGGTCCAATATTGACTTGAAAATCTAAAAGCAGAGTTGCAGAGAGGATGTCTTCTTTTCTTGGTTATTTAAGCAGGATCCAGAACAGAGCATGCTACCCCGCTCCATAGGCTTTACATCAAAAGTGCACAGCAGGTAAGCAGTTGCTAGCTCCCACCTTCAGCCTGCAGTGTATAGCCATTCCAGAGTCACTAGGCTGCCATTCAGTCCCAGGCTTCATGGCAACATGTCCCACCCACAGAATGCCCAGAAGTTGGACACAAAATATTTCCACAGGCAGTTCCAGCCTATCCAGGAAGCCTGCTGTGGAGCAACGTGGGCAAATTCACAAAAGCCACAGCTTCCAACTCATCATTCCTGCAGTTTCAACAAATTGGAATACTACTTGACAAACAATTGTTCTCACTTGAATGTCAAAACAGAGTAACAAAGAGAAGGAATGAAGGGTCCAGCTTAGGACACCATCGAGAGAGGCAAAGGGACACTTGGCTTGCCACTTCTCACTGTTTCCTCCCAACAGCCCACTGCCAAATCTATTTGCTGACCTTCACTCATATTGTGATAATGAGAACTATCCTAACTTTCCAGAATATTGATGTAGGAAGAAGAGCACTGGCAGAATACACAGATGTGGAGCAAATGCTGTGATGTAGGGTATGACATCTCTCACTCTCTATCGCTATCTCTGCCTGGGGGAAGGACACATGCAGTGGGATCATTTGCACTGCTGGACCTTTCTTCCAAAAGTTTCCACTGCAATACTTGCTGGAGCTCAGGCAAGTACTGCACAGATTTAAGTGAATAATGCCCTATCTGTTGGAGGAACTGGAAGCAAAAATTACATAGGAATTCCTGTCCTCCAGCTGTGTGCATAATACAATTATGAAGAAATGCCGCTTTGAATCACAGTCTAGAGCAGAGAAGCCACCCACCAGTCTTGGAGCAACTTTGGCCATATATTTGTTTGGAGGGATATAGAGTTTCTTCCCAGTCTCCCATTTTGCTTGTCTTCTCTCTGCCTCAGAGCTGGCTGTAGGTTTGAAGGGCAAGACAGCCCTTGGTCCATGGGTCTACTTTCTCTGCTTTCAGTAGCTGCTGTTGCTCTTTGCCTGCTACCACTTCCTTGTTTAATAGGCAGGCAGAAAAGAGCCAGTGTCGCCTCCTGTTCCTTCTTCACACAGCCACAGTTGCCCAGCTCAGAGCAAGAGTGGCAGGTGGAAGAGGAATGGAAGAAAAATTCCAGTGCCCACCCCACCCCCGGAGTATCAGCCCTCAGCCATGTCCAACCTTGCCTATGCTCCGCACCACTCTTATGACATAATTCTTTTTATTATAATGACATAAAAAGAAGCTCACTCTGCAACATCAGTGTCCATTTTGCAGAGCCACCTTCACGGCAAAGACCTTACATGGTCTCAAGAGTGGCACAAACTCTTGCACCTGAGCAGCCTTCCCTGACATAATGTGCTCCAGATGCTGTGGACTTCAGCTGCTACTGTCCCAAGCCAGTAGGGTCAATGGTCAGGCAATCCTGGAATTGCAGTCCAGATCAGCTGGAGGGCATCAAGTCAGTGAAGGCTGCACTGGAGTTTGCCATCTTGTCTAAGGGTATATGAATGAATGTTCAATGAATGATTCATACATGAATCAATACAGTTCATTCTTTGGTTCTTACAGAGTTTGCTTGAAGATTATCATCATCTATCACTTCACAGCCACAGCCAGGCTAACAACTGAAAAATGCAAACAGCAATAAGACACGAAGTTAAAAACTATGGAGAGAAAGGAAAAGTGGTTTATTAAATGAGAAATCCTATTGTGCATTCTATACCCAGATGAAAATCAATCAATGATTTTGCCTTAAACAGAAGAATTTAACAAAATAGTTGGACTCTAACAAAATTCTAATCAATTTATTCTTTGCTTCCAAGGGTGATAAGTGAACACAATCAAAAGGAAGTGTTCACTATATAGAGAGTGTACATTGTGTGCGGTGCATTATTTCTTTCTCATATTGATACCCATGTTTCACTTTAATGAGCTTTTTTCATTCATCCATCCAAAAGTACAAGGTGAATACTGTGCATTCAATTTAGAAAGCTATTGACTGAAAACAAAGACTTCTGTTCCTTGTCTACCATTTACTCACAATCCTACGCCAGCCAGTGGAATGGCATCAGTCCTCCTCCTGCTTCTGTCTCGTCACAACCATCCATTAATGCCAGAACTGTAGGTCATTCCAAAAAAGCCCAATCCTCTTGTGCTAGGGTTGTCCCAATTTCTAGAAGGGGCAACACAGGTGTCAAAAGAATCCCCAAGAATGTGATACCTCCCACATGATCTTACATGTTGCCACACTTGTACAGGAAATCAACACACCAAACTGGTTTCTCGTAATTTACTAAGATAGGATAAGAAATGCCCTTACATGTACAGAAGGCCTCTCCCAGCAGTTTCATGCACATGTTTAAATTCATGGGGGAACAAGGTGGCATTGCAAAGGCCTATGGTCATGGTGAAAATGAAGCCTCTTGACCCCACCTTCTGGACTCAGTCCTGCAAGGAGGACCAGAAATACCATAACACAGAGCATCTAATGGAATAGAAAATCTCTGGAAGGTCCAGGAAAGCCAACAGGGTTGCACTCCTCATGTCCATCCACCAGCACTAATCACCTATCAGGCAACAAAGCCAGACTAAATGTTTCTAGATCATCAGTGTGAGTCAAAACTGTTAAGGACTTCACAAACTATCTGCAATGCCTAGCATAAGTTTGGCAAATTTGATACTGGACAATACCTGTTCAGGCCCACAGATTCAAGGATTGGTTTCTTTAGCAGGGGCTGAACTGTACCTATTCCAAGTTCAAGCCATCACCTCTTCCCTCAAGCAATCATTAATTCAAATCCAAACAGAAAGCACAGCTCTAGCTAGCTGCTTTCAATACCCAGGATAGGCAAGGATCCAAAGAGCAGATGGTAAACCTCCAACCTCCGAGAAGGTTTCCACAAGCTTTGTTCCTCGAGAAATACAACCCCAATTTAGTATGGATGATGTGGGACTGCATTTTCCAGTGCATCAATTTGGAACTTGGACCTCATTCCCCCAGTTTGAGACTTTGCAGCGCTTGATCAATTCAAAATCCTATGCCCGTATTAGATATATTACAAGAATGATTAGCGAAGCTTTTGAAGAAATTACATTTCCAGAAGCGTTTCTTATCAAGTGAACTGTGTAGCCTGTATGTCAGTCAATAGCCAAGTTAATCTTACATAAAAGGCTTACAGCTCTCTGCTAATTCAAAAGAAATGGTAGCATATGGACTTCCATTATTCCTGTAACTAATTTAGGTCCCTCAGGGACTACTTGAAGGGGAATGGTTAGTGTGATGCAGATATTCTTTAATTTACTTGGCTATTCCCATGTAATTATTAAGAATTTCTTTTTAACTTCCACCTTTATTGTTTTATTCTCTATGGAAGAAAAAATCTAAAATGTGAATACTTAGCACCCACACTTGTTATACAGATTTCAGACTACAGTCTATCATATTTATTTGCCTTTCATTCTTTTGCATTAAAATCTGATTCTATCACTAGAATGGTAGGGCAAAAAGATCATGCTCTGAGTAAGATGACCAGTCCCCTCTGAAATTGGGGACTTCTGAGAATGATAGCATTTCACTCTACCATAATAAATGTAACATTCTTCTAGCCAGTCATGTAAAATTGGCAACTTCAGATTACAAAGCCATTCCCCCCATGAGGAACCAGTCTTATTTCTCTTTTGTGACTATCTTCCTAATATTAGCAAGGACTTAGTGGTCAAAAGTATATTAGGTGATCATTGCAAAAACATATGCTGGACTTTAGGATAGTCCTAAAGCTGGAAGACTGAATGAAGCACACCCTTAATCCTGAGAAACAGAAGAGTTACCCGCTGTCAAAGGCGGATGTTCACCGTCTCCATACAAGTGCCACTACAATAGGTTTCTTTACCAGTCAAAAGAAGGTAAATATACAGGCGCACGAGAGGCAAATTCCTTTAGAGACCACTTCCTCCTCTACACAATTACAGATGGAGTGTTCATTTTTAAGAGTGAGGGTTGCTCAGAAGGTTAATTCAGGAGACTAACTTACCTCCAACACTATTAGATATCTAGGAGCCCACTGTTCAGAAGCAACAAATATTTTTGATCCTGTACTATCTCATAATGCCTGAAGTCACACCAAAGGAAGAAATTCCTTGGAATATTGCTCTTCTCACCTACACTTTTTGGACTACAGGCATATTTATATCATTGCATTTCAGTTTATTGCACTTTGCAGGTTTTGTTTTACAGATTGGAGGTTTGTGTCAATCCTGCATCAAGCATGTTTATCAGTGCCATTTTTCCAACAGTATTTATTCACTTTGTTTCTGGGTCACATTTTGGCAATTCTTACACTATTTCAAATGTCTTTCATTATTATTTTTGCTTGGTGATCTGTGATCTTTGATGTTACTATTGTAATTGTTTTCAAGTGCCACAAACCATAACATTTATTAATTGCTTATATGGCATGTGTGTTCTGACTGCTCCACCAACCAGTCATTCTCCCATCTCTCTCCCTTTCCTCAGGGCTCCCTGTTCCCTGAGACACTCATGGGTGACAGGGAGGGATTCAAGGGTGACAGGGAGGGATTCAAGACTTCAGTGGAGGAAGTAACCGCAGATGTGGTGGAAATAGCAAGGGAACTAGAATTAGAAGTGGAGCCCAATATGTGACTGAATTGCTGCAATCTCATGGTAAAGCTTTAACATATGTTTTAAAGTTTGTTTAACATAACAAACTTTAACTTTTACTTTTTATGGATGGGCAAAGAAAGCAGTTTCTTGAGATGGAAGCTACTCCTGGTGAAGACACTGTGAAGATTGTTGAATTGACAATAAAGGATTTAGAATACTAAAATAAACTTAGTTGATAAAGCAGCAACAGGATTTGAAGGGATTGATGCCAATTTTGAAATTAGTTCTATTGTGCTTAAATGCTATCAAACAGGACTGCATACCACAGAGAAAACTTTTGTGAAGGGAAGAGTCAATTAATGAAGCAAATTTAATTATGGTCTTATTTTAAGAAATTTTCATAACTTTCCATAACTGCCACCCCGATCAATCAGCACTGATCAGAATCAAGGCAAAACCCTGCACCAGCAAAAAGATTAGAACTTGCTGAAGGTCAGGTGATAGCAATTTCTAGCAATAAAGTATTTTAATTAAGGTATGTGAATTTTTTAGACATAATGCTATTGCACACTTAACAGACTACAGTATAGTATAAACATAACTTTTGTATGCCCTGGGAAACCTAAAAAAATTCATGTCACTCACTTTATTGTGATAGTCACTTTATTTGCAGTGATCTGGGTATGAGGTATGCCTGTATTTTGTATACTCTTGAATTCTTATCCTTTCTTTTTGCAGCAAAGTTCCTTTACCATGATGACTCATTCTCATTCTCCTTTGTGTTCCACTCAATTATATATTCTGACTATTCCTTCAGCCATCCAATTTGATGTTGACTTCTGTCATCTTCACAATAGCCTGATCTGCGGCAGGTGAATTTTAAATTTGTTTCTAGGCGACCATTGGCAAACAGTCAAATTACTGAGTTCATAAAAGAAATTAACTCCAGGGCAAAGTTACCTTGTTTGCAACTACAAAGAAGTTAACTAAAATATGTTTTGCTTGTCTCCCCCTCTCCATGCTTTTCTTGCTACATACAAGTACTTTTCACTCATTACTACCACACATAGACTAAATAGAGGGGTGGACAAAAGTTCAGCCAACCTCTAAGTTTACACACCTGTCCTTAATGTCCAAAAATTCAGCACAATATCTAAAAAGAAAGCCCACATGTATACATGCATAAGGTGCCCTTCTCAAATATTGTGCTAAATACAAAGGAACACTTTGTCAGCATAGAAGCAAGACACAGGGGTTGACTCTTCCTCCATGTATTTAATCTGTACATAAAGCAGACTTGAGGAAATGTAAAGACCTTAGGAAAACTGACAGCAAGAGCAAGGCAGGTACTTTCTTCTATGAAGGCAATAGGAGAATGTTGCCTCAGTGAGGCACTAAAGTCTATGTAGGTGAGCAAGGCTTCTTTTGTGCTCAGTTTTGTCCTTCCTGGAGGAACTGACTGTATTGCTCAAGGACCTTCCTCTGGTTTTATAACCTGAGAGTTTTGAGATGCTGGAGACATGGCATTCTACCAGACACTCATTCTCTGGAACCAAGGTTGTTGGCAGAGCTGTACCATCTGGCTGGGCAGACCCTGACCAAGTCAGTAATTTTCTAAGTCCTGCACAAGTTTTCAGTGTCTCAACCTCATCAGAATCTTGTGGTGCACACTGAAAGGTCCAAGAGCTCTAACTGCAAAAAGCAGCAGTATTTCTTCATAGCAGCAGAAACATGATTTGTATCTAATGCCATATTTGTATCTCACTTCTGAAATGCATAACTATTGAACGCGATTATTTATGACATGGTCAAAATTACAGGACTCATAAATGAAAATTGATTGGTTTATAAGGGGTCTCAATCATCTCATTTACAAGTACAGATTCTTTTTTCCCCCCTCTGATATGTATAATCATTCTTCCAAAGCAGCAGGGAACGGATTTGTATCTAATGCCACTGTCTTAACTTTTATAATGCTCAACTATTGTGTTAGATAATTGATGAAATTCAGATGGGGTGATAAGGATATAAATTTAATTTGTCTGCAACAGGGATTGTAAAAAGTATGAACTATGCTTACTAAAATTGTAAAATGCTTAAAACAAGATTTATTCCATATCTTGGCTCCTCAAAGTAAGAGTCTGCCCTTTCAGATACTGGGTTTTTTTTTTAAGAGCATGACAAAAATTTCTTCTGAAATATGTAAGTCATAAAAGAACTGTACAATTAATGTAATGGCCCTCTCATATGATGATACGCTAGTAAATAGGCAAGATGTATTTCCATGCTGAAAGCTCACCCCAAGCTTAACTCCTATTGGTCAGAGACAACGTATTGTATCCAAGGGTCCAGTCTTATACAGGCTTAGACCAAAAAAAAGGCCTACAAGGGTCAATAGAAAGGACAAATAAGGAAAAAAAAACAAGTATTCTGCAGATTAAGGAATGACTCACAAATGTAAACAACCTGTTAACTATTAAACAGTAGCTTAAGAGTTAACATTTCCATGAAGTCACATCCACAGAAAGAGCAATGTAGTTTGGAATTCATTTTGGCATGGACATTTATCAGTCCAGAAGTGAAAGCTATGTACTAGCATCTCATGTCATGTTTGGCCCATGTACACAGACATGAGAAAGGCTCCCATAAGGTAAGTTATAATTTAGTAATCATTTATGCTTATTAGCTGCTTTATTATTTCAAATCTACTTGGGAGTATGTGTAAATATAGCCTGTCTTGAATACTGATACTGAAGGGCTTTAAACATTAACATTTCCATAGCTTTGTTAAGATCAGATTTAAGAACTATTATATATTATTTAGAAGCTACCTACACACTACCATTCCATTACTATTTCACCCATTTAGAAGAGTCATGTCAATATGACATTGGGGTAAGTGTTTCCTCTCCTTACCTTTCAGCTGCGAAATTCCATTTTTAAACTATGAGAGATTCATCTGAATTGATATGATTAGTAATTTTAAAGCCTTACTACCCACAATTCAATAGAGCAAGAATCATGCACACCTTTTAACTATTGGATAGGCGAATTCTTTTGATTTGCAAAGTCATCCAAGTTACTGGAAAGTTTAAACACTAGATTCTAAATATACAGACTGTGTAATCAACAGAAACCAAACCGTATGCTTCATGTTATTGTAAACATTGGAACATGCATTGTGTAAACCAGTGGCTGTCTAGCTTCAAGAAATGACAGTGCCTGATAGATGGTTCTAGGAAATGTTCAAGTGGTAGACTACTTCTAAAGCAGTTCCAGCTTCAGGCCCAAAGGATCACCCTTCCTGCATTTGCAGAAAAAAAATGAAGAATTATAACTAGAATCATTTATTTGTGTTTATTCAATTTCTTTACTACCCAATAGCTGAGGCTCTTTGGGCAGTTTACAACAATGCATTAAATACAAGGCTAGCAAATTAATCTTTTTCATGTTTTCAGGTATGTATTTTCCTGTCTTCAATAAACCCTGTCTCCCTCAACTTTAAAGACTAAATCCAGAGGGGGAGAACAGAATGCCTGGGACCAGTGAAGAACGGATGGCACCCTAAATGGTTACTGACTGATTGCAAACTGAAAATGACACACCGGCAAGGAAGGGTGTGGGAATTTATTGCAGAGTATAATTCATTATATCATTATAATCACCCACACTGTTAGGCTGAAAGCTTACAATTACTCAGGAGTACCTCTATTAAATATAGTGGGATTTGCTTTGGAGTAAATTTTCACTCATTTCTCCCACCTCACCATCATCAACAAGAACAACAGTGCTAGATGGAGAACATGGTTTTGCTGATCCTGGTCTCTGGACGATGTGAAGAGGCAGAGAGCTACCAGTTAAGGTGGCTCCTCATTTGACTTCAAATATTTTACTTGACTATTTCTGGATTCTAGAAATCCAAAAATCTATACCAAATGCTGCAACTGTGTAACCATGCAAATCTTGATGTACCAAAATGACAAATCAACTTAACAACCACAAAAATCAGAAATATTCTTTCAATAGCATGGAGATTTATCTGTGGCAAGAACTATACTTACCCTGATGACATATATTTTTAAATTTTATTTTATTCTATTCGGAATTGTTTAACAGAAGTTGTAAAATATAAAAGTAAGGCATGGTTGTTTGCTTTTTTTCCTCATGTTAATCTTACCTAGATACTTCACAAACAAGTCTCTGAAGGTGCTTCCTCAAGTGAAAGAAATGCAAAAGTAGAAAGAAAATAAGGAAAGCACCAGATAGATTTTCAATTAAGTGGTATAAAATATGTCCCAGTCTTTAGTTCATGAGCTTCATATATCTTTATCTCTGAACCGAGTCCTGTATCATCTGTTCTTAGAAATGCCTGTAATTCCTAAACCCAACAGGGTTCATTGTTACTGTGCCAATTACCAACCTGTGTCATTGATTAATGTTGACATTAATCAATGACAAAAAAATAACTGCAATTCTGGCTGTATTATTATCACAAAGCTAGTCCAACTGGATCAGATGGTATTTATCAAGAATAGGTAGACAACTGGTAGTAGATGTAATTGCATCGAATAAGGACAGTGCAGAGCATCATCCATCATTATTTGGATGATGAAAAGGCTTTTGATAAAATTTATTAGAAATTTATTCTCATTACACTGAGAAATTTTAGTTTTCCTCCAGAATCTCAGAAAAATGGCAAAAATTATATGAAATCCCAAAGAAAAGCATCATGACCACTCTTGTATTATCCAATTTCTTTGTACTTGAGAGAGGTACTAAACAAGGATGTCCTCTCTCTCTCCATTGATATTTGACCTATGTTTGGAATGCCTGCCATGTGCTATCTGACAAAATTCTAATATTCATGGCTATTAATGCATAAAGTTTCAGAATATAAACATACTCTTTATATTGATGATTTTGTATTGTTCATTTCAGGACTCTAGTCTTTTCTTCCAGCATTTGGATATTTTTCTGGCTATTCTATTAACTGGTCAAAGTCTGACTTGACACTGAATGGAGTTAATATGCCCCACAGAGCATTAACTATGACAATTTACTCTTTGTGCTGAATTTCACTTACTTGGAAATCCTAGTTCCTATATCTCAAATGACTAGGTTAAACTTGAATAAGTTGATTAATGAACTCTCATGGGAAATTGATAGATAAGCATCCTGAAAGCAATGTCTATGGGGTAGGGTAAGCAAACTTAAAATCAACGCAATACCTCTAATTGTTTTACATAGTAGTTTTTATTTGCATACAGAAAATATGTGCAGAAGCTTGGTTTCATAAATTTGTATAGGGTTCCTCCCAACCACAAATATCTTTAAAAGGGATACAAGTTCTGATTAAAGAGGGTGGATTTGGTTTCCCTGATCTTTATTATATCAGTGAACCTATATGTCATCTTGTACTAGAATTTGGACTTTTCAACCTGATCAGTCTGCAATCATGTCTGAATCATACTCCCAAATGTATTGCTTTGAGTTCTTGTCATACCAAAAACAAATACAGTGTATTCTGCAGTTAGAGAGGTGTGGCACACAATTCCATTTCAGTTGCAGTTTGCTTATTTTCACAAGAAAAATTAATATCATGAGGAAATCTGGGTTTAAAGATTGGAAAGAAAAGGTTTGGTGCACTTGGACAGGCAGGTAATTATTACTTTGGATCAGCTGGTTAAATCCTAATTTTCTGTTTGTATGCTAATTATAAATTACCAGCTACAGCTGATTGGCAATATATATAGTGGAAACGTTTGTCAGAATCTAGCTTCAGCCCTGCTGCTTGCAGTTTCAGAGCTGCCTCTGATTGGAAGTATTGATTGAGGTTGAACACCTACACTGACCTATAATCAGTGTATATAGTTATGCATTATTGATGGAAAAATATGATATACAGGGCCTTATACAAGAATGGAATAATGGAGTAACCCCTTTGCCCGGTGCATAGTGTTCTTCATTGCTATCTACGTTGGAAGAGGAAACAGACACTGTCTAGTTCAGCAAAAAAAATGATGTACTGGATGCTACAATGTCTTGCTGTTAAGATCTTAATTAAAACAGCCAATTGTTGGAGGTGCAATGCAGCTAATTCATATTCATATGTTTAGGTAATGCCCAATGGCTCTTTCCTGTTGGGAGGAGGTAATAATTTAGGTACATTTTGTGATGAAAGGTTCTTTCATTTTTAATGATGCACATGTCCTTCTTAATTGTCTACCCATCTCCTGGAATTTAATGCAAGGTCAATGGAAATGGATTTTCCACACTCTTTTGACAGTTAAGGCAAATGCTCCAACACCGGAAGAATATTCAGTCACCTGCAATAGCGCAATGGGTGGCAGACTTCATGAAACTTTCCATTTTTGAATCGGTGGTCCTTAGGCACAATTTATATGTTTTTCGGCGCCAGGTTAAGACCTTTTTATTTCAGCAATATTTTAATAAGTTTTAATATCATGCCTTATATGTGTTTCTTGCAGCCAGCGTGGGTCGATAATTTCATCTATGTTGTATTTTATTGTATTATCTATGTCAGCCGTCCTGAGGCTTTCGCGACAGGATGGCATATAAATACTTAATTAATAAATAAATAAATAAATAAATAAATAGTGCAAGTTGAAGCTCTGAGCACATTTACAAGACTCTTATCTTGTATACATATGCATGGGAGTAAATCCCATGGAACACCAAACCACTTATGATTATACCATACATTTGATGTAATCCTGAACTTGTTTCACCACCCACAGATCTCTCCCTATCCCATATAATTTCCTGTACTATGTCAACTGCTTTTCCCTTCCCATAGGTCTCCATAGTCATTTCCAAGGCTGGCTACAAGGCATTTTGCTATCTGATACCAAGCAGCAAATGAAGTCTACAGTCCCCCTGTCAAAGTGCACAAGAATACTCAAAGCCAATCAAGTTGTTTCAGCCCCTCAGGCAGAAAATACCATAGGTATCACTCCCAGGCAGTTTAAATGCAAGAATGAATAAATTAAATAATATAATTTTGCTGCTTTTTCATGGTGTCCCAGATCAGCTGTCTGAGGCACTTGCTTCAACCCCAAAGCGGGACGGCCTGTGTCTCTTGAAAGGACCTTTTCTCCTAAGGAAACCCCTGTAAATAGAGATATATGGACAGGGGAGAGAAGTACATTAGACTTCATGGGCAGGGAGACCATCAGGTAGAAAGATGCAAGGGAGGCAGCAGGAAGGGTATCATGAGAGGGTAATCCAGGAGGATCAGATGCCAGGACCCTTGTAACTTTATTTCAGCAAGTGACTTTTTCTCCAGTTCCATAAAAAGCAACATTTTTCTAACTATATGTCTGAACAGTGGACTCCAGGCCACAAACACATATTATGCCATAGTAAGTTTGTGAGTCTTAAAGGCACCACCCATACTGGGGCTTTTGAACACACACACAAAAGCAAGACGACACTAAGTTCATGTCCCACTCCTATTCACCTTTCTTTAGCCTAGTGCAAATTTCCAATGCCAAAGTGGGCCATGGACCCCCCAGAAACTGGCTATGTGGATGAAGCAGACTGCTGCTCATGCAACCCACTTTTGCAACCAAATTCACTCCTATTTCAGCAGCAGCAGCGGCAACTGTGGTAGTTTGGAGGAAGCAATAGATGAAGAAGGCTTCTCTTATCCCATGTCATATGCTTCTGCTCTTTGTCTTCTTGTCAAAACCATGCTTCCTACTATGTCTCAGGACCCAAGTACAATTGCCAAATACCAACTGGCCACACAGGTCTTTGCTTAGTTGGGCACACTCCAAAAGGGTTGGCTGACAATAGTGCTGTTAGAAATGTTGGACTCTGGACCTAATGAAAGTAAAGAGCAGACTGTGGAGAAAGGGGGCAGGCTCCCCTTTTGTTTAAAAGACTGGTTTATTCATGCTTCACTTCATTGAGGCCCCATCAGTGAGGGTGTTCAAAGATAGGCTGGACATGCACATGGTGGGCATGTCGTGAGTCGAGCTGGCTGGAGCCGGGGGTCAGACTAGATGGCCCGGGAGGTCCCTTCTGACTTGCTCTGTTTCTATGTTTCATACTAGCCTGCCAAGAAAATAAATCTAGGACTCCTTGGTAACTGCAGTGACACTGAGTTCAGAGGGCTTGCATTATGGTAAATTATGGCAACTGGGCAGCTATAATTATTTGGGGTAAAGTTCAAAACAAAAACAGGCCCCTGTCCAAGACCCCTTTTTGACACCGCTCATGGGCCCAATAAAATTGGTTGCAAAGCTGCCTTTTAGGGAAACTTGTCCACTTCCATTGGCCTCCAGATTAAGGAATCCCCAAGAGCATTTCAAGTCAAAACCTGAGCCTAAAAGTAATACTTCAGCTCAGAAGTATTGTGGGCCAGAAGTCAATCTGAGGAGCTGAAAAACCTGGACATATACAGGCATAGTGAGAGGTGATTCAGAAATCAAAATGCTTATTAGCTGCTATTTTTCCTGAAGTCCCAGTCAGAGTAATGGTACTCCATCACAAGGGTTGACCTCAGAGACTTTAAGGAGAAAGGCCTTTAAGGAGAAAGCACTCCACAGAGGATATAAAGTTCCTGATCATCTCCTCACAATCAATCAGCCAAAATATCACCCGTTTTGACATCCTGAAAATGGAATGGCAAATGGGACCCAAAGAATTCCTGCCTGGTCAACCTGAAACACAGTTTGAGAAACACTTGCATTCATCACTGTTTATTATAGTTATTAAACACATGACAAAACTAGTTCTCACTTCATAATATAAGGGTATTGCAGATGTTGACCCACTTGAAAGACTTTGATGGCCTCAGAGACAAGACATCCTTGCATGACTATGTGTTTGAACAAAGGAAACAAACATCTGAAGACTTGCTCATTTGTGCTATTACTCACCCTGACCCTTTCTTAAAATCTTACAGATAGGTTTGTCTGAGAGCTGAGAAAAATCCCACACTTTTCAAACCCATAGGAGCTGAGAAAAATCCCACACTTTTCAAACCCATCAATGGTCAAAATAAAGGTAGTGCTAAGAGTAAAATAGGCATCTCTTTGTATCAGTGCTGATGTTTTCAAAAACCCATGCCACAAACTTTCAGGACATATGAAGAACATTGTCTCAGTATTCCATTGTCTCTTTTCCCACCCAAGAGTGTTTCAAGCTTCCAGTCACCTTTCCTTTAGTCATAGGGAGAGAATGAACTTTTTCTGGATATCCAGCAATCATACAAAGCACTTCCTAAATTCTTTTTTGCCGCAGGAAACCTTCCCAACCAAACCCTTCAGAAGTTACAAAAAACACAGTAAGTGCAGAGCTGAATTATAGCTGAAAACAAATGCCTCTCTGTGGATAGCTGTCTTTACTTACTCCTACACATCATCGGCTCTTGTCCAGAAAGTGAATGTTTGTGTTCCCTTATCACGCTGAACTAAGTCAGAATATTAGCTTAACTGCCTGTGTGGTAGTTATTCACACATCTATCCAACTCCTATTTAAATCTCATTAAAGTATTTGATGCAATTTCCCCGCAGGAAGGAATTCCATAGATTAATTATGTTGTATGAAGGAGTTAGTTATCTTTTCTAAATTTATCTATGTTAAATTTGCTACCAATCTATTCCGGTAAATGGCCACTGATTCACTGTATTCTTTCCAAGATTGCATATAGGGGAACATGCCATCTGTCTTCACTAAATTCCTCATTATTTTAAATTCTCTTTGTCATGTCTTCTCTTACTGCCCTTTCTAAACTAAATGATCCAAATCTCCCCTTATATAAAACTTACCTAACCTTTCAGTGTTTTACTTCCTTTTCTGTGAACCATTTCAAGGTCACCAACATCCTATTCTGAGTGAAGTATAGTGTTTCCCATTGACACAAAACAGCCAGAGGCTGGTTCTTGATCTTTGTTCCTTTATCACATTTCTGATGCCCTCCTCTCTACAAGAATCCACACTTACTAATTCCTGTTCTAACCTAATGCAAAACAGTACTGAAGGAATAGCACTAATGTTGATTACCAACTTCCTCTGCACTTATGTCTGGCTTGACCGTTAGAAAAACATATCTATATCTCCCTTCTCAACCTGCAGTCACCATGCATTGTATTTCATGTTTTAGTAGCTGCTGCTCTTCTTTAGATCTCTCAGGAATGTAAGTTATACAGTCACTCCTCATTTAAAGACAGTCACGTAAGCAAACTTTCTCTGCTGAAGAAGACTGGAGTGTTATGACTAACCCATGTCTCATTTATGCCTATACTGAGTGTGACTAAAACAGGATCCTTTTCATGGATGAAGAAGCTATCAATGGCTAGTAGCTTTGCCAGCTATAGTCTTCTTTGTTACACAGGCAGCATACCTGCCAACACCTGCTGCTGAAGAGCTTGGGCAGGTGGAGCCCTGGTGCCCATCTTGCTTGAAAGGTCCTCTATATAGCTGGCTTCCCACTGTGTGAACAGAGTGCTGGACCAGATGGACCATTGGTCTGATCCAGCATAGATTTTCTTACGTTCTTGTTGCTGTTTGACTTGCAGAGATGACAGATACATCACAGCTTTTTGCACATAAAGATCAACATAATGAACTGGCATGCATGAATCCTGGGCCATAGCTGCTCAACTTTTCACTTTCGTTTCCAGAATTCCTCTCGAACTTTTCAGCCACCATCCAAACTATTCTTTACAAAATGCTACCAGGACAAGTGAATCAGAAGTGTCCTGGAACTGGCAACACTGTTTTGGCAGCTTAAAGTTAGCATGTGGGAAACCACACAGCACATTGCACCTGTAAGGATAAGGAAGAAAAGAAGCAAGCCTGTTTTTTACATGCATCGGTGGATGTGCTTGCATTATTCATGACTCATGCTAGCAGCGCTTTACTTCGCAGACCATTACAAATAAGGCATTTTTCTCTCGGTGAAAAGGAACCAAATCTGCAGTCCTTGTGCATGATTCTTTGAGTGTCATCTACAAACACTACATTCGCTGAAACAGTGTGGGTTAGAAATTTGGTGCTCATTGACAATCTGCAATAACCAAGGACTGTATTGATCCTCTTTTCCTCTTCCTCCTCCTCCTCCTCCTCCACCACTAAGCAAAAGAATGAATGGTAAAGAACTGCTGTTGAGATGAAAAGAACGAAAAATCTCATCATAAAAGTGTGTGTCATGGAAACAACTGAGTGCAGGAATATTTGTGCTCGGAACTTCTATAGAAATGCGTTCTCATTTCTTCCAGCTGCATCTACAGGTGAGTTCTCTGCCTCCGAGTACTGGTTCCAAGCACGCAAATAAAAAAGCAGGCAAGATATTTCAAAAAGATAAAAGGCAGCATCCAAGAGTCAAATAGCCAAAGATGTCATCACTGCTCCCTGCACTATCTGTACATGTTTTCTTTGGTAAATGAACTGCCCTCTATATGCTTCCATGGTTTTAATTGCTGTCAGATTTATCATTACTGCTGGCAGTGAAGTTATATTTGCAACAAGGGGAGAAACAAGTCTGGTGGCATTTGGAAATTGTTGTTCTTGATTTGGTTTTGCTTGGGCTTGCTCATTTCCTTTCTAGTGTTTGATGAGGTTTTTTTAAAATCTGAGTATCATCACAGACAAAATAAATGCTGATACTTTATATGGCCCGAATGGGAGAAGTCATGACTGGACAATCAATGCTCAGTAGCATATTGAAGCAGCAGATAAGGGCTAAATAAATAACAACCAGCTGTAATATTTATTTATTACCAGGCTACTCTGTGAGTTTCTAGAGAAAAGATTTACAGCTAATATTGGAAGAGAGTTTGCTTTTTGTTAAAGGCATTCCTCTTCTTTTTCTCAACTCATGCAAGCTTAAAGAAGAGTCCATGAATTCAGATGTATGTTACAATATGTGTGTGGCAATTCCAGTCCTGTTATGTCGGTCTTCCAACCCATGCTGAATACCCTTTTACACCATCAGCTAATTACAAGATAGTTACCTTTTCACATGATGGGCAGTGAATAAGTATGGGGGATAAGTCAGCACAAACTGAAACTTTGCTATGGAAGTTCATAGGCAGGGAAGGAACAAGATAGAAACAAGTTTGGGAAGATCCAAACAAAGCAGAGAGGCAAAGGTCTTTCCCTGGCTTCTCAAACTATGGCCAGTGAAAGTTCCTGGCCTGAAACTCCAGAGAGCAGCTGCCAATCACTGTAGAAAGCCAGCATGGTCTATAAGTTAAAAAGTTGGACTAGGACTAGGAAGGCCAAGTTCAAATTCCCATTCAGCCAGGAAACACACAGGGTACCTAAGGGCAGTCATTATGTCTCGAGTCTGTTGCAAAGTTATACAGAGAAGATCCTTGTATGCTGCTGACTGTTTCTCTGAACAGGGTTTCTCCTTGGTCCACAGGTCAAAAGCATTTCTCTACCCACTATAAACACCACAATAATCCAACTGTTTGAAAAGTCAAGTCTATGCAGTCCATAGCCTGTATTATTCTATTTAAACTGATTAAACCAGGTTGCTTCCTATTAACCATTCCACGAAGACTTAATGGTGCTGGGCCTTACTGCAACCCAAAATGACCCCAAAACAATTAAAACCAGCATCATTCTTTTAATTAATCAGTGCCTATCAAAATTCCCTGGCAACCTGTAGTCAGCATAGGCTAGACTGTGCCCCCGGCTATTACCTGCTTCATACGGGGGCTTTACAGTAGCCACTGGAGACTGAAGTTCCAAGAATCCCAGACTGTATTGTCAGGACTGACAAGCTAAGAAAGTATAAACTGCCAGGTCTAAAGTGTCAAATATGCATAGACTAAGAGGCAAACTAAAGTACCAAATATGCTTTCATTAACCTAGACAACATGGCTTAAAGGAGGATATATTTTTTATATTTATTTATTCATATTGCAATTTATATCCTGCCTTTTTCCTACAAAGGGCTCAAGGCAGCTTACATCCTCCTCCTCCTCCATCTTATCCTCACAACAACAACCCTGTGAGGTAGGTTGGGCTGAGAGTCTGTGACTGGCCCAAAGTCGCCCAGTTGGCTCCATGGCCAAGCGGGGACTCGAACCCGGATCGCCTGAGTCCCAGTCCCATGCTCTTAACCACTATACCACACTGGCTCTCTGGACTGATATCTGGACTGATATCTGGACTGATATGAAATGTGCAACTGTAGCCATGCCCAGCAACATGTGTGTGCAGACTCCTTTAGAGATTTTTTTTTAACTTTTCTTTTTTTCAAAAAAAAATTTCGAAAGGTTCTTGTATGGCTTGTTTATGTTAGACCTGTTCTTCCAATGCATTTTCTTAACTTACAACAATTAAAAATAAAGTCTTCCCCTAAAAGAAAAGGAACAGTAACATAAATATAGAAACAGGCTTGGTAACGCATTCTAAAAGGAATGTGGGAGAGCATTCTGAAAGGAGCTTATAACATAGAAAGAAATGATTGCATCAATACCTGTCTAGCAAATAAGGACAGCTGAGACATTTGTTTTGTTCACATTTCAAATCCACTCTTTCCAACCCAAAACACACATGAGCAGTCAGCACGCAGTCAAAACCTGCAGTTTTCTGAATTTGGCAATGCAGTTGCCCCAAAATTTGTATCGAGTGTGTACCTTGAGGGGGGAAAGGTGCACAAAATGTACACCTTTGAACAATGTGCATGGCAATAAAATAAATGTTCACGCAAAGCAAAATAAATAAATAAATAAAATAACTTGCAGTCTTAAGAAGCAATGAAAGGGGAAGAACGTAGTCATGGAAAACTAAGTTCCTGAGCGATCTCAAGCTTGTCAGATTTGCCTTTCCTACTGGCAGGACAAATGCTTGCCAGAAAAGCTGTAGCCAGACAGAGGAAAAGAATAAGAGAGAACGCCAAAAGGATCTCATGGCATAAGGTAATCCACAATCTAGGTGTGCCCACTGAGAAGGCATGCTTTCTTGTTCCAAATAATTATTCATCAGTTACAGACAAAACTCAGAAAATAGAAGATCCAACAGCTTTGGGAGAGCAAGCAGGATGATAGAAATATGGTAAAATACAGTTGAAGAACCACAAGAGTAAAGCCACACTACGATCTGGAACTGGTTGTCCAGTTGTGTGGATTCGGATTTGTAGTGTACTCACATTCCTAGTGGTGATGTACTGGTAAGTTTTGTAAATTTCAGGACAGTTCCCATAGTTCTATCCCCAGACAGAAAATGCCAGCAGCTGGCTCAATCCAAACCAGCAAATTCATTCTCATTTCCATCAGGAGCAGGTCTTTGGAAGGCCAATGGCTCTTACTTGACCATTCAAGACCAAGCCACTACAACCTACTTTGCATTACAATGGGAGACAGTACTGCAGCAGGGAAAATTTATTTCCCTCCAGCTACCATGAGGATTGCAGCAAATCTCAGAAGGAACTGGGATGTCTGATTGGGGTGTCAGACAACTTCCAAGTCCTAGCTAATCAAAAAAGTGCTGGCATTGCAACCTTGTGAGTCCTGCCTCCGCTTTATCACTGGTTACTAGCCTTAAACAAAAATGGGGAGAAGAAATATTGCACCACTTCAGCAACCTCAGGACTGTATTCTCACAGTAGTAAGACGTGAATTCACATGAAAGGACCTATTTTGAATAGATGTGATTCATTTTATCAGCCCAGCTACATAGATGACCACAGAAAAGTTTGTCAAGGTTTGCCAGCTCAAAGCTAAATGCAGGTTGAACTACTTCACCAGATGGCAGTGATAATTACTTTATGGTGAGACGAATGTCCATGGGAAAACTTGCCAACCCTCATGGAAAAATATACAGATATCACCAAATAAATTATCCCTCCATATCAA
The DNA here is from genome assembly GCF_004798865.1 of Varanus komodoensis. Classification (NCBI taxonomy): domain Eukaryota; kingdom Metazoa; phylum Chordata; class Lepidosauria; order Squamata; family Varanidae; genus Varanus; species Varanus komodoensis. Next base: position 1,049,657 of record NW_025335409.1, read on the forward strand.
CGGATGCACAGCTTTAAGAGATTAAATGGATTCACCTTACTGATCAATATGTAATTTAGGTTGCAATCTTATGCATGTTTAGGCAGAAAAAAGTCTTACAACCCCCAGCATTATTTAATGATTTAACTTCTATACTACCCAATAGCAGAAGCTCTCTGAAGGGTTTACAACAGCTCACAAAATGCAATAAAATACAATATAAAATACTGATAATGAAGTCCATGTAAAATGGAACTTGAAAACCAAATTTAAACAACTTCAGTAGCTAAGACAAGTTAAAACAGGACCTATTAAACAGCTAACATAATGCACTACATGTGATTTAAAGCTGTTAAATGCCCTGGTGTAGATGGTAATCTTAACCTTGCATCAAATAATACTATAGCCTACAGTAGGCAGACCTCAGTGGGAAGCTTGTTCCATAACTGCAGGGTTGCCACTCCAAATGGCCTCCTACTTGTCACCACCAGCTGCCACCAACCATCAGAGTTCACCATTACAGGAAGGAGCTGGATATTGAACATCATGTTCAACTACATGTGGCTAAGAGTGGTGTTGTTCTCATCAGGTGTTGTGCTCCAAAGAAGTATAGAGCTTTATGGGTTAAAGCCAGCACCCTGACTGGGCTCAGGAGCATATAGCCCAGCGGTCCTCAAACTTTTTCAATAGGGGGCCAGTTGAAAGGCAGCAGCTACATGCGCGGACCGGTGAGGGGGTGGGGGGGGGTGCCTGGGTGTGTGGGCCGGTGAGGCATTGGGTGTGTGTGAGGTAGCGTTGGATGCATGTGGCAGCAACTCACTTGCTCGGAGATCTCCCAGCGAGTTCAAAACCATCTCCAAGCAAGCAAGCCACCACCTCCTGCACACGCAGGTGGTGGCACAGGCCAGATGAAAGGGCATGGCGGGCCAGATCTGTCCTGTGGACCATAGTTTAAGGACCCATGCTATAGCCAATCAATGAAAGCAGACAGAATTGTTGTATATGCCTTGAACTTCTGGTACCAGTTTTAATCTGGCTCCCCTGTTTGAACAACCTGCAACTTCTCAACAATTTTCAAGGACAATCCCATGTAGACTGCATTGCAGTAATCAACAAGGTCGTCTTAACGCATGGGCCTGATGGGCACTTGCCCGTGGGCCTCATACTAATCTGTGTATGTTAACCCTTGGAAAATTGGAAAACTTCCAAAATTAACAGTAGTCGTAGTTGTCACAGGGGCCCCAGTACACTGCTTTGCCCGGGACCCATAATGCTGTTAAGACGGCCCTGGTAATCAAGTTTAGAGGTTACTAGAACACATGTGAAACTGGTTATCCCTCTCCAGGGATAAGGGCACCAGTTGGTAGAAGACACTCCATGTCAGTTAGGCCACCTGAACTTCAAGTGAGAAAGATGGATCAAGGAGAACCCCCAAGCTATGAACTTTGGATGAACCCAGACAGTCATTTCATGTATAAATTGAACATTAAAGAGCATGGGTCCTCAAACTATGGCCCGGGGTCAGATCTGGCCCACCATGCCCATTTGGACCCACCGTGTGCCTGCCTGCCTGCCAGCCACCGCCCACCTCGCTCCCCGCACAGGAGGCAGTGGTTTGCTCACTCAGAAAGCGATCTTCAAGCGAGCAAGCCACTGCCTCGTGTGCCCACCTCATGGCTTGTGCCCACCCACACCTTGCCTCCCCTCACCACACGCACCCACCCGTGTCTTGCCGCACGCCCTGCCCCACTTCAGCCCATGCACCTGCACACATCGCCCCCGCCCCCTCACCAGCCTGCGCACACCACTGGCACCACCTTTCTGGCCTGTGCCCAGCACCAGCACCTTTCAACTGGCCCCCTGCTCAAAAAGTTTGAGGACCCCTGTTAAAGAGGACAAGTCTGACCCCTGATGATCTCCATACTGGATAATCCACAGGGCCACAGAGTATTCCTCAAGTAGCAGCTCTTGGAGCTGGCCGTCCAAGTACTGCAGTGCAGGACCCCCACTCCCAACTGAGGCACTTATCTCAGAGGTACACATGGTCAATAGTATCAGAAGCTTCTCAGAGATCTAGACATATCAACAGGGTCAAATTCCCTCAATGTACAACAATGTACAAGGTGATTGAGATTGTTCCCATGCCAAACCCCAGTCCGAACCCAACTGAAATAGATCCAGATAATCAGCCTCATCTAAGAACAGCTGGAGCTGGTTGGCCACATCCATTCAAGGTCACTGTCCAAGAAGGGGATATTCACCACTGACTTAAAATTGTCCTGGTAGATGCAAGGGATTTTATAATGGAAGTGCCTAGCAAATACATTACAGTGGGTCTCAGATGAGTCTAAGATAACCTTAGGATGAGACTGTGATGTGCTTTTGATAAGCCTAAAGAGCTGTGCTGGATAACAAATTAGAGGATTGAATATAGACAGTGAGATTTTGTTTGTCACTCTCACTGCCTCATAGCTATAGGTGACTATAGGTGCACACTGTAGGGATTAGTATTGCTTTCCCCAAAATACATTAGTCAAAGGTGGATACACTTAAGTCTCTGATTCTGAACTGGAAGGTGAGAAAGGGTTATAATGCTTAGCTGAACTGGCAAGGTCAATAAACTGCAAAATAAGCCATGTGGCTGGTGTGAACTAGAACATCTCTAGTTTGGGGAAAGACATTGTAGAATGAAACTGTCAGAAGAAGGGTGCCATTTAATAAAACCAGTGATTCAGCACCAGATCAAATGAGTGGACCAATTAAGTAATGTTGGGCATTCCCATTGTCTGGCACACAAGCAGTACAAACCTCCCTGAAGATGAAGTCAGCTCCATTTGGTGGGAAAGGGAGGAGGAGAATTGGAATCAATCCTCTGAAGTGAGCAGAACTAACTACATAATTATAGGATCATTAACTTGATTTATGCTTCTTGTTAAAGACCTTTATATTACTTATTGTGCATTACAAAGTCATCCCTGGCTGGTCAGGTTAACTTAATGAAAGATTGTAGCTAAAAGTTTCTCACCTCGATCTGTCAGGAAGGGAAAAGGAGATATGTTGAAAAGAGAGAGACACCAACTCATTAGACACGCCAAGGCTCAATTATATCCACTCACAGTTTTTCTCCATCTGCACTCAAGCCATCTCCTGTTTTGTTTCATCGCTCAGCTCCAGGGTATAAAGCCATAAAATGAATGATCATATCAACTGCCTGCATCATCTTTGTATTTCACAAATCTTCCACCAGCAGGACCAGCAGCCATATCAGCTGGAAAGCCTCCAAGGGCCCATTGGAAATATCCAAATCCATCAGCCTCCAAGTCAGAACTATTTTAATAGGTCCTAACCCTCTGCAGATGGGGAAAGTCACTATTAGTCTAAATCTCAACAGGCAATAATGATCTGACCATTACTGATTCAGAGAAACCTGCATTCAGATCATTATTTTTATTTTCCCAGTGTTTTAAGACCTGATTGTTTTAATTGGGGTTTATTGTTAGTTGAATTTTTAGGATGCTGTATTTTATTTTACATTTTGTATTGTTAAACCATCCCAAGACTTCAGTAATGGAACAGTCTAGAAAAGTTTTTAAATAAATAAATAAATCTCTGTGACCAGTCAAAATTACACAAAATCAGAATGTGCCCTGCTACATGTGAGAGCCAGTGTGGTGTAGTGGTTAAGAGCATGGGACTGGGACTCAGACGATCTGGGTTCTAGTCCCCACTCAGCCATGGAGCCAACTGGGTGACTTTGGGCCAGTCACAGACTCTCAGCCCAACCTACCTCACAGGTTGTTGTGGGGATAAGATGGAGGAGCAGAATGATGTAATCTGCCTTGAGCCCTTTGTAGGAAAAAGGCAAGATATAAATGAAAAAATTAATAAAAAATAAATAAATAAAAATGTGTTGGGCCAATGACATGTTGGGACAGTTCCATGGTTTTTATGGAGTCATGATATCCTGAGCCATCCAGATAGAATTGTTTTGGCATGACTGTTAACTTCCCCCAGGACCAACAGCTGGTGGGGGGCAGGGCACAAAATCAAACAAAATCACAATAGCCCCTCTGTCAGCTCAGGTACAGATTCTATGCCAGCAAAATCCTCAGTCTTTCCCACTGACCCAACACAAGATCCAAACATTCTAAACTCAGAATTAAATGGGCAGGATGCCTGGAGAGAGAGAGGGAGGTGGGGATAATTCCTTTTACTGGCCCTCCACCCTACCGAGATAGACAGAGTGTCTATCCTCTTGACAGCAATGGAATTTTTCATGCAAAAGAGCGCCTGTTGAGCCAGGATTATCGAAGGCATAAGATCATAAGGAGGCTGGCAGGATGATACAGAAGCTAGCAAGGTGAACAAGATTCTGGCAAGGTAGTAAGCCCAGTGTTCTTACTTCCCTTGAGAGTGTGCTTCTCTGTGTGTTTATCACTGCAGGCTTCAGATCATTCCCTGATCTGAAGTAAGTAAGTAGGAATAAGCCCAGCTGAGAACAATGGAGCTTGTTTCGAAACAGATATGCATTGTGTGAAATGTAAATCTTTGGCATCTTTTCTGAGACACTATTATCACCAGGTCGGTCCTTAAAGGCTATGTGATCTCATAATGACAGATGGCTTACTGCCCAGCTGAACCCTTGTGCTTTTGGAAAGTTGCCAATGTTAGGAAGATTTACATACCTCTTCTCTCATTCAAATATGCTTTGAATTACTATATATCAAAGACAATGACACTGGGCAAGGAAGCAAGTTTTTCAGATTAAGGAAGATAGCAGATTACTTCTAGAAATTTGACATTATCAAAAATATATCCACCCTTCCTTTTGACAATGGAAGCAACCTGTCTAATATGATGTCCTCTACAATATATACATGCATTAGCTAAAGCAGAAAGTATGTTTCTTGCTTGAGAACAATTGTTTTATATATATGCAAATTTTATTGAGCACTTAATCAACTCATTTCATTAATCAGCTCCAATTTCTTTAATCAAGGGTAGGGATTATTCTAGTCTTATTCCAGGCCAAATTTGCATGCATTTATTCATATATCCATCCCATTCCATTTTGCTGCATTTCCAACCACAATAATTAGCACTCAAGGACTTTGCTATTCTTTCCACACATGCACTAGGGATGGACAAATCTGTAATATCCATTTCTAATTGCCTCCATCGCAAGTTCATTTTATCCTATTTCTACATCAGTTGGGATGTAGAAGTCTGCACCAAAATTGACAAGCATTTATCATTTTTTCTATAATGATATAGATAGAAATGTTAGATGTTCCGTAACATACATATCTTTTCAGGCATTTTTGATTAAGGTAATACTGTTTTCTCATTTATACATAGTTTTGCATGCATTTTTGTTCTGTTAGGAGATCTAGTCAGGACATTCTAAATGGTGCATATACCAAAAGATAAGAGCATTCCATTTCACATATTACCACCCAGAGAGCCCTATATATAGGACTATTTCTGTGGTTTATCAAATTAAATAAAGTAAGAAAACAAGCAAGGATGAATTTCGTATCTTCTTATCAAAATCTTCGCCTTCCCTAGCACACACATACATGGACATTCATGTGAAATATGGAACGTGATATCAAACTTATTTCAGGGCTCTGCCAATCATCATGTCCTCCTTTGATATTTGTGTTTCGAAGGGCACACTCCGAAATCACCCACTGCCAATGCGCACAGCCCTCCAGACATGGAGGCTTCTGCATATTCCGTGTGGACATGAGACATGGCAGTATGTTATGTGTCATGTGTTTGTGCCCTGTATTGCATTCAGACAGTCATTTTCAGCTATGCAGATGAAGTGCACAGAGGACAGGATGAAAGGAGGCTGGGACACCATTGGGATATAATGTAAGCATCAGGCCCAGCTTCCTCCCATCCTGCCTTTCTCTCATTCCTCTTTAGCCCTCTCCAAGGTTGGCTTCCAACCTGAGAGATGAAGCCAGCGCACTACTTTCCATGCCATGAGAGAGGAGTTAGCTGTGAGAAAGGCAAGGCAGGGGCTCCGCATTTGGAGTCATAGCTAATTAATGTGATTGGAAGACCTTGGAAACAGGACTCTGCATAATTCTATGGAACCCACAAGACAATGTTAGGAGGCCAAGCAATAGTACCCGAAAAATAAGCACCCAGCTTTGATCAGCTTCATCAAGTAGGCTTTCTTTTCCTTTAAACAAGAAAAGATTTATTGTGACAGATCACACAATCCTCTTTCTGATGAGTCTTTCACAATTTTAATTCTACTTTAATTTGCTTGATTATTTGTGATTCTCCCAAGAGCTATTTTTTGTTAGCAAAATGCTTCTGCAGAGCCTATAAAGGAAAACAAAGGTTTTTCCAGGACCTGGTGGAAGAAAATAGGCTGTGACATCCCTATTCCATCCCACAGCACCCCACTCCCCACCCCAGAACAAAAAGTATCTGTCCAGTTGAAAGCACAATTTAGGAAATGATAAACTTGAGCACATGGGAGCAAATGTGCAATCTTTGGAAAGAAAGGCACTTCTAAAAACACCTGCAGTTTTCAAGAGCTTGCCAAACCAGCCCACTTGCAGCAATGCAGTTGAAAGACAAGTGCTGTGTATTAAATACCCAACACCCCAACCGGAACAAAACTGCTGTAAGATATTAAAACATGTGCTACTCTATCTGAATTTTAACCATCTTTATTAGGGACATCCCTGCACAGTAGGGCTAGTCAAATATTTTAAAAGGCAAACACAAATCCTATTGCCTCTAATGCAAATTCCGTATTTCATTTGGCACTCATTCTTTAAAAGTTAGTATTGAAATAGCAAAGCTTGTCACTACCAGCCATACTGTCTGATTTACCTTTCAAAGCACTAGGTATATGTTTTACATGCGAGTTATGAGATTTTTGGTGCACTCCACTTCAGATTTTGAGAAGTCCTGTGGTCCTTTTTGTAACACATTTCTAATTTTCATAACCACGTATAAGCTTTCAAGAGATTATGTAATATGTTAATATATTAGTTTGGGATTGATTTTTTTCCTATTTTGCTTGCGAGAACTGAAAGGTTACCTCGTTCTGTGCAAAGCTGTGCCTCCAGTAAAATTTCCCTCTACAGAAACTGTAGGGAAAGGTGGTAACTCTGTGGCAGAGCACCTGTTTGTATGTAGAAGGTCCCACAATTAATTCAAGACATCTTCAGGCAGGACTAAGAAAGACTCCAGTCCAAAACTCTGGGGAGCTGTTCTGCCAGTTCTGAACTAGGTGGGCCAATGCTTTGACTCAATCTTATACCAGTTCTAGATATCTAGGGACCCTCCTATTTCCAGTTGTGTAATTCTCAGGAAAATCCATGGACAAGTCAATAGAAGGCCATTCAGTTTTCCCTAGGTTAAGGAATATCTATTGTACCAAAAGGGAGAAAAGACCTCAGAGTCAAATTATTGCAGATAATTTGTGCAGCATTGAGACTCCAGCAAGTTGAAGAAACACAAGTCCTACACTCTGTTAAAGTTCATTTAGCACCTTAACTGTGGTCCTTACAAAGATCAATACTCTTTTTTTATTCCTATTAGGTTTAGCCAACATGGCCTTCAAGGATCCATGAACTGGATAAATGTAAGTAGGCATTTTTAAACAAACGTAACCACTGTGATACTTTCCCTCTACAATTAATTATATGTGAAAGCAAACTACTCAAAGGACCTTTAAGGTGTCGTTCTTTCCTAAATAATTTTCTTAAAAAAATTGTTCCCTCATCAACCTGACTGGCAAGTTCACCATTAGTCACCAAATCCTGATTTAGAAAGAGGATGTTGGGCAACATTAACAAGTATCCAACCTGGTATCCTCCAGAAGTGGCAGCTGAGGGCAATGGACCATGTAGTCTAACTCTTTTGGTACAGGGCACCAAATTGGGAAAGTATAATGGAACTGCTATGTATACAGACTACATTTGCCAACAGTCTTTTCAACAGATGTTGAAAAAGGAGCGTAAATAGGCAGATGGTACATGGCTGCCACCAAAAGGTGAGATGGTTGAGGTACCAAAAGGTACCTGCTCAGGGCCCAGACCTCAGAAGAGGCACCTTGAGCTGTTCCGAAACCTGTTACTTCACTTGCCTCACACTTGAATCCAGGCAACAGTGGTGCTAAGGAGGAAGGCTGCAAGAAGCCACAGCTTACTTGCTAACAGGCTTGCTGCCTGTCAGGCAAGAAAGTGGTAAGCAAGGATGGAGAGGAGGAGGAGGACCAAGCTGAGCTGGTGACATTGGTACTGAGCAGGTGGCCTCATTGAGGAAGGGGGCTTACCAAGGATGTTTTGTCCACTGACCTGCTGCCCAAAAAGCCAGAGCCAGGACTGGCTGGTGCACACAGTAGGAGATGGGACCGAGTACTGCAACCCGCTTGAGTACTTTTAGAAGCATGATCTCTACTGGGTTAAGGAAAGAACAGAGATGGGGATGCCCTGGTGGTGGCAGAGCTGCTCCCCAGCTGCCATCTTTTCTTCATATTCCCCATGATCTTCTCATTCCAACCCACCGGGGCTTCAGTTGTCCCTGACACTGCAGCTTCCAACCCCCTCCCCTCCCCTCCCCAGTGACAGGAGGCAGCTCTTGTGTCGCCAATCACTTGTTCACCCTACTTTCCCCTCACCCTTGCCTGACACACTGATTCACAGCCTGCTGGATGATAGAGCCCAGTGGCTTGTGAGAGATGTCGGTGTCCCAAAGGTGCTTTGCCACTGAAGCAGCTCTGGGAGAAATGACACTGTCAATGAGTTCTATTTCCAAGCACAGTCCCACTGAGTGCACCAGCAATGGGGTGACTCTTCATCTCCTCCACTCCTCCACTGCCATAGCACCAGCTATAACTTCCTTCCAAACTGTCCATCTCTGGTTTATACGATTTTGGCCAATCCAGAGGTTACATATCACTTGCCAACCACAGTGTTTAAGGGCTAAAGTATTGTACATACTACTTTAAAGAGGTGGCATGCAATGGTTTTTGTTTGCTTTAGGTTAAGAGTGCAGAGGCCCACTATACAGTAGGATATTTAAACCTTCCTACCCAGCCACTTCTTTTTTCAAAACCTCAAAACCCCCACACTCACATAGGCAGTGAGAAAGAAAATAAATCATTGATATCCTCCCTCTCTCTCTCTCTCTGCCCCTGAAGTGTCAATTTCATGGAGGAAAGAAGTTTCAGAGTGGGAGGTTTGAAGCTCCAGTACCTACCTGTGGAGGTCCAGATCTGAATCGGACTCTACATGTTTATACTATATACTACATTAAACAAAATGCTAACAATTGGCCACATTTTGTGTCCATCATCTAGTAGATAGTTTAGCCTTAACATTGTACATGCCTGTTTTCTTCATTGCCTGAAGACAGATTTAATACCTAAGCTACATAGCCTCAGCTAACTAACCATGCTGGGTCCAACTCCAGGCTAAAATTGTGCTCCTAATTCAATGGGATTTCTGTTCAAGGGAATCTTAGTAGCCCAAGATGCAGGATTGCAGTCCATTCTCCATGAGGCTTACATGTAAAGCTCCAGTCTCTTACAGTTGGCTTGATTCTTCAAAAGTGCTTTACTGGAAATAAAGCCCTTTTTCATCCCTGATTGCTCTTTATTTCATTTAGCCTCCCAGCTAGAAAAGTCTGCTGTCAAAGATCAGAAGAGGAAGTCCTAAAACGAACCAAGAACAAAGATCTGGAGGCACTGTTAAGGTTGCCAACTATTTAACTTAGGTATGGAAAACCTGTTTTCATGCCTTGGCATTTCCACAGGGTCTGGATCCTAGGCCCACCACCTTTGCTTATCCTGGGCTTTTAACAGCAGTTTTACATACACCCTAACAAATTCAGTAGCTGACACATTCCCCATTAGCTATGCCCCTAAGTATCTAACAGCCAGGCTACTGTTTAAGGCTCAAAAGAATCGGGAACAAGAAGTTGCCACCAGTGATCACAACGTGCCTTACACAATGTGCTAAAGGGGCTTCTCCAAAACTAGCAGAAACTTGCTTTTCTTTTATTCCATCCTGTTACTCTGAAACTCTTGGAAACAAATTAATCAACTCCATACTGTCTTAATGCCTTCCTTAAGATCTTTTGGTGCATTTATGGCATAGATTAATTTGTATCATTTTGTTCCTGACTTACAAATCAATCTCTTCTATCCCTGTCCTTTTCAGGCAGGGAACAAGGTAGTTTGATGAAACTTAACTTTTTGCTGTGATCAAATTAGTTCCCAGAGATCCACAACATGCCTGGAACAACCTAAACAAGTTTGCCACAGTGACCTATCATTCTTTCTCTCTCTCTCTCATACACACACACACACACACTAATTTTATTAATATTTCCTTGTAAAGGTGCTCAGTGACTCACCTGTAGTTACTACTTTTAAGTACCAGGTTGAAACTGGAGTTGAGGAAACTGTGCTTTGGGAAAGACAGAAAGTCGGAAAACAAAACAACCTGCCACCTTTCATTGATCCAATGATGATCTAGGTAAAGATAAAAGATCCACTTGTCTAGATACTGGACACTCTTTGGAAACTACAATGATTTGCTTACAAAATGTTCTTTTACTACCTTACGGAACAGAACTAGTCGCAAGATAGTTCATGTATCCCTTATAAAAATTTTCAGTAGCTGAATACCCAGGCTTCAAAAAAATCTGTGTGTTTTAAATAGGCAATAGAAATTAAAAGAAAATTGTTTAACAATCTCTGAAAATATTTCTAAACATATATATTGATCATCACCTACATCTCTTGTTTTGCAGGGTTCAGAACAAGCATTCCAAAGCTACTGTGCCTGTCTGTTTGTTTGAGTTTGATTTACTGTTGTAATCTGTTTCAAAGTACACTAGGTGCTTTCTCATGCACAACGCATTTTTGTGCATTAATGTCACCTAGATAAAGGAAAAACAGTTCCCACTCCATGTATGCTATCACTTTGCACACCACATAAAAATTCTCCTGTTTAAAGAAGATGCATATAATTCATAAGCATATCTTCTTTGAGCTTACATGCCAAATCTGAAACTTGCTGATATGATCAGCACAATGTAGCAAATTGCACAAAATTAGCTCTTTCAGCAATGACTGCTGAGAGATGATGGCATTTCCTACTTTTGTGGTGTTTCATGAGCATGATCAGAAATGAGCTGTGCATTATATTTAAAGTTGCAAGCTGCATTGCAAACTCTGTGACCTGCCCTCTGTCACCTTACAGCTGCAACAGATGAGGGCTGGCAATGTGTAGTGCAATGTAGCTATGGCAGAGTATGGTGCAAAGCATGGGCCAAAACACCCAAAGGGCTACACTCTTCCTAACATGAGGAAAAGGCATGAAGAAATGATTTTTTCTTTCCTTTGTGCTTTTTTCCCTTGTCTAATGCTAAAAATTAACACCATAAACCTGTCTATATTTTGACATACCACCACAATTAACTCTCCAGTCAGTACCATTTTATCAGTAATTTGTGGCTGTTTTTCCTTCTTTCCTCTTTAAATTTGCACTTTAATTTCCTTCTTTTAATTTGCACCCCCCTGTACATCGGGATGCTGCCTGGGGTCTCTTGAGTGCATAAAAACCCTGGCCTTGGACCCCAGAGCCAGGGAGCAATATCTAAACAGCATTCTTCACTCCGGAATAAGACAGATGCATCCACACCATACCTCCATCCCTGGCTGCTCGATTTCCAGACATACGCGGTGCTTAAAACAAAAAGAACTGGAGGAAGCTAAAGGATAGCAAACGGTCCTCCATTCTTTCCAAACTGGTAAGGGCTTTGTTGTCAATTTTTCAAAACAGATAAGCTATCAGGGCTGGAGGAAGAGAAGGAGGGCATTGTGACAAGCCTGTACCAGGCTTTGAGAAATGATGTCTGGGCACTGCATCAGAAAGTCGAAATTTAAGAAAGCATCTCAAGAGAAGACAGCATGAGGTATTTGCAACATATGAATCACAACAGTACTTCATGCCACCTTTTTCCAGAGGTCTCTTAGCCAAACAACATCTAAATGTGCTAATGTAGAGAAAGAGACAGGCTCGGTAACTATTGAAGCCATGAAAACGAAAGCTTATATATTTATACATGTATGTATAGGCCGCTTATAACTACCGAGGCCTTCCTATGTTCATATGTAAAAGAAAATCCCCTTTCATTTCCATGGTGTTTGTATAGCCAATTCCCCCAGATGTCTGTGTCCATTCTGTACATAAGTCCTTGTAATTAATTGTACACATTATCCATGTAGAGCCTGATAAATACAGTCAGGTAAAGAGGAAAAGGGCAGATGGCAGAGAAGAAGCCTGCCCTCCATCTAAGCAGGTTCCTGTGCTGCTCAGGGAAATGCAATTTATATTCTCTTGGAAAACAAGTACAGTTCTCAGAGGAACAGAATGTACCACGCCTGGTTTTTCAAACTATGAGCAGATGCAATACTACAGATGGAAGATGTGTCAAGAGTATCCTTGGCAATATCCTTGGGGCAAAGCTACCAGCTGTCCTCAATTGTCCAGCATAATAAAGAAATAATGCTACCTATTCTTGGAAGATGGCAGACCAGAGGAAGATATTATTAAGATTATGCATTACAACCATGACCAGAACTGCATCACCAACCACTGCCTCACTGCGCTAAAATTCTTGTCACCGCAGCTGTTTGAAGAGGACAGACTAAGGTTGGCAATAAAAAATAAATCAATAATACAGCAATAAATAAATAATACAACAGCAAGATTCAGTGTAGTTAAATCCCAGTGCCAATAGCACCCATTCCATCTTCTACTTCATTTCTGGCTTCTTCGTTGCTTATTTAAGTGTAGCAGAACACAAGAGTCTTCTGACCCTCCCACAGATGTTTCTAGATCGCAACTCCCACGAACCCCTGCTAGCAAAGCCCAGGGTCAGGAATCATGGGAGTTGCAATCCAGAACATCTGGAGGACACCAGCTGGGTTGCCTACCTCTGAGTTAATTCTAGCATTTGGGCTTTAGCAGGTGATTACCAAGGATTCAGTGCAAAGGTTTAAGTACCAGCACAGGCTTGGCAAAATATGATAGAGGGCAGAGCACTTAGATGCTAGAAGTCATATGGCAAAACAAATATTGATAAATGAACAATCACCCACCCTTTTTTCTGGAACACTGTGATATCCTAAGGTCCACCAACCTAGTCTGCCTCTGTGCACAGTTATAAAAGGTTCAAGAGGCCCTAGTCTTTATTATATCTGATTGCTATGCACACCACAACTCATGTTGAACAAGACTGGAATGAGAATGGTAGAGGCGGCAACACTAAAAAGTGAAGTGCGTGTTAGTCGAGCAGCCTGTAAATTTGAAATTTGTCCTGTTATCTACCTTATCCTAACTAGCATGTTATACATTATTCCAGCCTTCTCTGACTGGTGCCATCTAGACTGTAGCATTTCTAGCCATTGACCACACAGTCTTCAGGTTGGGGGAGACTGCACTCCAATATAAACACCACCAGAACTGGTTTCCAAAGAAGAGGAACTCTGGATCGTGCAACTGTCTCTAATTCCCAAGCCACTACTCTAACCAGGTTACCCAAGCAGAATTCTGAACAGGCCAAACCAGAGCACTGGCAGGAAAAATATTGCCTCTATAAAGCACCATTATTTCTATTAAAACACCTCAGTATTTAAAAGCCATTAAGGACAGAAACCTCTCCCCAGTGTGCCAGTATCCCGTACTGATCAGCCTTAACCAATTTTGTTCTTTCGTCCAGGTTGAAGTTATTGACATCCAGACATTCCCTTATTTTGGTGAATGCTCCAACACCATCTCCCTATTCTCTAATTTAGCAGCCATAACTTTTCCACCTCCATTGCTTTCTTCTTCTGTCTACTTCCTGCTTCTGGATATCTAGTGTAACCAATGTTGGTCCAATTTTTCTCATGTTAGTTCAACCAATTGTTCCATTCATTCTAGATCAAAGTCACATATCAAATAGTCTTCTGTATTCTGGAATCAAGTACTTATTCTCTGAATCAAGACTTAGTCTGTTTTTATTTGCTGATAACTCTTGGCAGAAACTGTAGTCCCAAAATACAACCTCAGACAAGGTATCTGAACTGTAGGCAAAAATCTATGCTTATTACACAGTTGATGTCTTTCATTTTCAAGCTGTACCTTTATTTAAAAGAGTTCAGCTTGTCATTCCGCCATAACCAAATTTGAGTTGAAGGACACCTTTGGAAGTATCAGTAAGGATAAGGGTGGGATGAGAAATGGTACTCATATTCCCCTTTTGAACTCCAAAGCAACATCCGAAGCAGTGATGTACATTTTCTCTACTGTGAGAAGGAAATGCACCGACAATAGTTAATAAGGGACAAGGTAGCTGTGTGAAAACAGAATCCACTGCAGAATGAGGAGATACTAAGGATAATAAAACTGTCTTGGGGCAGATGGGAAACCTTAATGTTTTGTGCTTCCTCAATATTTGCACTTGTTTAGTCTATTTTTAATTCAAATTGCATGTCACTTCGCTTCAGATCACAGCAGGTCTGCAATGTCACATTTGTTAAATCCCCATGACTTTAATGTAACAGTGTTTCAGTGTGAAAACAAGAAAACCGGGTCACCCTAGTTTTTCTTGTTATGTCTGATCCAATCAGCATAGCCTTTATTCATTGCCCAGCTTCCTGCTTTCCTAATGTACTTGTTTGCCTTTGTTTTGGTGACGGTAAAGGCAACTAATAACACATCATGCAAATAGGAATCACAATGTTTGTTCTGTCAAATTCATTTGAAAGAACTAGTCCATAAATACACCCAATAAAGTTCAGGAAAGATCAGCCTACATTGCAAAGCTTAGAAAAACCTTTGGGTATATAGGCAACCCTCTGTTTAGGGAAGGATCTAGGCAAGCCATTAATTTATGCAATGAAAGTTCACACAGACGCTGCTGAATGTTTCATTTTGCTGGCTGTCTGAAGGTAAACCCCCAAAAACCTTGTTTTAAAAGTACAAAACTGCTCTGTAGATTGAACAAAGTCATCTTGATAGAATAGAGGGTGTTTTGTCTCAATTTGAAACCAGATATATCTGAGTAAGGTCTTCAATCAGAAATTTACTTAGAGGTTGTTTCCACATCCTTAATGACTCTGAAAATGCATTATAAAGGACTGACCAGTTTTGACCAGGGTAGATATTTCAAAACTCAGGGGGGATTAGCTTCGGAATGCAGATGGGAAATGAACTACAGGATTTCCCTCTGTAGTGACTTTCCGGAACAGTGGTCTGATCACAGATTCTCTGGGAGGCACTGTTGGTCCCTTCAGAATATGTCCACTGTTCTCATACATGAGCACTACTAGCAGTTTTTTCCCTCATGTCTTATGCATAGTAGCAACCCTCCTGAATCATGATGAATGTTTCCCTGCTTCCTTTCTCTTGACCTTTGTGCATTTTAAGTACCAGTCATTTCATAGGCTTATGTTTGGAGGATGCTGAAATATGAGGGTACAAGAGTTTATGGTTCCCCAAGTGCTGCAGAAATAGCCAAGAGCCATAGATCTGAGTAGCTTTATTTACAGTAAAGGTTAGCAAGCTGCCCAGTTAGTGCTAGGCTTGTAAACCCACACAAAGATGCAACAATGGAAAGGATTTGCATAACTACAAAGGAACTGGCATCTCCATGCATTGTGACTTTATCCTTTGAGACCAGAGTATCTGCCTGGACTCAGAGATCATCCTCAGGGGTCCTTCTCTATGTGTCCCTGCTAAATAAGGTGAGGCAAATAGCCTTTAAGGGAGGCAGTCTTTTTAGTGGGAGCACCACGGTTGTGGCTCATTCTGCCCAGGGAATCTCATATGGGGCTTTAATTACGTATTTGGGGTCAGACGAAGAGCTTTTTATTTTCCAAATCTTTTTAGTTCTTAAGTTCTAAAGTAAATTAGTCTCTTGAATCATTTCACTGCTGCTGGATTTCACTTTGGCTTTATTCTGTTTTAAATATTTCAGGTATTCATTTATATTTATATTTACTTATTAAAAAGTATTTTTAACATATTGTGATTTCAGGTTTTCTTTTGGGAGCTACCTGAAGAGCCTCATCTGCTGGGCAACATCATAAAGTAAAAATCAATAAATACATCTCTGGAGACTGATAAATTGGGACAATTCCTCACAAATACAAAGCCTTAAGTAACTAAACCCAGAGTATTTTATTCCTACTTCTGAGTATACCTCTCTAGCCTTGGCTGGTTAAATGGTTCAGGAGGAGAAACTGGACTGCTAGAAAGCACTACAAATAGGAACATTGTTATCTAAATAACATGCATGCAGACACACATTTTCCTCTTCTGTTATTTTTGGATTAAACCAAAATCAAGTTCTTGTTCTTCCATCAAACAGGAAGGTGTTCTTAGTGACACTTTGTGACAGCTGCTGCCTATGAAGTCAAAGTACATGCTGACTACTGCAATTATCCTCTGCAAGAATAAACTCTAAGGAATAGCTGTTATTTGTAATTTATATAATTAAATGTTTCTCTGAATCACAAGGCACTCCAAATAAACAACTGTGATTTATTTAGCAAAGCAACTCTGCAACAGCAGACCGAACTTCACTGTATCCCCTACTCTGCTAGCCAGATTCTTCCTCCCTTCCCCCATCTGGGAAATCATCTCCATCAATCATAGAACACTTTCAGTATCTGTCACTGAATTAATCCCAAGGGAACCACAAAGCAATCCATTCACATGGCTCCAGCAAAATGCAGCAATATTTGCATCGTGATATTGTGGCAGCAAGAAAAATGGACAAGAAAGTCATAATTCCTGAAGATGCATTTCTTCTGCCAGTACCTACAGGAAAATAGTTTGCAACACAGTCTGTTCCTCATTACATTCATTTGTCTCAAGACTGCACTCTCCAGGCTGCTGTAGGGAACATAGAGGAATAACTATGTACATCAACATCTTCTTATCTCCATCAACAGGGAAGGTGGTAGGAAGATGACCTTCCTGGCAGAGGAGACAGTAAGAAAAATGGGGAGTTGCCTGATTCTACCATTGATCTCACCCAAGAAGATATCAAAAAGTTTTTCTCCCTAACCCTGTCCTTTTGCCATCTGTCCTTGTTTCATCGAATTAGATTAGCCATTTCTTCCCAGAATACAGTTAGCTTTGTAGTGGTCTCTTGAATTGCCCCCACATGGCAGCTACTTCACATGGTAAGCCATACCTGTGTACCACACACAGAAAGATACCCCAACATGTGCTTTTCTTTCATGCTGTGACAAGCTGCTTCCCAGCAATGTTTGGAATGGAGACAACATCCCTATTAGGGAATGTTCCACATTCTGTGCCAGAAAAAAAAAAAGTTACTAAAAACATGAGCACAATTATCACATATTACTAACTACAGAGGGAAAAGATGCCAATTATCACATGGGAAAGCCTTCTCTGAAGCAATTTTTCCACAATTAAAGGGTTCCGATTTTTCTGAGTGGAAGTTATAGAACAAGCAACATCAGAGGGCCTATTTGCAGAACATTTCAGCCAAAGAAAAAGACATGCCTAGAAAGATGCTTTTAGAAAATGACACTTATGGCTTCTTCAGGGCCATGGCTCACCATTAAGCACTGTATACACTGGTGAAGGGAATTAGCCAAAAAAAGAGGTGAGCAGATGCTTGCCACTTACATAAGTCATCAATATGATGTAAATCCCTAATTTGTCCCCTTGCTGGTAGCCATTCCAGAGCAGTAACTTGAACCAGATTTAAATCTTTGCTGAAGTGTGTGTACATAAGGAGGCCTGGATTTCAATCTTGCTAACCAAAGTTACTGTCCAAGAGCAAGGTAAACAACCTTGCTTTGTTAACAGTGTTCTTGGACAGCAGTCCTGGTAGCAAGGTTGAAATCCAGTCCTGATCCAGGCCTTCTTATATACATTGCTTTTTACAGAATGACAAAAAAGTTCACATCCATTGTCTTTGGTAATGTGCCTTTAAAAAGAGAATCAACAGAGCCTAGTGTCTGCCTTTTTAACCACAAATATTTGGGCATTGCTAGCATTTCCTGAGAACAGAAAGAAAATGTCATACCATAGAGCTGTATTTTACCTTTGGGGTTTTTAGCTTTTCATTTGGAGTAAATGATTTATTACTTGAGCAAACCCAGATTAAGGAACTTTGTCTCTTATGGTAGATGAATCCAGAGGAAGACTCTCTGAAGCTCCTAGAAGTGCTATACATGTATAATTCATATTTATAGCCCACCTTTTTCTCCTTTCAAGGAACTCAAGATGGTACACACTTCTCTTCCTCTCATACTCACAGGAACAACCCTGTGAGGAAGACTGGAATGAGAGTCTGTGACTGGCCCAAAGTCGCCCACTGATCTCCATGTCCAAGCAAGGAGTAGAACTCACCTCCTGGGTTCCAGTCCTGTATTTTTAACCGTTACAACACATATAATTCTAGCCCTCCAGGTATCTAAAATGCAGAGTCTTTCTCTCTCCTGTGCAGAACAATGTTAGGCATTTTGGGCTATGGACACATTTTGGACTTTGAGAAATGGTTCTGGGGAAGTTGTGACAAAGCACCCATAACTGCCTCAAAGACTGAATACAAGGCAGAAGTGGAGTCTGTTCTCCAATGAACTCAACACCTCCTTAGCATTCACAGCTTCCCTCACCAACATAATCATATTTCACAGAAAAATGTGTGTAAGTGGAATAGGCAGAGCACCTTGATTAGTGCCAAGAAAAGAGTCCCAGAAAGACATCCAAGGCTGCGTATTTGCCCATGAACACCACCATAACTATCCCTGGTACAGTGGTACTTCGGCTTACGAATGCCTTGGTTCACGAACAAACTGGTTCACGAACAAAAATCTCTGAAAAATTTTGACTTGGGCCGCAAAGGGGGTGGCCAAGATCACAGCCATCTCCCTTCCCCCCCCCCCACGTGGGGAGATGGCCATGATCGCAGTTCCGTTCGTGCAGGGAACGCGTGCGCGATCAGAGGCGCACTGCTGCAGGAAAGACAGGAGCAGCAAAGCAGAGCCGCGGGGGAGATGGCCGAGCTTCCACCTGTCTTTCCTGCAGGAGCGCACTTCTGCTCAGGCACACCTTCCCTGCATGAACAGAACTGCGACCGCGGCCATCTTCCCATTCCCAGTGCACCATTTGCGCCCATCTCTCCCTCCCCCAGTGCGCCCGTGATCATGCACATCTCTCACCCCCACCCCCCAGCGCGCCAGGATGACAGGCACCTGCAGGGAGGATAGGCGCGATCTCGGTCGTGCTGTGGGGACAAGGAGATGGCTGCACTTGTCTTTGTGGGGGAGGGGAGAGGAGATGGCCGCAGTCTTTGTTTTTGTCACTTTGCTTCACATTTTTCTGATTTAAAAATGGTTACAGAACGGATTAACCTTATTTACATTGAACCTCATGGGGAAATTTAACTTGGCTCATGACCAATTTGGGTCACGACCAGAGTCCTGGAATGGATTAAGTTCGTGAGCCAAGGTACCACTGTATACAGCAAGATGAGAAAGCAACTCAGCCACTTTGAGAGTGTACTTCTCTTGTTATGCTCACCTCAACTCCATGTGCCATTACATGGTATATAAATTAGTCATTCTGTGCAAAAGTAGTAGTAATATCACAGTGAGGTTATAAAAATCTCCCTAAAACTGCTTTACTTGAATTGACAAAGGTAATCAATATTTCTTTGAGTCCCCTGAAACAAACCATAATTCTCTTGAAAATCACTAAAAAATAAAGCAGGAATTTGGTTAGCTGACTTAGGAAAAGAAACAAAAGTACTGTACCCTGTTTTTTTTCCTGGACTGGCAAGCATGTAACTCATATGTATTTGCAGATTATGGAAAACAATAACAGCCAGTAGTATCTATCTGCAACAGCAAGGATGTTAAGCTTCAGTTTTTACAGAGGCATGTTGCTAGAGCTGTTATTTATTCTATAGTAGTACAATATGTATATATATTTTTTCTTGGTATCCAAATTCCTGTTTAAAGTGCCATGTGAAATTGGTCTTAGACAGTAGATGACATATCCCAACTCTAAGAAATTCATTCCTCAATCCAGTACAAAATGGGAATGATCTTCCAGTTTCCAGAAGTCCTTTCACCTCCATTCTATGCCAGAAGTAGCTGGTTCTCAGCAAGACATAGTTTACCAATGCCTACAGTCTTCCTAACTTGCTGCATTCCCTCTCATTTCAGTGAAGCAAAATAGAGACTTTAGCAGCTTGAGACTCATTCCTCTATCATGTATCCAGCTGAAAAAAAACCCACATTGCAGGAGCGGTGCTGCAAACATCACAACAACCATCTAGGCCAGTGGTAGCGAACCTATGGCACGCATCCCTCAGCGTGCACACAGAGCCCTCTTTGTCGGCACGCGAACCATGTCACTCCAGCATCATTCCAGCAGCCAAGCATTGGATAACAGCACACATAGGGTCCATGCGCCTGCTAGGAAAGGAGTAGCGGCGCCAGAAAATGACATCACAAGCCGCGACTCATTAACCAGGACGCATCCGAGCTTTCGCACGGCCGGTCAGTGCGCTGCCTTGGAGAATTTATTTTTTTATCTCCTTGGACTGGCTGTGAGTTGTTTTTTCTAAACTAAAACCTCAGTATTCAGGTTTCATTGCACTTTGTGATAAGTAAGCGGGTTTTGGGTTAGTTTGGGCACTCGTTCTCTAAAGGTTCACCATCACTGGTCTAGGCTGTCTCCACATACTCCACTTTGAAGGCATCCTTTATTTCAAGAGCTGTACAAGTTCATCTCAAGTATTAAAGAACTGTCAGTAGGAAGAACTGCCCCTTGAAATTGCCCATCAACAGCATCCAATTAGCAGATTCAGCAGGGTGCAACAGGTCACTGGCCACTGTTTTCTAGATTACATTGAGGTGTACTGTTTTTCTATTTAACTTATAATTTCTAAATGTGTGTGTATTCATATAAATTAGCATATGCTAAGAGCACCCTCTCTTTTGGGAATGTGTGCCCTCTCTTCTGGCTATTCGGAACTGGTGACCCCGTGTCCATCAGACATTTACAGGCCTTAATGGAAGGCTGAACATATCTGAGCTAAGACCATTTGTTAATGGGTATGAATGGATAATTCCATGGACAGCATTAGTTGAAAGCCTTGCTAAGTGATCTCCATATTGTGTTGGGCTCAACTCTAAAAGTTTCCCTCACAAATTTATCATTTAATAAAGCATCTATTAAACATTCATTAAGACTCTATAAACTATTTATAAATGTTCCTTACTAGGAAATGTATTTCAGACATTTCTGCTTCAGGTTATTGTCTAAGCCAGTATTTCAATGCAGTTAGGTATAAATATTGTAATCTGTAAAAGTTCCCAAGATTATGCGTGTGTTCCTGTGCATTAATTTATCACAGCAATGTGGAAAAACAATCTAGGGATGGGAGGGTAGTTTTATTTGTTTTTGGCTCAATTAATTTTGGCTATAGGTTGATCCTATAAAGGGGGAAAGAACATACATGCATGCACACGTACACACACGCATACATATAATTATGTCATGGAAAAAATTGAAGTGCAGGCTCTCATCGTGACAATTCCCATAACTGTATTCCCCAAAGAAAGTTCAAAACTGTAGGAAACTACATTGATCCATACCACCAATCCACTTCTGATGAAAATGAAACTGCTAGGAGCAGGTCTTTGCTAAAACCAAGAGGTCTTAATTTCCCATTCAAGATGAAGCGATTCCACAACAAGAGCTAGTACAATTTTGATGGGGAAATTTATTCCTGCTCACCCACATGCAGCTGTAAGAGTGGCAGCTAAGTTCAGAAGCAAAGGGGAAGTCAGGAAGAGTGGCAGCCACTATTAGCACCCCTGATAATAAAGTGCCAGAACTACATCCCTTCCAAGCTTGGGTCCACATGACATAAAATGTCAGCTTCTGACAGCGAATAGGAAACACAGAAAAAATGCTCAGGAACAATGCTGCCTGAGTTTTCCCAGGAATCACTTGCTTGTGCTTCAAGTTCAACTCTACAGTCTTAAGGGACAGCAACTTGCTTTAAAAGATGACATCCTAACTCCCAAGGTTGCTGAATTGCACATAAGATAGTACAGTCTACATTGTGGAAGCATATACACTGAATGCCATAGAGACAAATATTTTTAAAAATGTCTTGCGTTCATCTGCTATAACAGGGATAACAGGCACATGAACCAAAGCAAGAAGTGCAGTCAAGGGTGGGAAAATCACACTTTATGCATGGAGGAAGAGATTGCTTGTCCTTTGTGTGTAGCCTGCAGTGTGGGATATGTTTGCAGAGAAGTAAGGAAGTAACATAAATACCTTACACATGAAGCATTTGGGCCTGAAATCTCACTGGGACTTGCCTTTCTTAGTACAGTGTTGAGATCTCACAGAACAAGCAGCAAATGAGCTTAAATAACATGTGTTCCAGACTTGAGTCAGGGTTCACTAGTTGAGGCAGAAAGTATCATAGGAATATAGAAAGCTGCCTTATCTGGGTAAGACCATTGCTCCCTGTGGCCCGGTATTGTCAACATAGAATGGCAGCATCTTCCTAGTAAGTTTCAGGTAGATTCTTGGCTAATCCTAACTGAAGATAGTACAGCTTACCCTGGGAATGTCTGAATACAAAAGGATCTGCTCTATGACAATCATCCCATCACCTGCCTGAGTTTTGGGTATCATCCTTAGTTATATCTGTTTTACCTTTGGAGGAGTCTGGAAATGAATCTTGTCATACCAGACCTTAGCCTGGATGCATTTCTGCCTTGCCAAGGTTATTTGTTCATTCAACAGGCATGTTTACTACAAATGAGCTTCATTTTTTCCTCAATACTTTTGTTAATTGTTGTATTTTTCACAACTTTGATCAGTGTGGTGTGAAAAGACCTGCTGTTCACCTCCTCACCTTGCTGAGTAACAAGGCTGGCTATGCTCCCTGTTCTTTTTTTTTTTTAAATAGCAAATTAGCTCAAGTGAGCTAGATGGGAAAACAATCAAGTGGATACACAATTGGCTACAGAACCAGACTTGAAGAGTGCTTTCCAATGGCACCTTCTCAAACTAAAGAGAAAACAAGCGGGGTTGCCAACCCTGGGCCCAGTTTTGTTCAACATTTTTATTCGTGATTTCAGTGAGGAAGTGCAGGAAATGATTATCAGATTTTCAGATAACACAAAACTGGGTAGGACAGCCCTGGAAGGGAGAACAAATACTCAAAGTGCAGTTTGGGCTGAAAACAACGGAATGAAATTTAATAGATACAAATGCACCTGAGGGAACTACACATCCAGTTACTAAATGGGGAATAATTAGCTCAACCATAGTACAAACAAGAAAGATCTTGGAACCAGAAAAGAAGCTTAATATAGACCAATATTTATTTATTTAATTTGTATTCCATCCAATTACTAATGTCTCTGTATGGCTAACAGCATAAATTGATAACCCACTCTGGCTGCAATTAATAAAATACAATAAAATTCAATATTAAAATTTATTAAAATATAGATTAAAAGGTCTTAACCTGGTGCCAAAAAACATATGACAGCACCAGGTGGACATCTCTGGGGAGCACATTTCATAGACGGGGCACCACCGCAGTACAGCTACTACCTTACCCAGGTTAGTTGAAAAGAGAGCTCAGTGAATTAAAGCGACCCCCCCTCCCCTCCCCTCCAGACGTGACTGGTGCTGAACTAGATACTAGAATATGTGGTTGCTACAAATAGGGCAAATGTTATGTTGGGCTACATTAATAGGAGTTTCACTTCCAAATCATGTCAAGTCCATTGCCCCTCTACTAGGCACTAGTTAAGCCTCATCTTGAGTGCTGTGTCCAGTTCTGGGAACCACAGTTTAAGACAGATGTAGACAAACTGGAAAAGGGTCAGACAAGGGCAAAAAGAATTATCAGGAGACTGGAAATAAAGCCTTCTGAAGAGAGAAAGAAAGAATTGGTCATGTTTAGCCTGGAGAGGAGAAGACCAAGGGGAACTATGATAGCACTTTCACATACTTAAAAGGCTGTGACACAGAGGAGGGCCAGGATCTGTTCTTAGTCATGCCAGACCCTGAATAATGGGTTCAAGCTACAAGAAGCCAGATTCGAGCTAAACATCAGGAAAAACTTCCTGACTATTAGAGTAATGAGACAATGGAACCAATTACCTACTGAGGTCATGGGCTGCCCCACACTGGAGGACACTGCAGCTGGACAGATACTTGCTATGGATGCTTTAACTTGCAGTTCTGCACTGAGCAGGGAGTTGACCTGATAGCCTTCTTGAGCCCCTCCAAGCCTACTGCTCTATGATTCTATGGATGCTCTCTATTTTGAATCTTTCCTCTTTCTGGAAGGCTGCTTAATCCCAGTCAAGTTTAAAGACAAGTCACCATCAGAAGGAAGAACTGGGCATTGAAGTAGGTCAACAGACTAAGCACATGGGTCACATGGTCACAGTCTCCCACACTATGAACAGATTTCTGTTCTAGGATATTCTACTGCAGTTATTTTATTATGTTTTACATGTGCATATATACACTTAAATGATATGAAAATCAAGGTCAACTTTGCTTTGGTGTTATGAATTACCACATTTGGAGTGAGAGGAGACCACCATGTTGCCAACTAGTTAGGTGGCTCAGACTTAAGCTTAGGCTGCTAGGAGGGACTCCGGGAGTTTAGGGTTTAGACAGCATCTCCTGTCCACACTGGTTTTAACTTAGCTCTGTGTTTGTGCCACTCAGTTTTACTAATGCTGTGGTCTAGTTTATATCAGGGTCATCTTCTCTAAATTATTTTATCTCCCTTTAATTTCTATTGTCATATATTGCTAACTTGTTTTTCTTCTGCAAGATTTGCTAAGAAGGTAAGAGGGATGAAATCTCAATGAGTTCAGAATAATAATCAAGGTAACAAAATACAAAAAGTAAAGCATGAGAAAATCCATGTAAACAGCATCAATATAATAAATCAGTTAATTTTCATTTGCACAGTATCCAGAAAACATTATTGGACAGATAAAAAATGAAAAAAATAAGGATGTAACTTCATCAGATCGAAGATTTCCATCTTGCAGCTGTCAATCTCAGAGGCTGCCAGGTATCCTAAGCCTTGCCAGGCTGTTGGTGGCAGGGCAGAAGAAAAGACAAAAGGTTTTCGGCACAACCTCTTTTTTGAGTATTTTCATCTACTGTAAATAGGCCATTGAGTTAATCCAGAGGAGTCACACTAACAGATGTATGGGCAGGGCCCAAGTGGGAGAGACCACAGAATCTCTTGTGCCTGAGTCCCTCTTTTGGAACACTTCTTTGGATGACCTCTATGAAGTCTTCCAAGGCCACTTTTTCAGACTCAGAAAGCAGACAACATAGGTCTCTCCAAAGCAGCTTCAAGGGGATAGAAGGATGGATTAGTCCCCTATGCTGTGGTTCCACTGTTCTCAGATCCATCTCACCAGCCAAATTGGTCTAGGCAAACCTGAAAAATCCTATTATCCCTGGGATGCTCTCCTGAGGATAGCTTTATAAATCTGCAAATATGTCTACCCATCAGCACTGCAGCACCAAGGGAACTAAACTTGACATGCATACCAAGAAGTCTCTAGGAGTATGTACCTTGGAGTACACACTTTATTTTTTAAAAAAATGTCTGAATTAATGTTGATACACGTTAATGTACCCATTGGGTTGATCCCTGCAGTTAGCCAGTATGGGCAGACTTCCCTAACCAATACATAGCTTTGCAGTCAATAGCATGAAGTCAAGGAAAATTAGATGGAGACACAAAGGTTTATGATTGCCCAGCCTATTGCTCAAAGGACTGCATAAGTGCATTACTTGTTGACTTGGCTTCTCTCGGGAGGAGTGGAAATAATCAGTGCAATAATGGTTGCTTCAATAATCCCCTGTATCAAACTAAGTGATATTGCTCATAAATTGTAATAAGTCTTACAATTGAATTCTTTACCACCAGAAATACAGCATTTTCTGCTTACAAGTTCTTGCAGCAATGTTTCTTCTCTGCAAAGAAAAAGTTCTTGGTGGTTATTAAGGATTGTTTTCATCCTTTTCCCCACCGTAGGTTAGGGAACACTGACACCTTATTAACAAATCCAGGAAGAGGTGTACGAGATGATTCATTCCCAAATGCATTCAGAATATGGGATAGAGCTAATGGGAAAACTAGGTAAAGTGGTATATAGGTGAGAAAAATAGAACATCTCAGAGGACAGAGCAGCTATGCTGTGCTGTTAAGAGATGAGAAGCTCATTAAAGGATGAAGTGGCAGATGGGTGACAGATTAGTAAGGCAAGAGAAAGCATTCTTGCAGTATTTGGGAATGAAGAGTGGGAGAATGATCTGTACTCCCCAAGCATGTGATATGATGAAGGGAATGAAGAGTAGGAAAGGGCAAATGAAAGACGAAGAAATGCACAACAAAGGCTAACTAAAGGAGAAGGGATAAGATTTCAGTGAGAGTTCATCAGATCGGCCATCCCTGCAGCAAAAGATGAGCACATGCTTTCTCATGGGTAAATCAAAGGTGCTTTTTTAAAGCGTTAAGATGCCCATCCTAATAAATCATCAGTCAGAGGCAAATTTAGCACATTTCTACTGCAGACATGCAGACTGCAATTTGTCTGTGAAGGAACAGATATGTGCCTGGTTTTAAGAATTTGTATGCTGCTTTTTCTCTTTACAGTCTGCAAAGCAAGAATATTCATAAAACATTGAATAAAAATTGCCATAAAGTCTTCTCAATGCAATGGTAACAAACAGTGAAAAATCATCAAACAAGCAAAAGTGATCTAGCAGGCAGTTTCATACCAACCAATAAATCAGGGATCAAACCAAATTATCACTTTTTTTCATTGCCCGAGTAAAAGCTAGTTTTGCAGAATGCAAGCATTGCTTTATGCTAACACAATATCACTAGTACTAGAGTGTGATGAGATACTACCCCAATAAATTAGCTATCTTCATTTCAGGACAAACTTGGATGGCCCACCCTGAAGAAAGAACAGTGGCCATTTTCCAACCTGATATCAATTGACCAAAAGGAGGGGGAAATGAATGAATGGTCATATCTCTGCAGTATCCGCTTTCAGATAATATCATTTCATGGAATTAACTATGCTAACACAGCCATATCAGAAAATTAACCCAACAAAATGATGTTTCTTTTGACTTGTCCCTCCAAAATGTCAAGCCACTTTTAACATTTTCACCCACTGAACATGTCCTGTATGAAATGTTAATTTCCACTTTCAAAAGTCTTTTAAGCAGAATCCAGAGTAACTCATAGGTACATTTCAGATTCCAAAACTTTGCTGACCATTTAGTGGTGGTATTAGCATTATGTTTGAGCAGAAGAGACAGGTTCACTAAAACCTATTTCCCCTCACCTCTTTTTCCTTATTTTCTGCCTTTCATTCCAAGTTTCACATCTCTGAGCAATATGCTCACTGCTATGCCTGCTGAGCCACAGCAGGCAAACCAGGCTGATAAAACCCTTCATCTTGTAACTTCCCAGGAGACCATTCTTACATGCCTTTGCTACACAAGCTACAGGAAACCCCATCATACAGTAGGGGCAATTAAAATGTTGACATTTACAATCCAGAACAGTTGATTTAACAATGGTATTTACAGGATGCCAGACAGTGAACACAGAGAATACCAAGACACACTGCTGGCAAGGTAAAGGGAAGATCAGAATAAATATGGGAGCATTTGGGGAGTTTAACTGTCGATCATTGCTGAATAATGCATTGATGATTGAAGTCTTGCATAGTTTTAATTATATCTTTTCCCCACACCTTCAGAATTATGCTGCAGGGAATTTGCTACCACAAGCTGTGATGATGGCCATCAACTTAGATGGCTTTACCATTAGACAAATTCAGGTTTTAAAACACTGAGTAGCTCCTGGCCTTGATGGGCACACGTTGCCTCAGAGACTATTTTTCTGAATACCAAACACTTGGGACAAACTAAATATTCTGCCAATGAAGTACAGGGTGGCCCAGGGAAATGGGAAATTTTCAACTGACATTCAATGAACAAATAAACACATTACAAAATACATTTTATGATGAAATGCATTGTACAGAATATGCAATTAATGATAATATTCATTCAATATTCATTTTATGTCTTGAAGGTATCAAGAAGGTGTTGTCCATTTCACCATACACATTCTGACAGCCTGTTGTGGAAATTCTGTATTGCTCGACATAAAATGTCAAGAGAAATAGCAATTGTTCACAAAATTGTTGACGCAACACATGGTCATCACACAGGAACTCAAACCCAATCTGCAATTTGGAGTGATGGAACTTCAATTTGTGCAGTATTCTTTGCACTCTTCATCGCCCCAAATGTAGTGATGATGTGTGTTGTCAAACAGAGTGGCAAGAGCTCCTTCAAGATGGCAGCTCAAACAGCCTCAATATTCTTTGGTGTGTGGGCTGTTCAAACGGAACCCCTTTCTTTGAAATTATGTACCCATGCTGTAATTGCATGAGCAGACAGGACACAATCATGACATCCTAACTGGTAATGATGCCAAAATTCCCTTTGTACAGCAGTCACACTATCACAATTTTTATAAAAGGCTTTTACAGTGAATGCTCATTGTGCACCATTCCACTGCTCCATTATAACTAATGGCAAGGGTTCTAAACAAGGTCACACTGGTTCCAAGCAGTTGCCAATACCCCACAGTCACCAACTCCTAGTTCCAATATTTCCTGTTTCCCTGGGCCATCCTGTGTATAGGGTTATACTTTTGTCGTCATCATGTGGTACAAACCTGAGCTTCTGGCTAAAGGAGGGGAATTAAACCTTCCTCACCCTATTTGTTCAAAAATTTCTAAGGGCGTTCAGACAAGGGGGGAAAAAAGGTTCCACTCTTTCCAATGGAGGTTCCCCCTGCCAAGGTGGGGAAAACTGGGAAGAAAGAATTATGCATACACCTGCAGAGCACAGCGATACCCATCCAAAGGAAAACAATCCTGTGGAGCTACTCTGACAATCAGAAGAGCATTGAGTTTGGCCTTGGGAAACAGCAGAGGACAGAGGTCACCCTTCTGCCATGTCCAGAAGTTCCATGAGAATTGGGTTGGGCTAGAGGGGGAAATGAGAGGACATAGGCCTTTGGTCCAATCTAGCACATCTCATGTTGTTCAGTTCAAAACGCTATTTGGATGAATGCATTCCTGCCGCTCCTGGTGTATCACAATACCATGAGCATTTTTAGTCTCCCCTTCACTGTAGAGATGATATCCTTTATGATGTTCTATATTTATATTTCCAAGATAAAGCAATCTTTCTTTAGTGGAGTATCTGTCATGATTCTTAAGGGAAGCATTTTCTACTCCAGAACGGAGCTCTTATGGTCTTATAGTAAATCACCCCGATTCTCCATTTCATCCTTATTCCTTTCCCTCTCCCCTGACAAAGACATTTCTCATCTTTGTTTTGTCTGGATGAAAGCAATACACTGCTATCGCAAAGCAAAGCTTTTACTTTGCCAAGAGCCTAATGGCAGACTATATATGACACTGCATTCTCCCCACTCCAATAGCTGCTCCCAAAAGCTCTCGGACAAGGAAGTGTGAGTTTAATATTAACTAGTGTCATTGACAACCTCCTTCCACACCGTCTAAATGAAGTCTGCTACATAGACTGTGAATTTTTAAAAAGAGCACAACTAAATGTTTTTGGTACCAGTTAAAGATCTGACTTTTCATCCAGGTCTCTGACTGATTGTGCTGCCCAGTGTCACAGTCAGAACTCTGGTTTTAAATGTCTTAATTGAGGATGCTTTAACATGTGATTTAAATGCTTTTA
Organism: Varanus komodoensis; assembly: GCF_004798865.1. Classification (NCBI taxonomy): domain Eukaryota; kingdom Metazoa; phylum Chordata; class Lepidosauria; order Squamata; family Varanidae; genus Varanus; species Varanus komodoensis. The sequence goes on from NW_025335409.1 coordinate 1,079,551, forward strand.
ACTGAGACATTCTGTATTCGTGCTTTTAAAATGTTTTACAGTATAAAAATCGTAACATGCAACAGTCACAGTTAAACCTTTTTGAGATGCCTTTTTAAGCTATAGTCAAGTACTCTGCATAATGACTAAATAATATGCCTAAGGTTGCAATCCTATGTATGCTCATTCAGAAAGAAAGCTCCCAGCATGCACCAGCCAGCCTCACAGGGAGTTGTAGACCTTTACTGTCTAAACATACATAGGACTGTACATTAACTTCATTAAGACAAGCACAGCAGAGTTCTTTAAAAAAATGTTACAAAAAGAGGCTGAAGTACGCACTGATTTTAGCCACTGTGGATACTGTAAAAACCCATTCAGCAATTAGCAAGATCAATGGACAAACACAGCACATCAAAAACAAAGCAACTATAATACATTATTTGACCATTTCCTCTCTATGAATGATCTTGATCAATGGGTCCCGCACCTTAGCTTTGGGCTTAACCTAGAACAAAACTTCAGAGTTGTACAATTGAAGGAACAGTTTTAATGTACGGCCTATAAGGAAGAAAAACCTCTGAAGACCCCGAGTATGACTAAACCTGTGGTGAAATGAACAATTCATTAGTTAGACAGAGTGAGGAAATTCAGGCCTGGGAGGACTCATGTAGACTTGAGGTCCCAAGCCTGACTTTCCAGAGTTCACCCAGAAGCCATTTCCCCCAGCCTTTCAGGCTTTGGGGAGGTTTTCCCCATTCTGAAAGGTTGCGTGCTCATGCTCTCTCCCCCTCCCCCCGCCCACTGGCATTAAGAGCTTCTTCCCTACAAATGTCTTATTCTCTTAGGTAGTCTTAGCCAGTGCTGAAAGGACAGAATCTGGTGAGCATCTTCAGGAAAAGCGTCACATAAGCAAGGGACCACTGCTCGGAAGGCTCCCTCCCTCCCAGTCACTCCACAAACATCCAACAGGGAGGCACTCAAAGGACAAACCCAGGTTCAGAACCCTACATAGCTATGCAAGCTGGGCCAGTTACTCTCTCTTGGCCCCACCTACTCATAAGAGTGTGGTGATGGAAGGGCTGACCTAAGGCATTTAGCTGCCTGTGCCAAAGGGCAAGATGGTGCCCCTCTCATTGCAGGTGCAAAATCTAACTGGGGTGGCTGGCAGGTTAAGCTGTCCTCAACACCAGTGGTGGGACAATCTCCTCCACTGCACCTGACAGAAGACTAACTTGGAATAGCAGAGCAGAACCTCCCACCTCCTGTTTGCATCCTAGGTGACTGCTTCATTCAGCCTAACAGTAGTCCAGTCCTCATAAATGGGAGCCATTAAGCTGCTCAAGCCCCTCAGAAGAAAAGCAAAATATGGCATATTCTATCTTAAGGAAAATTTGGATTTAAAGAAAAATTACTGTTACATAATAGCCTCTACTGATATACTTGGGGAAGAAAGAAAGACACATTTCCCTTTACAGGAACAAATCCTTCATTACACAATGTGCAGAAAATCAAGGCAAAAAGGTTGATTTACCAGTGTTAGATGAGATTTACCTTGTAAGCCAACAAATTTGCATTTGCCTCTAAACCTTGTACTTGATCTACAGGCAAAGAAAGGCCTGAAAGGTGGAAATGGGGAGAAGAACAAACTGACCTACCAATTCAGGCACTGTGGGGGAAGTGAAGAAATTTGTTTTTCACTGAACATAATTTACTGAGGAAATAAAGACTCCATTATTGCACTTGAATCTAAAACAATTGATGGGAATTTGAAGAAACTAGTATGAGGTTTTGTGAAAATTGTCTTGACTATTCCAATCTTTTCTTCTCATTTTTACCTGGCTTATCGAAAGAAGTCAGATAAAAGGTGTGCTATGCATACCTCTTTTTCCCCCAAACATTTTATTACAAATGTTTTTCTATTGATTTTAAACTTCATCGGACTCTCTTTTCAGATGGAAAATACCTGTTGAAGGGCCTTCCAAGACTACTCCTCAAAACTATAATATTCACACTTTTATGATAAAGATTCACATATGGAAAGATATGCCAACTTCAATTCCTAGAACACAGTCCTGTCTAAACTGCTGGAAAACACAGCCAAAAGTCAGTGGAAAGCAAGGGTAGGAACCCATCATCCACCAGATACTGCTGGATTATAACTTCCATCATAGTTTCTCCATGGACCTATAACCCAGATAAAACACTCAGTGGAGAAGCACCTCCACTGTGGTGACTCCTTTTCTGTGGAATGTGCTTGCCTATGAAAATCCAGCAGGCATCAGTGTGTTGTTTTCAGCACCTGTTGAGTCACTCAAGTAATTCTTCAGCTGACCACTGTTGGTTATGTCAGCAATTATTGTTGTTGTTTACAATTTTTAAATTTATTTTCACAGCGTACATCTTAGAAAGAGGAAGGAAATATATGGGAGAAAAGGTGTTGTCAGGAAATCCTGGTTTACCAGCCCAGGAAAATCTATGCTTGGATCCACACAGTTGACACCTTTGGCTCAAACCTCAGTGGTTTTATTGGTGAGAACACCCAGGAAAACCCCTCTGCAGAGACAAACCTACCTGCTGGGTAGCCAATACGCCCACTAACTACAAGCTTCCAGAACAGAGTTTTTTTTAAAGTTGTGAGTAATGTACACAGTTTCAAGGCAATGATGAGATTCTGAATGGGTGAGAAGGCAAGGAGAACAGGGAATAGTACAGCAACATTGAGAAATCATTATAGGCATCAGGAAAAACTCATTGACAGTTTTGGTAACAGGTAACAAAACTATCAGGAGTTACTGAAATCTAACAGGTTTAAAATGTGGGGTTTGCAATCACATGTACTGAATTCCTTAAGACAAAGCTGGGCTGCTAAGGTATTTTTACACTCGAAAGGAAGCACAGCTTTCCCAGTGGCTTCTCCAATTCTGCAAGGAAATGCATGAATAATGGAGCTCCTGAGGCTGCCTGCTTTTCCCAGGCGTGTGGAACAGGGCAAAAATTTCTAGTCCCCTTGAGTGGAGAGGAGCAAGGGCACTGTTGCCAGATTTTATATTAAAGGACATGCAAAAGCAAATCTTCCTATTTTGGGAATACATTTGGACTTTCCCAACAGTGCCAAGGAACAATCCACAAATGTAACATGTAACTTCAGCTTTTAAATGCATTCATAGAAAGGCAAAAATCTCCATCAGCCGTAATCCTGTCCAACCCATTCAGTTTTCAATAATAAATCAATCCAGTCCATAAACCTAATTATAACATTGCTTTAGTATTAAAATAAAAAAATAAGAATCACTGGCATCTGTAAAGATTGTTTTCTTTATCAATTAATAGATGGAAAGCCTATTATGAGCTTAACAGGCTTTTCATCTTTGAGTGAATTCTTTTGCTGATCTTTTAATATAATTAGCAGTTTTGTCACTGTTGCATACTCAGCTTATTTTTCCAATTTTTGGCAGATGGATGGTCCTTAGCTTTCCACTTGGTAGTTATTACTCTTGCTACTGTTATCATGTATTTGAACTTTATCAAAATCTTTGGAATAGTATCTAGTACAATACTCAGTAACATTCTTGGCATTCATAGGAAAATCAGTTTTGAGTATTTTCTGCATTTCCATGGGTATCTGCTTCCAGAATCTTTTGATTTCATCACATGTCCACCACTTATGATATAAAGTCTCATCTACTTCTTTATATTTCCAACATTTTGTATATCTATTGGGGTAATATACCACCAAAGGTATATCTTATACCAATTTTCTTTTAATGCTTGACTAGCAGTGAATTTTATATCCTTCATCCATAAGACTTTCCATTGACAGGACAATATTTCTTCCTCAAGTTTCTGCATCTAACCCTTCATACATATTTTAACTTTAATGAAAGACTAGTGAAATTGGAAATAGCAGAACTTGAAAAAGGAATACATAATCAATTTGGAATCCATGTATTAAAAAGTTTTGACCCCAAATAGTCACATACTTAGAGGTTGTTTATGATTCTATGAGAAGAATCAACCCTTTATTTTCCCCTTTAATGTCTCCAATAAAAACGTATTATGGAAAATATTTAAGGTCAAAAATATTGACCTTATAACATATGGAGACATGGTTAACCAACATGGACAAGTTAAGCTTTTGAACTAAAAGATGAAGGAAAAAACATAGAATAGCTTCTCTATCAACTGACTTCAAGATTTTAAAATCTTTAGGCATAATAAGGTTAGGCATAATAAGAAAAGGCATAAGAAATCTGACAGACTTTGAACTCATAATAAAAATCAAGAAGACCTCTCTTCTAGGACAAATGTATAAATGACTGCTTCAATACAATACTGAGACTCATCAATCCTTCCTTAATTGGTCAACCATGAGTTGCACGGACACTATATTTTTTATTTCAACTTCTCATATTGTGTTTCTTTTAATCTTATTGTTTACTCCTCCAGAATCTGTTTTGATGTGGAAAATTATTTAAAAGTTGCAAATAAACGTGTAAAATCTTACCACTGACCATGTTGGGTGAGGCTAATGAGCAGGACTTCAATACCTGGGGTGACACCAACTCCCACCTCTAGTGAAGGCATCGCAGAACTAGATGAGCCAATGGTCTAGCTTGATAGAAAGCAGTTTCCTATGCTTTTCGAAATCACTTCATAACAACTCAGTCTATGTAGAATGAATAATTAAAACCAACATCCAGGAAGAAATAGAAGTTTCTTTCAGGAAAATGTGTAAGTTACTTTTGACCTCCTCATGGCACAGAGAGTGCTGAAGACCATGCAAGCCAAAGGGGTTTCCCACCAGGTTGCTTAGCCTGCAGCACACAGATTTATAAACTGTATGCATTTTCCACCATCTGTTTTCAGAATTTAGGAACATTAATTGCCTTCTAAAAGAACAAGGGGAAATCTCCAAATTCAGTTAAAACACTATTCATTTAAAAAAAAAAAAATCAGAAATAGTCTTAGATGCTTGGATAAATGAACAATTACAATGCAATCCTAATCATGTTTACTCAGAAATATTTCTCATCTTAGTATGTGTTTTGGGCTAAGACTGCAGCCTTAGGAAAAAATGCAACTGTGTGTTGATCATTTTCTGATCAGGACATTCTGGGACTGACAAGATGTTCATATTATTCAAATGTAACAAATCAGATACCTTGCCTTTAATATGATTTAAAAAAAATGTATCTACATGTAGATACTCCAAATCCACAAAGCTCAATATATCCTACAAATTAAGGGAAATGTTATCCCCTGGTCAATTCATTTCAGTAGTAACAGAAACACCATTTAATTTTGGCTTGCTATTGTTCAGTTTACTAGATGCAACAACTCTGCAACTCAGTAAACATACTCAACATGGGATTTATGAGGGCAAAGCAGCAAAAGAATACCAATTCTGGTGCCCTCGTCTGGCCACAATCAGAATTTTTCATCTGGCTCTTTGAAGCACTTCATTCATGCCCCTTCCTCCTGCTTACAGTTGCCGAGAAATCCAGAATAAATGTGATCTGCAAAGACACTACCTGCAACAGCTACTTGCTTAGCAATGAACTTTTGGAAGTCAAAATCTTAGTTGAAGCACATGACTGTTATGAGAGATCTCCTATCCAATTAACACAGGCTTGTAGATTTCACTCTTTCCATATTGTTGTACTTATACACAGTCTTGAACAAATGGGAAAGACACCATTCATAGGGTCCATTCCCCCTGAAGATGCAAGAGGGTGAAACAATGCACAGAAAAAGGATGCTACTGGCACCAATGTACCCCATTGTGGGTCTTCCTGTGAGGCTTTATGGCCAACCCAACACTCACCAAATACATTGTGAGTGCCGGCCTTTGCCTGCCATAACTGGTTTTGATTTTGAGCAGGTTCACGAAGAACCTTCAACAGAGTGTCCTTACAGGAGCAAGACTTGAGGCAACTATATCAGCAATGACTTCTGGCAGTTGCTATAGCCATAGACTGATAGCTCTCTTCCAGTGCCAGCCACCGCAAACCTGCCTGGTTCAGGCACTCATCCTTTGGCAGAGCCCAACTTCATCAAGCAGCAGATGCACAAGTATCCCTTTCAATTTCTATCACTCCCTTGTTCTACTTCCTGCACTCTCAGATACCCTAACAGATCGATCATCAATTTTAAAGTCCAAAGTAGCCCATTGGTATAAACTATTTAAGCACGATCATTTTAGGTCTACTTAGTCAACTTCTCTAATTGCAACCTTAGGGCAGCTTTTATGGCCCTGTGCTTTCAAACCGTGCATGGAGTCCTCCTGTTTGGCCAATATTCCCAAATTCCAATGGAGCACCACATCTGAAATGTGGATCCTCAAAGTGGGGAACCTTTCTCATTACATTAACTATTACTCTTTACACTAAGAGCCAAGAGAGAAAATTTTGACCAGTTTCTTATCTGCTACAAATGCATGGTCTGATTTTGAAGGAATAGTATTTGTTATCAAACCTTGATGCACACATGGCATAAAAAGTCTCACTTTGCTTTTGCAGCTGAGATGATCAGATCTAGGAAGGTTTCAAAGGGTTAGTTTTTTGCACATGACTGGTCCATTTTTTTATTTTTTAATCACTTTTTGACTATTCTAATTTTAATTAACTCGTTATCAGTTTTAAAGTTCTCTTCTGTTAAATTGTATCTTATGGCTTTGTTAAATTGTAATGACCTTTGGCTTAATACAATGAACTACATACCCACTTCCTGCTTCTGTCAGAAGTTACTTGACGCTGGTAGCCAAATGAATGTCCACCCAGTAAGCAGGCAGCTTGAAGGAACTTTTAGTGGGTGACAGTATCAGCTGGCACAGTCACCTGGGAGCTAGGAGGCATATCACCTCAGATAATATACACCATTATACTTTATCATTATTTATGTTCCACTTTTTTCCTTTAAGCCTCTTAAGGCCTTGAGTGCCTTAAGTGCTTTGCAAAGGCACTTTTCCTCCTCTCAATTATATCCTCACAATAGCCCTGTGAGGTAGGTTGGAATGAGTGTCTGTGACTGTTCCAAAGTCAGCCAGTGAGTCCCATGGCTGAGTGGGGACTGGAACCTGCATCTCCTGTCCCACCCTCTTAGCCACCATACCACACTGGCTCTCAATATTTCAGTGTTATTTCTGGCCACAAATGCCAGAGAATTTGCACATCTGCAGTTTAAGCCAGTTCATCAGCATCAGCCTCTCAGTTAACTATTTCTGAACTGCACTGCCAGCATCTTAGGAACCTTCAACTTTCTGCGTTCAGTGCATAGTCAATGCAATTCATGCATCCTACCACTAGTGAATTCTCATTTTGTGAACAGCATCGGAAGAAGAAAACATGCATAAGGTGCATTTCCTGCATCCTGCTTCTGCATCCTGCTTGAAACTGCCCTTATACAAAACCTGCTGTAATTTCTACCCTAAACTATGGTAGCTTCTATAATTCAGTTTAAATTTTTATATTTAAATTTTGAACAGTATTTTATGGTATTTTTGTACTTGATATTGTATTTCATATTTTATCTGCTGTGGTAAACAGCCCAGAAAGCTTTCGCTATTTGGTGGTATAGAAATATATATTTTTATTAACCAGAAGATGACTTCATTGAATGATTGAAAAAATTAAGAGAAGGAAAAGTACATTATATATTGTATCAGTACTGTAATGTATTCAAAATGAATTTCAATGAAACAGAGACCCAATAATCTTAATCATTCCAACAAAGCAGAAAAAGAAAAAGAGGAGCAGGCATAGCAGAATTTCTAAGTAAAAGAGAAATATCTGTTTAACTAGAGAAATCATTTGTCTTCCAGCAAGGGATAAAAGCTTTTACACACACACACACCTCTGCAAACTCAATTTATAGTGATTGTATCACAGCTTGTAATTTGCATTTAAATCAGGCATTATTTTTTGCAAAAAGAGACATAGTAGTCTTCCAAATATTCCTGAAGCACAAACCAAAGCCCATTTTTCTTGAATGAATAATGAAAAGCAGTGCTTTTAGTCTAGAATTAGCACTGATTTTCAGCAACTCTAAGTAGTTCTCTAGGTAATGGAAATTTAGAGGACATTTAGGTAAGAGAATGTAAGTTATCACAAGTTTTGAAATGTTTCTGATCTCCGCACAAGTCTAATGGATTTCCTTCACAAATCTGACATACAATTCCCTAAATGGCCAATCAAGAGAAAATCAGCAAAATCAGAACCCAAACATAGTTTTAGATCTAATAAAAAAGCCCATTAGTGTCAGACAGTGTCAGCACCTTTGGTTGTTGCAACATTCCTTTAAAGCAAAGTTTCAAGTTATGGAACGCCTTCAAAAATCATCACATATGGCACAGATAACTTGACAATGCTCTTTTGGCCTATGCAAGGACACAGAATGCATGTGCCACCAGTAAAGACTGGAACTGCAGCACTTATCTGACTGAAACAAGTGCAACAGTCTGGAGGTGTGTCACTTGTGGTTCACCTCCACCTATCCTGCACACAAATTCTAGAAGGTCCTCATACTCATTTATTCATCAGCAAACAGCCAATGCACAAGGCAGCAGCAGCAGCACAAAACACCCTTCTCCAAAATGAGACATTGTGGACAAGGTGGCCAGAAAGACTGACTGCGTAACCACCAAGGCCACCATACTGACAAGGTCTCACTCTGAAGAAAGATGTCCTCAAAGACAGCCAGTGCTTTGGGCATGATGGAATTCTCTGGGCTCCCTCCCAGTCCCAGTGCTTCACTTTGATGGCTCTTGGTTCTGGCAACCGCAATGGGCAGAGGACAGCAGGTGACTCTCCCACTCATGTGGGTATGCATGGTCTGCCAGTTCTTCCAAGCCACTGCCACATAAGTCGGTGCTGTGAACAGCAGAACACTCAGTGAAGCCTACTGATTCCTATGCTAGGGAGGAGCTATCCATGGTGGTAAACCCATTTGAGAATGGGTTCAATGCCACATGTAGCTTCTATCAAGTTCAAAATACAAGCTGCAAACGATATGAGGTTGCACTGACATTGGAGTCACTAGCCTGCCCTGTAAATACTGTGCAGGATATTTAAATTTGGTGACAGTTTTGCTATCAACTGCAGGCTATCTCCCAGATTGTCACCTGTTGACATAACATATCCCTCCATTGGCCATCTTCCTTCTGTTTCTCAAGAATAATTAGAACTGCAGTGAATATTTATGAGGCTCACTTTGTGATTTGAAAATTCAGCTTTTGTGGAGCCTGATGTGTTAGTGTTCTGTGCTTGTTCACAGCATTGATATGCTGGTGCTTTTCTAAAAAAAACTTTAACCCCCTTCTGCCCTTTGCAACATGATCAGGTCGATCAAGCTTCCTGGTTGTACACTTCAGACCACCACAGCACCATGTAGACAATTAGCCACAGCATAGCCATCACTGTGAATGACTGGGACAGAGGGACTGAACCCAGGAATTGCTTTCTCCTCATCTGCACTTCAGTTTCATTGCTGGCTGGCGCTGAGAAGAAAGAAGAGGCAAGTACAGAATGGAGAGGCACAATCTAATATGGTCCAGAAGGAAAACCTGCAAGCTGACAGGTGAACCCCACCCCCAACTAATCTACATGACATGGGTAAACAAAAGGAGCGCGATTTGTTTTACCAACAAAGACCTGCTCCCTCTTTCATCAAACCTTCACACATTTAGGAAAAATTCAGAGGTGTGAATCATCACTGAAGGGGTGCATTTTAATAGTGAAAATGTTCAGAAAACAAATATGTACATGCACATTATCAATCTGCTCAGCACCAATAATGATGGACTCCCCAACTGCCCAACTGAATTCTTTAGGAACTCTTGGCTAAATGCCATGCAGCTATAATAACTTAATTGTCTTCCCCTAATTTGGTGGCCTCAAGAGTTTTGTACTACAAATTCCATTATTCCCGATCATTGGCTATGCTTTCCGGGGCTGATGGGCACTGTATTTCAAAATATATGGAAGAAACCATCCCCAAGGAAGGCTGATCTAGTTAGAAAATATGCATATTTAGACAGGAAGAAGTCCTCTGGAATGCCAAGCATTCTCCAGTCAGTATGGCATGGTTGACTGGGGAACAGTAGCAAATCCAGCACCTTCCCCGCACAAACAGGACTGTGTTGTTAGTATTTAGCATGGTGGTTAATTCTCCAGTGCTACAACTGAAGGTTTCCCAATGAAGCTACTCAGCACCAGTTCAGAATTGGGTCAGGCCTTGCAATAGAATTCCACCCAAAGAAATTGAACTAATTGCCACACAATCATGAAAAGGCCACTAGACCGTGGTTTTGGGAGAAGAAAGGACTGCAAGTTTGACTATTAACCATAGGAATGAATAGGAATGGAATCTTGACATTCAGAGGTTGGCTGCCTGTAATGAGCAGGTGCGGAACTTAAACTGCAAGGTTTCCCTAAAGTTGCTCCATAGCGACTACCACTCTCAAAAACTGGATATACTATAACTGTGCACAGTAATACACCTCCATTGAAGAATTCTAGCATCTTAGCTAGAGAAGGAGTGGGAGCCTCATTTATACCGAAGGCTGAATTTACTTTTGAAAAATCTCTCAAGGGTGCAGCAAGGCCGAAGCAAAGGGGTAGGATCACCATCAAACAGGATGGAACCAAATGTCCTCTAAAGTCCAGCATGGTGTATCTTAAATCTTTTCATCGCCAGAAACTAGACTCAGGAGAGGCAACTCAAGCTAAGCAAAAATATGGGCACAAAAGGCATGAAAATAAACAATTACGAGCTGCAGGAGAGGGATAGGATCAGGGGAGGTACATGACCTACATGGGACACCAGGATGGGCAGATCTCAGACCTGGACCTGAAGTTTCCCACCTTGGGAGCCAAGTTCTCTTTAGAATTTTTGGAAGGTGGTTCATTTTTAAAGAAATATGCAAAGAATATTTTGAAAATGTCCTCCCATAGTAGTTAAAGGAATGCCAGATCATTTTATTTATTATAATATATATATAATATATTATTATATATTAATTATATATATATATATATATATATATATATATATATATATATATATGGCAGCTGCTCTAGTTTCCATGTTTTCTGGCAGGGTCTTTCCCACACCAAAACTATTGTATCCCCTCAAAATATGTTACAGTTAATTCAGTTCACATATGCACCTGAGAGTCACCAGCTGATGTGCAAGCCATGGGTAGATGGAATCCCCTTTGGCCAACCTTCCAATAATTTTCTGACATGGAGGCTTCCTAAATGTGCCTTCCCAAACTGAAGTCTGTTTTCCTCAACTTCATTTAACTTGGCAGGAACCCTCATTTCACTCAGCTAATTTCACAAGCTTGCCAGTTAATTTCCAAAAGAATCCATCTCTTGTCCCTCAATAATAGATGCCAGGAAACCTGAAGTACTGAAGGTCAAAACAAAGATTACCTTAAATTATGCTTAGCAGTGATGTCTTTTTAAATATCATTTCTTACTCTAAAATTGGGTAAAAGAATTGGATTGATGCCCTAGTCTGGAGGCTTTTCAGATCTACATGGGGCTCCTGAGCCTACCTACCAAACGGATAACAAAGAAAACACACATAGCTGTCTAGGTACATATTTCAAGTGATGCCGTTTTGGCCCTTAGTACTCTGCAAATTTCTATATCAGAAACCTTAGAATTTTATTACTAGAGAATAATTTGTCTTCTCCTAAACTCCTCAGGAAACAGATCATATTGCATAATTAGAAATATATTAAATTTCTTGAAGAAAAATATAACTGAAGATAATTCTGGCAAATCATTAAGTATATTAATGTCTCATTTCAATTTTGTTTCAGATTACTTTCAAGGGAATTCAAGGGAATTGTATGGCTGGTCATTGAATATTTTTATTCATAGAAGTTTAAGTCCTATTTGGAAAAAAAATTCATGCACAGCTTTTGTAAACAGAAATGTGCATCTGCAGGTAATTGTCAGTAAATGGTTTTCAACAACTTCCTAATAATGAACTCAGGTGTTGAATGCCATCAGATGTGCAGCCAAAATGTGACTGAGAAACAAAGGGAATTCCCAAACTCTGCAGAAATACATAAAACATGTAGTGAGGAAAAGCTAATGGTCAGCCTGCTCCCCAGCATAGCACAGTGAGGACTGAATACACTCTTTTCTTCAAGCTGTTGAGCAATTGGGCCCTTCCCTCAGCGAGTCTTTTCACCACCATTGCTTCCAGCTCCTGCTTCTCCTTGCTACTATTTGCTTGTCTGCCAGCATTTACACAGTGGCATCTACTTTTCGTCCTCCTCACCATTGTCTGAGCTGCAGTGAGAGGCAGGAGAACAACCAAGTTGCAGTGATGAAAAGCAGCAACAAGTCCAGGAGTTCTTGTTAAGGGCTGGGGTGGGCCCTTGGCAAATGTCCAAAAATGTCAACCCATGGTACCAGCCCTGATTGCATCTGCTTACTGCTCATGGGTATCTACTGGAGGGTTGGAATGGGATGAAGGAATAGAATGCAGTATCCTGAAAGACCACAGCTGATTCACTGGAAAGCTCAGCAGGTGCATTCTACATTCTGTTGCAGATCCCAGTTATAGTCCCCTGTATTTGCTCAAATCATCTCCTTTGACCAGACAAAAATTGCATCTCTCAGCAGTTACAGCACAGGCAACAAAACACTCCCAGTGAAAGTCTTCACTGAAGCAAGTTAGTACCGAAATACTTATTTCCTTGAAGGCTGGCCAAGACTATGCAGATCCAGACTAATACCAACATTTCAATGCATCCAAGTGCCAATTTTCACAGAATTCTTCTGCACAAGTGCCTTTTCTGCCTCTTTCATGGGGACACAGTTAATCTCAGAGAAAGGATTTGGGGGAAAGACAGGGAAGTGAGGGATGCGTGCATACAAGAAACTAATTTCACATGTGAGCCAAGGAAATGCTCCTCAGCATTCCCAATGCCAGCAAAATTCCTTGGGTGCCCACTAGAACATGCTATGTCATGATGCATTCCACAAGTTGGCCTGGAAGCTGCTTGCCCACTTTTGTTGCCTTGAGAGCCAGCAAAATCCCCATTTCTATGTGCACTGAAATGAAGGGCATGTCCCTCTCCATGCCAGCATTGAATGGTTGGACTGCACAGACCCTCACTACTTCCAAGCCAATTCTCTCACTGCTAGGGAGTGAGTAGACACCTCTGAAAGATCAGCCTGGGAAACGGAAGGTTGTGCAGTTCTCCCCAGTACAATCTGTGCCTCAAACTGTTCTTCTCTCCTCATGAGGTACTCCCTGAGATACGCATCGGAGGAAGACAGACATTGAGGACAGTGGGGAAGGACTTGTTTAGCTACATTAAACAATACCCAAGGCCACTTTATGGACAGTTGTGACAGCACCTGAAGGTCTCTTTGAAATGTACTTCCTCCCTCCCCAGTTTTCACAGTAGTTCTTCCACACCCACCTCAAAGTACTGAAAAAAGCTAGGTCAAAAGTTTACCCAAGGTCAGGTTTGAACTTCACATCAAACCATGGTTTATTGTGACTTGAATAAGCTGCAGTGACCATGCTATGACGTGCATGGACAGAATGTCTCTCCTCTTGCTGCATGACCGCAAGGAGTTTTATTGCTTTCATGTTTCTCTTGCTTTACTTGTAGTTTACCATGTTGTCCACACTTGGGACTGTGGTTAGCATGAGTGAGATTTCCCCAGCCTGGTGTTTTCCAGGTGTTTTAGACTTCAGCACTCACCAGACCCTCCAGCATGGCCAATGATATGAAATACTGATTATAGTCCAAAGTATCTGGATGACATGAGGTCCTGGAAGCAGGCATAAGGTGTGGTTAAAGAAGGCAGCTCCAAAAACCTGCTGCCTTGGTACACATTGATATGGTTAGGATTAACTACACATTGTCAGGTCAGTCCAGATGGCATGGCAAATTGCAGTTAGCAATAATAGAAGTGGAAGCTGTGTAGAAAAGGGGAGAGCAAGTATGTAAGCCTGAGATTAATATAACATAATGGCCCACAGTGAAAGTTGACATAAGAGAACCTGAGACCCTCAAACTCATCAAGTTTCACTTCAGGGCTCACTACAACTCACTCCCATCCCCGATTGCTACTGGTTTTAGGGAAGGGAAGAAGTTCCTTTAGGAAAAGTGCACATTGTGTAGAAAAAGCACAAATGTGCATGCATTTTTCAATCTTTCCATCTTTTAACTAAGACATGAAAATGCAACTCTTTAAAATGTGCAGTTTTCAGATGTGAACACAAGTTCGAAAAACTTGGAACTTTCAGAGAACAAGCCTGACTTATTTGTTAGCTGAAATGCCTGTACAACCCTGTACTTAGCCATGGTTTAGCATTTAGATTTTTAAAGGCAGCCACTGAGTCCAGCCTAAGCATGAATCTGGGCACTTTAGCAGCAAACTATACCTGGGGTCAATAATTTACTTGTATGAAGGTTTTACTATAGACAGAGACTGCAGTTTAAGGCTTTATCTTTGAAAGATGTTGATTTGTAGTGGAAAGAACAGAAGACCACCATGGTCATGAGGTGGTAGAACAGTGTACCAATCCTATCCTTGTCTCTGGGCCTTCTCTAGAGACATCCTTGTTCTTCACTTCTCCACTGGGGAAGTTTGCTGTCTATTGCTCTTTCTCCTTTCCTGGTCTCTAGTACAGATAGATGTTTAGAGCCTTCCATAAGATGCCGATTACTTTTGGTTATGGGTAGTCCTGGCACAATCTAAATGTCAGACAAGGCCTATGATGGACACTCAGTTATCTGTTGCCCATACTGCAATGATTTGGTAGCTGTTACTCATTGCTTGGATGAGTTTGAACAAGGTAGTTCGGAGAGGTACCTTGGCCAACTTAATAGCTCCTTTCCACTAGATAGGTCTAGGTAAGGTCAACTGCCTGGAATGGCAGTATCTAAGATATAGTTACCTTTCAAGATGTTTGTCTTTAGTTATGTGCAAATATAACACATTTCATCTAGTTTAACAGCAACAGGTGTGATTAGGGTAAACACCAAAAACCTGATAAAGTTATGGAATCTTTCTAAAAGTATGACCTTGATGGGATGTAAACACTGTAGTCTATTCTGCCTTGCCAATATAATCTCTTTGCTAATAAAACTCTAATCTCCAACCACAAATGTGCTTATCATTTCTGGATCCAGAAAGAGCCACTGGCAGAATATACTCAACCATCCTTGGAGCTCATACTGAAAGCTTACACATGACCTGCACATTGTAAGAAAACTAGCAACTCGTATTACTAGGGATGGGAGAGAAAGAATATTCTTACAGTTCAGTTTTAAGAATTCACTATAATTAGAGAAGTAATTAACTCAAGTTGAATTACAGCATCCTAGGTGGAAATTACCCTGTTTAAACCTCAGGAGGCAAGTTCCCAGTATTTATCCTCTTTGTGTTCTGATACTGCTAGACCCTGTTCCCGCCATCACTTTATTGTACCTTTGTCTTTGTCTTTAAGCAGCCTTTTATAATCAGACCTGCAATTTACCAAAATTACAAAGTTCTCCATATCTGAAACAAAAACAATTGTTGAGATGAATTTAAGTTGGATGGCAGAAACTGATGAATTTGACCACACAGGCCCAGAGCTTTAAGTTCTTTGTTATTAAAACTCCAGGTTTGTGTATTTAAACATGTTAGTGATTAATTAGAGTTCAATGCTCTGGCTTCTACCTGGTTCCAGCTAAAATGCTGCAAATAGTTGCACCTCTTAAATTCGATTGGAACAGATCAGTGATCATCCTGAGATATTCCACAAAATCCTATAGACCATGAGATCAATCTTCACATCAATGCACCATTATTCCAGTAATTCAAAGTATGAAAAACATTCTTACTTGGGCTGGAATACTTGTAGCCATCTAAGAGGAAGTGTTGTCCTATCATGGGAAGCTATAGGTGCAAACTGGAGAGTCACATCAAGGGTGAACACACCTTTGCCTTGTATAGGGAGTTTTAGGAGCTCAGCTATTTTTACTAACATTTTGCAAATTGTTTGATAACTGCATACCTCCCACAACAGTTGCCATAAACAGAGACACAAAGAGGACACAAAGACACATCCAGTAGGGATGTTAGAGAAATTCACAATGGATTAAAATTAGTTCAGATTTCTATGTCTCCAGACTGTGCACTCCACAGCAGGGCAGCTTTTCAGACTCACAAGATTTTATGAATTTGCAGACTTAAAAAAAGCTGGTGGGGGGAGGGGTGAAGTGCAAACAGGAAAAAAAACTCCTGTAGATCCCATAGACAAGACACATTTCTATCAATGAGCAGATGACAGAGTGAAATACTGCTGACAATCTGCAAAACACAGATAGGACCAATTTAACAACATCCAACAGAAGTTTAGCAGGCACACGTGGATCCATCTTTCAGCTATTACAAGTTTTCACCTGAAGACATATGGCGGATGAGCTGCAAACTCATTCACCTTGTAGAGTGACTCTGAAAACCCCAGAGCATAATGAAAGCTTTGTACAGGGTCTTGAACGACACTGAATGAATTTTCCCTTTCTATCTCTTGATGTATGTACCCCATGCACCAAAAACAGCTACATCCTGCAGGTGCAGAGTTCCACAGAAAGATTAGCAAACCTGCATTCATATCACACCAGTCACTAAATTGGGGTTATATAGCATTTTTAAAATTCCCACTTTTCTCCTGTCTCAGAAGCTGAAGAAATCATATATTCTAATTAATTCCATTAATTAATTTTTAGATCTTGATCACACAAGTCGAGCTTGTCAAAGCTTTATTTCCTAAATTAATGGGAAGTGGGTATCTTCATTCCCCTAAGTGAATTTGAAAAATCTCAGCCTTCAGCATTACCACAAGGATGCGGTGGAAAATCCAATTAAACTGAGCCAAGTATCTGTATTCATGATTTTTAATGCTGATGTCTTCTGCCCAAGTAAATAGCAGAACAACTGGGGAGGGGGAACACCTTGCTGATATAGCAGAACATTATATTTATGAATATTAGTATGGGTAAGAATTAAAATAATCTTTTTAATAAACTCCTGGAAGTATAATATACTTTTTACTAGTTTCTGCAATAAGAGGTAAAATAATTTAATTTTGTTCTAGAATGTTTTTAAAACTTCTGCAATATTAATGCACTTGGAGTTCAGGTATTTACTTTTACAGTTGTAAATTCAAAACCACCTACCACCTGAAATTCAACTGCAGAAATAATGTGAAGATCAAAACTGGTCCATGGTCTGGACATTTCTCTGCCTCCTCAGATTAATGAAAAAGTCTTTGGCACTGCTGAAAGGCATTCTATCAAGGACTCAAGTGATCATTAATGGTCTCAAAGTCAGAGCATGCTAACAACCCAACTCCAGTTGCTATTTTGGGAGTAACAGCATCCAAAACTTAGTCTTCTGTGAAAATGAAGGCCTGGGTCTCTGGCATTCAGAAAGTCCACCAAAGAGCAAGGGTACCAAGACATTACTTGATCACTGAGTTCCACATTTGGTAAGAAGCTTGAGCCTCTTCAAGCATAAGAACAGTGTCTGCACTTACTATATAGTTCCCCCAATATTACAGTGCCATGGTTTCCAATTATTTCTTAAATGGAAATCCTTTGAGCATCTCATATTCCAATCAAACTCAATTCCATATATTTGATGGCTCTGATCAGCTTACACATCCAAGCTCTTAACTTTCCTGAAATGTTACCACTGATATACTAAGCATTATAATGGGTAGGTTTCCTTTCCCTTACCCTTAATTTGAACTCACTGCATTGTTCTGTGGTGCCCATCCATTTTGTTACCTCCAGATTGGATCCAGGTTTGATTCTTCCATTCACAGAAGGCATCAAGATCAAGCTTAGTCTACTGCTGCAGGTTGGTAAGCAGGCAGTTCCTGCCTTCCTCCTGCCGTCCAGCACCATCCTCCAAATTTTCTGATCAGCAAGGTCACTGATGTGAAGAACAAGAGAACAGTCCACCCACCCAATACACAAAAGCTGACCAGACTGGCAAATTAGTTCCCTTAAAATATGACAGGACAGCCTCTGCAACCAACAGAGTAACAGAAGGGTTCAAGGCATGCCATACAGCACACAACTCTCTCCACTAGCACTTTGCTATGGCTGAAGCAAATTCAGCAACCCAAAATGGAAGAGCACAACAGAGGCAAGCAGTCAAGCATCAAGGTATCAGCTCAGGAAAGGAGCAGGCAGGCAGTATTGCTTCAAGTCCAAACAGAATCAAAGTCCAGTTAAGCACTTTTTTATACAACCCAAAAGTAGTTAAAACAGGACTCCCAAGGTCAGTAACACAGAAGGCCTCTCACCAAGGCAGGCACTATGAAACAAGTAGAAGACACTGGAGTTGAAACCCAGCACTGTTTGCAGTACTGGCTGAAGGCTTTTAATACCAGAGCCTGCTGTGCTCCACACAAAGCTCAGCTGAAGTATATTAGAGTGCCCTACTCATGAGGAGTCAGTTTCTCCTGAGGAGACCCTTTCTCCAAATGAGCACCCTTTTTCATAAGAAATGTACTGGCCTGCTTGAGGGAAAGACACTCCTGGGCTCATATGGTTGGTGTGGCTCAAAGAGAGAGTCCCTTCTCCTGACAGGGACTTCCCCCAAGGGCTCAGGTTTCTCCTGATCTTCTGACCTGGGCAGATCAATGGCTTCTATCTCCGGGAGCACTGGTTTCTCTTCAGAGGAGTTATCCAACAGGTCCCAGTATCTGCTGCCCAAAGCAGCTATATGCCTGACACTAGGTCAGCATTGATCCACCATGTAGGTGTGTGTTTCTGTGTGCGCACACAATTTTTAAAATGCATGTTGCTGCTGCCACTGCTGCTGCTGATTATTATTATTATTGGTTGACAGTTGCTGATGCTACAACTCACTACATTTATCTGGCTTCCCAGTTTGCCATGGTCAGCTTTTGATTCTGTTCTAGTGGTATTACTAACTGCCTAGAAATGGATATTCAAGCATCCACTACTCCTGATGGACCTCTGCTCCAGACTTCATACCTAGTTAGGAGAAACATATCCAAGTTATGTTGGCATTGCATTAAAAGGTCTTCCTTTTGTAGATTTGTAAAACAATGTTTTTAAATGTGTTCTTGAATTCACTATCCTTGAATTTGATGTTTTTAAAAACTCTGGTAAGTGCTTCAGAGAAGAAAGATTACAAGGTATATATTGTATTCCTTCTGTTATCACCAGGGATCTTTTTATTTAAAGAAAAACAAATATTACCATGACTCTGCCTTAAAAATCATTTGGGACAATCACTCACCTAGCAAATGGAAAAAAGGATATTTCAAAGTAAGTGCAAAGATATGAAGAGATCAGAATAACAATCTCATTCCAGATAAGGATCATAGTAATATCAAATATTTTCTGAGTATGTCTGACATTTGAATGTATAGGCTTTTAAAGACATACATTAATATCAAACATTTCACATGTCAGCTGGCAACATAAACTGTTTGACGTCTTCCTGTATAGCTTTTGTCTTTGTCTGCCATGCACATGCACTCCCACGCACTCTCTCTAAAATGGGAACTTATGCTTTTATTCTCATTATGTATAACATTTACCTCCCACACTTCTCCTAAGCATTTATTCACCGCCAAAGATTTGCAAGGTGACATACAGGCCACAGGAGTGACACAACCACGGCTGCGCTGCCCTCAACGGTGGCCCATGGTTTCTGCTCGCCCATGTGAGGCAGCACCAAGCGGGTTCAGCCGTTCTCACGGAGCTACGGCAGGCCACAAAAGGGGATGGAGCTACATCCCAGCAGGCCAGAGGAAACATCTGGATGCAACATCGGAGTGGCTTCCCACATGGGGCCGGCACCCCAAGCGGGAGATCCAGGCAACAGCCACGCTGGGGATGTTCCTTGAGATGGGACCAAGCCCAGCTAGTGCTCATGGCAGCTTTTGCTCACATGTTGGCAAGCTTTATACACACTGCCTGCCAAGGGGAGAAGCAGGGCCATTCCATCAGCTGTGCCGAAAGGCTGCCCCCTCACTGAGGCACCACCCGTGCTTGTTCCGAGAAGATGAAGGGGAAGATGAAGGGCTATTCCACCAGCTTCGCTAAAGACTGCCTAAGGACTTCCATTTTCCCTTGCAAATCAAGTCTATTTAGATAGTAGGCCAGAGAGCAGAGGTGGTCTTGTTTTACCAACAGCACATAGGTTGCCCCAGAAGCCTTTTTATTTTCTTTTGCTGAGAAGCAGGCAAAAAAACACTTTACATGAATATGAACAAATCTGTCCATAAACTGTTACACAGGAGAGGCCTTTTCATCTGTTTTTAGAAATCAGAGGCAAAGGAGACAGTCAAATATTGAAGACTATAACAGAGTCAGTCACAGGTGTGTGAAGTACATCCCCACCAGAGCACTGCATTGCTTGCCCATTAAACTTCAATCAGTAAGGAAATCCAGGGTCATCCAGTGTGAACATCTGAGGGCATCACATAAGAAAAGGTTATCCTGGATCAGACTAAAGGGCTATTCAGCCTAATACACTGTTTCCTTCCCTGACCACCAGATGCCTGCAAGCAGGACATGAAGGCAAGGTCAAAACTATTTGTCACAAAACCTGCTCCTCTTACTTTAGTTATGTTTGGCTCCAACTTTGGTCCCCAACCATGAATCAGCTTTGCAGTGGGACAAAATTAAGACTTTAATAACCAAATCAGAAGAAAACTTGAGCTGGTCAGCAGAACCAGAGCATCTCATGCTAAAATTTATGTATTCAATCTTGCAATCTTAAACAAAAGAAAAAGAGGTGAGGAGAGCCATAGGTATCACCACTGCAGAATCACAGTTGTAAGCATCAAGAAAATAATGAGGACCCATCCATGCAGAGAACTACTCTCTCTGGCTGTGGTCTCATTTCCAGGAGCAAATTTTGGATTTGCTATGCACCACTATCATCATGCTATCTAAAACATGATCAGCAACAGTACAAGCTGAACACAGAACTACTATGAGAGCCAGTGTGGTGTAGGGGTTAAAAGCATGGGACTGGGACTCAGACGATCTGGGTTCTAGTCCCTGCTCAGCCATAGAGCCAACTGGGTGACTTTGCACCAGTCACAGACTCTCAGCCCCACCTACTTCACAGGGTGGTTATTGTGAGGATAAGATTGAGAGGAGGAGAAGGTGGGGGAGGAGAATTCTGTAGTCTGCCTTTAGTTTCTAGGGAGAAAAAGGTGGGATATAAATGTACTAAATAAATAAGCTTCTGCTGTGAAAGGTAAAATAATTGCCTAGGAGCCCAAAAGAACTGTGGGACAGAATACTCTTCTGCCATTCTAAATGGAGGAAGGGGTTGCTTCTGACAGCCAATGAAATCTGGTGGTGTAATTTCTGGATGAATTTCAGTGAGAAGCACCACATTTTCCATTTGCTTAGCAAGCTCTAATGACATTGTCCTAGTGCTGGTTTGTGCTTTTGGTGTGTCAGGATCCAATACTGTCCTATCCCTGTTTTAGAAACTGCCTACTCCTCCTCCACTAAGCCTGTACCTTTGTCAACGAGCAGCATATTGCAGGCAGGCCGAAGTCTCCTGTATTCTCTCCCCATAATGGGACTGATCCTGAAAAACAACACAAGATTCTGCCTGTCAGGGAGATGGGCAGGGAAGTATACCACAAAGAATTAAAGCCCTTCCATACCCTCTTTCCACCACCTTTGCTCAACTGAAACTACCTTCCAAGTTCAAGCTTCCCCTCCACCTAGTAATCCTAGGCCAAGCCCTTCCCTAATATTCTAATATCAACACACAGCGAGAATAATCTCTCCCATTTTGCTTTAACCTTTTCACATGAATTTTCATGCTTCCCTTTTCAGAGAGCTCCATTGACATTCACCTGCTTTTCAGAGCCCAGCCATGAGCTCTGCCTGAATATGAGGCCAGGGAGCAGCACTTGGCATCCTGAGAAGATGTTTGACCTCCTTGACTCTGGAAGGATTCACTCCTGCTCTGGCTCCTTCCCTGTATGCTTTCTTTCACACAATTGAGTTCAGAGAAGTCTATATACTATATCTGATAATTGTCGCATCATCATGGTGAGCTTCTGCAGCCTCCTGGGCCTCATCTTTAGAAAAAATAAAATCAGTGCTTAAGCAAAGTCCCTCATGCTAAGTTTCCCTACCCACAATCCTAGTAATGCCATTTGTCAGCAGAAACATGAACCATATATATCTCCAATATCTCTAATTGGCATGGCTCCAACAAATATGTTGAGTTCTGCTAAATGACATGGCAAGGGGAGGAAATGAAGGATGGCAGAGGAAGGAGGAGGAGAACACGACAAATCCTAAATCCTAAAGATGGCACAATTGTTATAATATTGAACAGCAGCCAGCAAGCGTTGGTTGATTCTCTAGAGGCTTGATGTTACCAAAGAGAATGAAGAAACATTTGAGAAGATGCTTTAAGAAGATCTTGCCTTTTAGGCAGCTGATGGGCCTTCTGGGAAAAGAACTGAAAGAAGTGTCTTTGCGGAGGAAGAACTTTCATTATGCAATGGCTCCACTGGATGAAGTGCAATGAAACAAGACGCTACCTGTTCTACTCTCTTTGTCAGTCTGTCATTTCCTTAAAAATATACACTTTCCTCTTTGGGAATTTAGAACTTTGCTTTCATTACAGCATCACATATGTGCACTTCAGTTGCTGGATCTGGGAGGTTTATATAGTAACACAGGATCTTATTCCATATACATTGCAGAAGTGTACTCTTCAGAATAATATTTGTGCATGAATTTTGTATACATATTGCACCTTAGCACTTTAAGTACAGCCGCTGAGGGCTCTTTAGCATTTGTTGTCACTTTTATTCGAAACCTTTGTCCTCATCTTGTCTTGCTGCACAGCCAAAGAGTGTTAGATCCTCATGCAAGTTATATGACTGTCCCATGTTTTCCTTCCCCAGCACTAATCCTTGCCACTACACCAGATCCTTCCACAATATTTAGCCTTGCTTGCAAACCTTTGCATCACACCTTCCCATTTCCAGGTGATTCAGTCTCTCAGTATTATGAGCCAAGAGTAAGAAAGAGTTCAAAAGGTGCTAAATGTTTTCCCTTAATAATAAGCTGGAGTGTTCTGCCTTGTCGTTTTTATTCTCTCCTTTAACAGCCTGTCATAAGAGGAAGCTACTTCCCATCAAGACTCACGTTGATGCTTCACTAGCCACTAGCAGGGATAAAACCTGTCCTCCAGCATTCCACATCCCATTAAGGGGAAGGATTGGATTTTGTAATAAGAATGTTGCAATAACCGAACCAAGCAAAAAGCCGGCACCCTAGAGAGATTTTGTTTAATCATTCTTTGCTGCCAGACATTGAGAAACAAAAGGCCAAGCACCACTCTTTTCCTGCTGGCAAACCAGAGGCTGCCTGTCACTTTCTTGGGACAGACAATGCTCAAATGAGGTGTGTGTGTGAAAGAGAGCGAGATTAGAGAGAAAGAGGCTTCAATCTACCAGCAAACATGTTGATGAACTAGTGAGAAAGGAAATATTGGAAAAGTACCATGCTTGGCAATGCAGTTAGAGATGGGAAAAATGCAATTTGTCTTCAGGCTGTCTTGAGCAGATCAACACTTCATGGTTCCATCATGTCAGCGGAAGGCAGATATAGTGGGCTCCAAGCCGTGAGTGCTGGAAGAATCTGCTCCATTGATGAGATTTTGGTGCGAACAACAACATCTGGATGATAGTCAGCTGCTTTTCAGGGCCAAGCCATGGGTTCTGCCTAAATATGAGGCCAGGGGGCAACACTCGGCATCCTGAGGAGATGCTAGACCTCCTCCACCTGGAAGGACTCACTTCTGCTCTGACTCCCTGTTTGTTTGTTTTTTTCTGACCGCATACTCCAAGCAACACCAGACAGCTGAGTCTAGAATTCATTTCTCACAAGACTCTAACATTATAAGACATTACAATGCCCAATCCAACGTCCTCTAGATGTTTTGGACTTCAATTCCTATCAGTCCCAGCCAACATGGCGAGAAATTGTGGGAGTTGTCACGTACAGTATAACATTTGAAATGAACACTAAGGTATGGGTTAAGAATATAGAGCACATTAAGTGTTGTTGTTGTTGTTCAGTCACAGTCATGTCCGACTCCTCACAACCCCATGGACAACAATCCTCCAGGTTCTCCTGTCATCCACCATCCCCTGGACTCCGCCCAACCCCACACCCACCTCGCAAGTGACCCCATCTAGCCACCTCAACCTCTGTCCTCCCCTTCTCCTTTTTCCTTCACCAGTGGAGTACATCTTGCTGTTTATTCTCTCTTTCCCTGCCTCTCTAAGTGGAAATGGCTGCTGACAAAAGAAACAAAGCCCAACAAATGGAGTAGATCTTAATG
The DNA here is from genome assembly GCF_004798865.1 of Varanus komodoensis. Lineage (NCBI taxonomy): Eukaryota > Metazoa > Chordata > Lepidosauria > Squamata > Varanidae > Varanus > Varanus komodoensis. Next base: position 1,103,946 of record NW_025335409.1, read on the forward strand.
CCTCCCTTCTCTCTCCTGTGTAGTTAGGTGGGGTGGCTGTTGATAGAAAGTGTACATCTATCTCTCCTAAATTTACCATATGACTATAGACTTACGTTATGCGGTTCTTATAAGAGCACAGGAACTATCTTGCTGGATAAATCTGGTTGAATCTGGCATCATTTTCCCATCCAGCTTCCTAAGAGAGAGCCCACATGGAGGGAATGGACAATGGGCTGATAAACCGCCTTGAAAATGAAGATTTTCTTTAGCTCATATGGCAAATAGCCATCGGTCAAAATTTCCGTATCTGTTAATTCTATCTCACTTTGATCTCCATTGTAAAGCCATGCAAACTGCCTCTTCCTACTTTGCCCCTGCCGTGGCAGTTTACCTGCCACACCTCTAGCTCTCTCCTGAGGTTCCTCCAGCTTGCAGGGAAACCCTTTGGAGAAGAAGAAGGGGCAATAAATTACAGTGCCTTGGCACTGCACTGAACAGAAACCTATATTTATAGATGGGATTTACTTTATATGTCATTTATACAGTCAGATTGTTATTTAGTTGCTCAAAGGTATTAGTACCTTAGGAAGGCAAGCTAATTATATTCCACTCCACTGCATTGCTAGATTTTATAGAACCCCAAATGATAAAGAGCTTGAGTCCAGTCAAAAAGCGAAAGCCAAAAACCCACGACATCGCTTTCAAACAATATTTCACATTTTGGCATTTTAGAATCAGTAGTTTCACAGTTCCATTTACAACCATTGCCCAAGAAAATATTAATATTCATCTGGGCTGTGTACTACATGTGATTCTGGCAGATACCTAATATAAGCCTGTGACATGTTATTGAGGTCTCGCATTGACCTTTTCATTATGCTGCATTTCAGTTGAGAGTCCATTCATTTCTGTTCTGCATATTTAAGGAAATGACAAGTAGAAAGGACAGTCCTATGTATTTGCAGCATTCTTAAAGGCTCAAATAATCATGACCTAAAGCAATACATTTTTTAAAAAGCCATGAGATGAATACCTGACTCTATTATTTTTGGTTTATTAGCAAGTTATTCAATATCTGGCAGAACTCTTTTTCCCTTAAAACTGCAAACCATCAAATCCATAGACTGCTGAATACTATCCTGAGATGATGTCCCTTTATTAAAGATTGGGATCAGGGCTGTCATCAAAGGGCGTGCCCCTCAACAGGAGCCCCCAGACAAGAGCACCCTAGACTTGCTCTTTCTCTTCACTATTGCAGCCTCCCTGTCTCTCACTCTAGACCTAACAATGATAGTGGTTTATAGGAGGAGCAGTAGATCCCACTGGGAACTTTCTCACTTCTCCCCCAGGAAAGGGGATGGAAAGGCTGAGGAGAAAGAGCAGTTGGTTGCTGCAGCATCAACACAAAGGACTCCCTAAGGCAGGGACTCCATTGATGGTGTCTTGCTGAAAAACCTGAAGCTGGCCCTGAAAGTGATATTATGATGGGAGGCATGTGAAGATTAGTACACATTATTTGGCTATTAAGAAACGTGGCTGACATTTTCAGCTGATCACATGATGTCACCCCTTCTGCTTTTTCAGTAATGTCATCTTTACCGGAGTTGTCCATCCATCTGTTACACCCAGTCAGGCTACTGTTGCATAGCCTGCTCAAATTGACAGCTGAAGATCACTCTGAAGTGTGCATTGAGCAGGAGGCATCCCTTCCTAGTGGCTCTGACATGCACCGTTCCAAACATGTTCCACATACTCTACACATTTGTGCAGCTAGCAGTTAACATAACGTGCTTGTTTGCAAACTTCACCTTTCCATTTCTCCTACTGCCCCCACAATTGCAGTTGTGTGTGATTCAAAATCACGATGGAAAATATGTCCTTACTAGCATGTGCCCCAAATATAATAACTGCATTTTGCTTAAATAACAAAACTGTGCATCCTCATGAATTGAAGGGGCTCCCCATGGAGAAGTAACCATGTGTCAGCTCCTTTTCAGCCATAAAAGACTAGGTTGTTCTATGCCAGTCATGCTTTCTCAGGATAGTCTTGTAAAGATATTTGGACATCATCCATGCAAGTCACTTCGAAGTCCTTGGAGGAAGCATAGCAGGTTTGTCTATGTTCTTTTTTCTCCTTTCCTTTTCTATTTCGGATATGTTACCTCAGCATTATTTAGCAGATTAAGGTTCACTGCTGAACCCTGAAAGATGGTACAGCTAGACCACCTCAACTTCACTACAACTCTTTTCATCATTAAAAAGTGACTAAAAATCTATTGTCCTTCAATTTTCCAGACAAAAAGCAAACCAATTTTCCAGATAAAAAGCAATTTTCCAGATAAAAAGATCAAAGTAATGGAAAAATCACACATACCTCATTCTAATGACTTTGCAGTTCTTTTTCATCCTAAAATTTATAACTAGGGTATGTCATGAGTTACTCAAGTAAAGGAAAAATAGATCATCATACTTTTAAAAATTCATGAACTGTTATGGGAAAGGTTTCCAACTCATATGCTTAAAATCCCCAATCTCTTGCATACACATTTCTCTCACTGTTGTTGGGGGCATTGTCCAAGTAGATTTTGGAAGCAGCATTTGGCAATGTAAGAGTACTGTAATTGTGAAAAATAGATTCACAGTTGAAGAAGAAGAAAATCAAAGCCACTTTGTAGGATCTGTACTGGGCTGAAGTTGCATTTCAGAACTGAACTGGAGAATTTGTGCAGCAAGCCACTGTCTTCATCATGACATCACCAGGATACAGACTTGAAGGGACTCCCTGCTTACATCATGGTTGGCTATAAGATTGCCTTGGCTATTATGTGATCTATTACTTCTTGCACAGCGAGGTAATAGGCAGTGCAGACATACCCTAAACACCATACCAATATTCTCTCAAAGACTTAACTCCCACCACAAGCTCCCAACACAGGCATAGGACTGGCCTCATCCCAGTTTGGCTTTTTCCTAACTGCCCCCTAAAAGGATGCTTTGAACAAGGATAAACACGACCACTCATAACAGATTCAGCTTCCCTCAATGGCGTAACTATTCACAGATCAGGCAGACCCAACAAAGGGATGCTAAGTTTACCCATTTATCAGTCCCAAGTACATTTTCAAAAAATGTCCACTTACCAATTTCCCTCGAGATCTGTGTGAACGCTTCAACACCACTCTCCCCATAGTTTCCCTCAGAAGCCAGTGTAGACACGTAGTTCCATCCAAGTGCTGTCACAATATCAACCATGGCTTGGGCTTGATAGGAGTCAGGCGGGACCACACGAGAGAAAAAGTCATACCTGGTGTTATCACTCAACTCTGGAGCTGTAGATGCATAGCTGATTTGAGGTATCTGCAATCAAGCAGCATAAAAGTGCATTTCATCTGTCTGAGGTATAGTCAGTAGATTGATAACAAAGGGAAAAAAACAGCCTCTTTTAAATTAGAACCAACAACCAAAAAAGCATTTTTCCAAGTGCAAACTATTACTCAATTTCAGAAGAGAAAGAAAATCGTAAATAATTCTGTGGTTTCCCAGATATCAAGGTTAGTAAATAAGATACATATTGTTGTTTTTCTTTTAGCAAGAAGAACAAATAATCAAACTTAACTGTTAACATCAGAATGTAATGCTGTCTTATTTTGTAATTCCATTTAAAAATAGCATATGCTTTTATTGTTTAATGCAATAATGTAAACAGTTACATTAGGGCAAGGCATGGAACCAATTGTGGTCTTAGTCTAAATAGAGGTGGTTAGATTTGAAGCTTGCAGGACCTACTCTGTATTTTACTAGAATCCTCAGATCCAACAACTGGTGGCAGATGCAGAAGAGTAGAGTGGACATACAATTAAGGGATGGGGTACTTCTGAGCACATACCTAGTACAAGAAATAGTGATCAATACCCAATCCAAGTGCTCATGTCCTTCACCCCAAAACCAGCCTTTCCTTTCCATCAGCAGAATTTGCTGGTATAGGCTTTCCAATTACTGCTATTAGTCCATTGTTTCTAACTTAGGTGGTCAGATATTCTTGATGACCTGCTACAAATCTTCCAGAGATCAACCAGGAGTTTGTTGTCTAACTTCTGTCCACCTGGGTTGCACACACTTATGTTGGAGTAAACTTTGAAGCTTAATTCAAAATGCATTTAATTGTTTCTAATATATGTGTTTATGTTGTGTTTGAATTACGTTTTGTATCATTCTATTATTCCTTTCCACCATTTTAGGTGGAAATGTGAGATATACATTAATAAAATAAACAGGATTATACTGTAAGTAATCAAACATGTCCTGCTCCAGCAGGTTTTTCACTATCCATATGGAGTTTCACTCATGATTAAGTAAAGTTATACAGAAAGTTTTCCATTATGTACATTTCAGGTTCTCTGAACCTGAATGCAGAGTAATGGCTGAGATTTGTTTCTTGTGTAGCTACAAATCATGCCCATCTTGTGAGGGGGATGTAACCAAAAAATTATGCTATAGTTTCCTTTCCATATACTCACATTAGCAAATTCCACTGATTTTAAGTAACTGAGCACATATTGCAAATACTTTGGAAATGCAATTACACCCTGTGCTATCATTATCTGTGTGTTCTATAAAGACAAAAGAAGAATTCAAAAGAAATGTCAACTTATACTCATCACTGTTTCAAACAAGAACTATTGTTTATTATATGCAATGTATGCTGTATATTTATGTTGCCTTAGATACATTGCATTATTTTACATAAGCAAAATTCCTCTTCTTACAACATTAATTTGAAATCCTGCACTGCTCAAAGTTGCTATATTTTTGTATTGTTTCCAAAGGGATTGCATTCTGACCAAGGACCTCACACTTCAAGATATATATTCTTCTAGCGTCAATAGAAGTAAAGTCATCAACTTTAAAGATGAAGTGGATATTTAACTAGTTCATTTTGAAAGCAAGAGTCTCCTAAATCCCCAGAAGATACTGTCATGCTGCACAGAGGCCATGGGTCATATGTCCCTGCTGAAATGCCTAACAGTGACAAAAATAAGAACCACCAAAAACCACAAAAGAAATCTAATTGTCCAGATCTCTCTTCTTTTTAAGTAAGCTTTGTGGTACAGCAAGCTTTCATAGTAGTTTCTGAGTGGTTCTGCAGTCAAAATTGGCCCCTCAGCTCCCCAAGTTGTCCAGCCCTGCCTTAGATTAAAGTAAACCACAGTAGGAAATAAACAATTTTAACCTACATATTTTTTTCTTGATTCAAAAAAGGTGAGAAAGCACTCACTTCAATCTTGTTGTACCTCAGGGAGATTCTACCATTTTTCAAGCAGTTATTTTCCTTCAGTACAAAGGACAGAAAATCATGTTTCTCCCAATGGCTGCAATGGAAACACCCATTCTAAACAGCGCAAGTGCGCAATTTCCCTAAATTCTCCACAGGGTCCACTAAACTATGTCAAAACAAGAGAAAATAAAAATAGAAATGTTTTTGATTAAGTGCTGAAATCCTATACCTATCATTGATATTGCATGACCTTAACCAAATCTCTACCCGCCCACTGCTTTTTCATGATATTTTAAGGGCCAATTTACTGTTTTCATTTGTTCGTGGGAATGCATAACTATGTAGAAAGGAAGGGCATTGAACATCTGCATTTAGGAGCACAGAACGTTTTGAAAGAAAACCATTTGTGTCATCTTGCCTAAGTTAAGATCTAAGTGAGCTCCTTGGCAGTCTGAGGAGTTGACAGCTGAGAAGCAATGGGGTGATAACTAGAGCAAAAGTGGTGGAAGATGTATGATGGATTTGGTCAAACACAGGCTATATGAAACTTTGGAGTCTACTTTATGGCTATAATGGGGACAGAGAAAGCTTTCCTTTGTATCACAATGGCATCTTCTCAGAGTTGGCCAACAGAGCTGTTCTGAATAATAGAAGGGCTTCAACTCCTTGACTCTCAAATAGTGAAGAGTAGGACTATTCAGTGCCTTGCTTTGATTTTGCGGATTGAGTCCATCACAGCCCTTCCAATTCAGATGTTACCAAGAGTCTCAGCAGCAATTATTTTTCAGGCATGACTGTCATGCCTTGACACTAGAGTTTCCAGAAGCAAGACTGAGCAAAGATCAACCAGGGCAAGAACCCCTCATTTACACACACTGACCTTGAAAGCATTCCCACTGATAAACAAAGCATGAAACCTGCAGGACTGATTGCTGAGTCTAACCAAGCAATTGAACCAAGATGCCCAACGAAAATTCTGAATGGGGCAATCCGGAGACCTGGTAGAGGTGGGAAATGTTCCATTCAGTGCATTAGAGCCATTGACAGTCATTAAAGGCAGGGAACTCCATCCAGTCTACACACACAGCAACCTCTGTGGCTTAGAAGCCCTGAACTGTTTCTGTCATACAACCCTTTCAGGCAGCAATGGCTAATGAGTTCAGTAGACTAGATTTCTTTTTGTTCTCTTTGGTTTGAGGAAACCTCTCTCCTCCACAAAGGTTTTTAAAGGTTTCTTTCCAGAAACACAGAATGAGTTGGTTCTCTTTTGTTCAACATTCTACCTGTGCCGTGCTTTTCCCTCCCACAGTTTCCTTTCCCCATGGCTTCTAAGGAATGCAAACCTAGTCTTTTTCCTGCAAGCTTTCCAATGAAAAGCCTTAAAATCTCAAAGGATAGAGGGGCTACAAGGTGTGTGCCAACCACAAGAGTTGACTGAGACCCCAATACAGCCCTATAGAAAATTGAATGTTTCTGTTCAGATTGGTGCAGAAGTCATCCAATTCAACTGGGGTTCCAGATTGGAGGCTTTGTGCTTCCAAGTTGAGCAGAGCTAAACTTTAACTTTGTTTTAACTCTATGTCAGGTATGCATAATATTTTCAGGACCAGCAACCACTGCCAAAATGAGCTACGGTGCTTTTTTCTGCTAAGGTTAACCTTTATAGTGTTAGTGTTTTAAGAGAACTGCTGTTAATAGTTAAATGTGCAGTACCACTTGCTGCATTGGAAGAGCTCAAGCGTGCAATATTTCAGTTGAAAAGTTGCAGTGTCTTTTCTTTGCTTTTTGAAAAGCTGCAAAAGAGTACAAGCTTAACTTCCTATATTGCCCCTGGATCATTTTTCTTAAAATGACAGATTGCACCAAGGTGACCCCAAGTAAGAAACTGTAAGGTTTCAGAGCATACGTGGAGTGGCTTATGCAAAAGAGAAGTCTTCAAATGAGGAGAGAAGAATCACTTCCTCTTGTTTGTTTTTTTCTTGAGGTAAGTTTATAAAAATGGTACACAGTCATAGTTTCTCTGGGAAAGAAACCTGAAAAGTTTCAAATGGATAGAAAGTCATGAACAAAAACCAATTTAAGGCTTTTTTATAGTGAAACCTAGTACCACTGGAACTAGAGCCATCTCATCATTCCATATTTGTCCTCCTCCAAGCCCCATAATTTGAAATTCCCTGGTAAAATGTGTCCTAGGGTTAAAAGGGCCTCCTCATTACTCAACCAAACCCTCTCTGCATTCCTTTTCCTTCCCCTTCTCTTCCCTTTCTTCAGAAGTATTAAGAAAAGGAAAGTTACTTTTGAAGAGTCAGCTGTTTTTGTCCAACATTTTGCCTTGAGGAACACCAGAAACTGTTCAAAGAGACCAGATTGCATATATCAGGGACAGCATGATTAATTTCACTTATACCTGGTGATCCCAGGCTGCATGCATTTGACATGTGGATGGTCTACAAAGCAGAAGAACGTGGACCATTTTAGCTTATGCCTACACAAACTGTATGTGCATAGGCCCCTGTCATTACAACTGAAGACTCTGGTGGATTCAAAAGTTCTCCCAAGAGTCTACACTGCACAAATGAAATGCATAGGTCCTTTCAGACTTTACACTGAATGTAGTTCTGTCATAAGTACAATCCTATATTTGAATGCTGGTCATATCATTAAAGAGTACAAAATTGACTTACATCCCCAGCGTTGTTGGGGGAGAAAAATTAACCAATCAAAAAATGCACCATCATGAAATTTAAGCAAAGCAAAATAATTATTATCATGATTTTGTGATAGTTTTTTACAGTATTTTAACAACTCATTAGATTGGAGTCTCTGAAGAAAACATTTGGAAGAATCATGGTCCTGAGGGATTGACAAAAGTTGATTTCCTAACAGCAATTCCTCCAGTTTTCAAAAAGTAAGCATAAAAGAAATGGATGAATCAAAAGCAGGCCATTCAGTACCATCTAAAATTATGCTTTATTCTTCTTCAACATAGATTTTTCCTTTCCCTCCCCCTTTTTCTTCCACCCCCTTTTTAATAGGATGGACACATTCCCTTCTCTGTTCATTAATTGAGGCACATAGAAAAGAAGGTGTGGGAAGCTATTCTAGTCATTTCAACATGGGCCAGATAAAGTGACAGACCTAAGTACATCCCTGAATACCTGGTGATTAGAGTCACTGCACTCACCTGGAAATGTAAGGAGAAATATACTGGCATCTGGTTTGTCTCCATTAGTGTCAGTGCTGCATCACCCAGAATTTGTGACACATAGCAATCTTCAAGGCTTTCAAGCTTGGAGAGCATCAAAAGCATCAAGACTGTTGACTTCCTGGATAAAGGGAAATCTCTCTCCCATGCAACAGCCTTGAAAAAGGCAGAACCAACTTTGCCGACTGTATATCCTTGCAATTACATCACTTTCTTAGCCAGTCTCATATCAAGCAAGAAGTCAAACACCCAGTCACTGCTTTCTAAATCCTTCATCAGTGCTGCCGATTCCATGGCTAAAAGTCCAATATCATTTATTTATAATATCTCTAAATGGTTGTTGTTGTTGTTTTGGGTCCTTCTGTGCATCTCCTTCTGTGTTCAGGAATTGGAGAATGAGTTAGGTGAGTCTTTTGAAAACTATTCTTTGGACCTCTTTTGCAACATTACCAATCAATAACAATCTAAAAGAAGCACAATACCAATTTTTATAGTATGTATGAAAAGTTTCATGTAATACATTTAAACTATTGGAAGAGGTGTGGACAGACTGATCATAGTTCCTCCTTTAATGGGAACATTCAACAATGCAGAAGTTCTTCAGTATTGTTGCTGAAGATAACAGGATTTTTTCTGCATTTTATTTAAAGTTGCTCCTAAAACGTTGCTTCTTCATAAAAAGTTGCTTAAAGAGCTTGAGGCACAATTGCACAGAGCAGTGGCTGCATATATCACAGGTGAACAGAAGGTAGAGCTCCAGATATTTTGGACTTAATTTCCCAGAAGCTGCTGCCACTACGGTGAACAGTCAGGAACGCTGGGTGATGAAGTCTAAACTCTGACATATATTGCATTGCCTGATGTACTTGTACTTCCAATTTTATCAGTCAATCATTATTCCAATTGGAAGAGTCCAGATAACCTTCTGTTTCAACCTGGTGGCTTTCAGAGGCATTCAGATCACAACTCCCAGAATTTCCATCCAGCAGGGCCATTGACTGGGAATTCTGGGTGTTGCAGTCCAAACATGTCTAGAAAGCACAAGGTTGGGGAAGGCTGTTCTAAACAATATCTGATTGATAAAATTTGGGAAACCATGAAAAAGCACAAACTTATCCAGCGGGTGAATCAGGGAATGTATTCCAGTTTTCAGTTCAATCAAACACAGATGCATTTTATTTTCTATGAATTAGCTACCTGAGTTTATAATCTGATTGTTATACCTACAGCAAAAGTAGAGACTGGATTTTTAAAAATGTTTTTGTTATTGTATGTTATTTGCAAAAGTAGCAACAGCTTTAGAAATATCAGTATCGGACTGAACAAAAGAAGTGGGATCGGAACAACTCTAAAACGTTCAAAATATTTACAGTGCCCATCCTAACTTTGTTTCTCTTCTTCTCATACACCCCCACGACCCCAGTCCCTTTGCTCCAATTAATAGTTGTGAAATACCATCAACCTTTATTTCAGTCAAGTACAAGTCAGTGCAAGCCAGCGCAACAAAAACCTGTCCGAAGATTTATGGTACAATAGGCCAATGATAGAATTTTTATACTCAATTTTCTTTCTTGTCAGAGTCTTGTAGTAATTTACAGCAGATTTTGTTAGGAAAGTTTCCTGGTATTTTTCTGCTCGTGTGTGTAGGGTAACACTTTAAAAGCCCTTAAAGATTTGGGCTTGTATGATTTGAAGCATGCTTAATAACTCCCAGGGGGAGTTGGGCAATCTTCACACCATATTAAAGGAAAGTCAAAGCAATAACTCCTTGACACCAGAAAAGGCCTTTCAAAATAAAAACAACCCACCAAAACCATATACCTAACACTGATTTTGCAGCTACTAGTGTTTCAGAGGGAGATCAAAAGTTTAGGACAACATTAACATTCACAAATCATGGCTTTCGGGAAATGTTTCCGTGGTACTTAAGATCTATATGCACCTGAACAAAGCAAGCTGGTCTCTAGACTGAAGAATTCTCCTGCAAAACCACTGGTGTTTCTTTGAGAATGAGGCAAGGCTGCTGAAGCCCCTTCTCACACCTTCCTCCACTCATTAGTTACAGCTTGGGGAGAGAGAGGTTACAGAAATGAACCACATGCCCCCACCATACCTGCCCTCCATGGGTTGGACACCTGTGCACAACCCTGAATGTGCAGGGACCACATGTGTAATTAGGAACCACAGCTGTGCCAACTTCCATTGACTGAAGGCAAGACTTGCTTTACTTTATGCTCATACTTCAATTCTCATCCGACTTGCTTTACTTCAGTTAAAATGGCCTGGTGGTTGGGTTAAGGAAGGGTTTTTCATTATCATTCATTCATGTATTATACTCCTGTAGCTCCCAGTACCCAATGTAGCAAAATCTCATAGTCGATCCAAAGCTGCTGGAGCAAAACTCTTGATATTTTATTTTATTTGTTGGGGGAAGTCACTGCTCAGGCTGTTGGAAATGCAAAAAGACAACTGCTGAAATTTAAAAGCTGGTGTTAGAATGAACTGAATCTGGTTTACAAGTTACAAAAGCACAAGCATTTTGGAAATTGGTTGTATCTTGCAGCAAAACCAAGACAAACTTGTCACACCTTATGGACTATATTTAAAATGCTAACGGAAGTTAATGCCCCAGCAAATTATCCTTTCAGGTGCTGCAAGACTCTTAATCATTGTTGTTTTCTCTATTCAAGGAATCCTACCCTAGCAGCTGATTTTAAAGCAAAGCCTTCCTCCTTTGTGATTCGTCTCATGCACAGAAGCCAAAAGTTGTGAATGAGCTGCTAGAAAGAGCTGCAAGATGTGAAGAATATACTTGGTCAGAAAATGGAAAGGGGACTACAGGAGCAGATCTTTAGAAGATTTAACAGTGCAATCCTATGCACTCCTACTACGAAGTGTGCTCCCTTGAGCTTGGGTGAGTTGAAGACTGCAGCCTGGGGCATACATTTAATATATATACTCTGTTAGAACAGAAGTGACTGTTTCCTATCTGTGGTTATGAATGACAGTTATTCTATTCCATGTGGTTAGGCTATGATAGTTATTCGACTTTGACATGACAGATCCCGCACTGAGGACACTCCCTATCACTTTGAAAGGTTGCATAAAATGAAAAGGCACAGTCTTTCCTCTTCTGCATCTCTCTGATGAAGAATGCTGTGCCTGCTGAATTTCTCCTTGTCACACAGCCCTGTCCTCATACCCAGAATCAAATGCTGCCAATCCTACATAACTGATTTCTACTTTTGGAGGCAGAGCAGGGGCAGGACAGTTTTAGGGAATGAAGACTGAATTCACCCACTTTCTCCTGACAGGGATGGGGAGAAAAGCAGAGATCAGAGCCCTTCTATGAAAGCCCTTCATCAAATCCATGTTTTTCTCTGTGCAGAGAAATCATGCATCATTGTGCCTTTCCACGGAGAAAGAGATGTGGTGTGTGTGTGGACAAGAGGCTACTTCATGCGCTGGGTGAGCCACCTGCTAGTTTTGTGCACTTCTAGCACATTTGGGGTGGTGAAGTGCTGTCAGGATCTGGGCAGCTCCAGAGCGCCATCTGCTGGCATAGCAGCAAAATATTGGCTCTTGTAGTTGCAAAGTTGGTCCCAGACTGTACTGCAGCAGCCGGTGCCTTTATGAACATTACCTGGAAGCCCTGAGGAAAGAGCTATTTACCCAGCAAACCTGGTCTCCAGTGCCTGAAGCCCTTCTCTGTGTGTTGGATTTTCCTGGTTCCAGGCTTCTTCTCCAATGTACCTGCTTCTTGATCTCTGCCCTGCTCTGACTGTTTTCCTTAATGGACAACACATCACCTAGCTCCACTGTGTACTCCCAGTTCTGATCTTGGCCTGTTTTTGGATTATGGCTTGGATCTGTCACTGGATTGGTTCTTGAACTTGCTTCCCCTTGGTTCCAGTTGCCTAGATCCCATCTAATACCCTGCTGCCCACTCCTTGGACCCTTATGTCATGCAAAGATACTGTGCCAGCATTTGGAAGGCATACAAAACTAGGAATGCATGAAAGATCTGATGTCGGGGATGAAAACCCAATGAATTTTCTCAACTCAGCCATATGTACTTTCTTCTGTCAATTCTGTGCTGCCTCTCACTCAATCTGCTGTGATTCAAGTCTGCACCTTTCTTAAAGGACCATTTAAAAAAAAAACCTAGCCCTATGGTCATCAACTGGGGAGAATAAGCCCAAATTTTTGCACAAATCAGATATTAACTACCGGAACATTCAAGGTAGCCAGGGTAGACTGTGTGCACATGCCGTGAGAGGAGGGTGCTTCCATCCTTCTTTAATTATTTAAAATCAAAGATGACTCAAGCAAGCATGTGGCAAGTCAGCCCTGATTTGCACTAATCATGATTTGCACAAATTGTGCTAGAGGTACACAGTTCTCAGCTATGCAAATATTTCAAGCAATTTTACAGGAAGGGCAGCAGCGGGGCCAAGGGGAACAAACTAGGCCTGCTTTTAGCCCTCAGCTCAGAAATCTGTCCAAAGCCCATTGGCTCAAGTGTGGTTCACTGCCACACATTCCTAAGTTGAATTCCTGGGGATCCCTGCTATTATTCCAGTGTTTGGTGATCATGGCCAGGTTTCTGCCCCATGCAGACTTCCTCTACTGCTGGAAACCTCCAGACTTTTCTTTGATCACTGGTCAGTGATAAGTTTGGGTATCCTGACCTTCTTATTTGAGCAAGGTAGCTCAATGAGAGCTGTTTACACAACAAAAGTCTAGAAGAATTCTCTTTGAGGATAGAATGGTAGTTCAAGGCCTAAAGGCCCCATGCCATCAGTTACTGGAAAAAACAAGGAAAAATCATAATTGATTCCTATAATTAGAGCACAGAGGTCCAAGACTTTTATTTCTCCTTTTTCCATTTATTATATTTCTATCCCTAGAAGGAAAAATGACAAAAACAAGGCTGTCATACTTATGAACATCATGAGAAGGCAAGACTAGCTGAAGAAGACAATCGTGCTAGGGGAAGACAAGGCAGATGACACAAGGTAAGACCAAATATGAGATGGATTGAATCCATCAAGAGAGCCACAGCCTTGAGCTTGGGAGAGCTGAGCTGCCATGAACTGTACATTTTGGGGGCATTTCATTCACAGGGTCACCATAAGTCAGATACAACATGCCACCCAATACCAATGCTGTCAGAATGTTTTACTAAGATTATAAACCTAAAAGATATGAAATTGATCAAAATATAAAAGTCAGAAATAAAAACTGATAGTGCACACACTAATCATCATCAATAAGTATTCCAGGATCTGAACCTGAGCACAACAGCCTTGTAAAATCATATCAAATCCCAGTACAATTTTTATGACTCTAGGTCAAAGATCCCTAATTCAAGGAACAGACTCCAAAGACAAGACTTCGATCCCTGAACTCTGGAGTTCAATAAAATCAAGGCAATAATGTAAGACTATCCTCGAAAAGATTGCTTCCTGTTTCTAATCTTGCTCTTTCATAGTGTTTCATCCAATCCACAAACCTTACAGAAAGCAAACTCTGACCTTTCAAAACAATTTACTACATAAAGCATAGTTTCCATTCAAACATGGTAGCCTGCCAAATGTGGCTATGTTGTCAAAACTCCTAAAATCAACCAAAGATGGACAGAAGGAAAAAGCTCTTTTCTTGGCAAGCCCATTCTCCCACCATTTCTGCAGGCCCTATTTGATTTCACTTGATACCCAACATTTTGCTCCTGATATTGACAAAGGAAGTCAAATATCAATTACATCATTCCTCAAAGCTTCTTTGGCTGCTTGATCTGCAAAGTAATAATCATCTTGACTAGAAACAAAATAAACAACCCTAAAATTCAGTACCACTATTGTCCACATGATCACAAATTAGATAAACCCAACTCTAAGCCTAATAAGATACAGTTCAAAATGTTGTCATATGCTGTACTTACTGAGATTTAATTCCTATACATCCTTGCTGAATTGCTAACAAATTTGACCAAGAATCAAAGAAAATTACCACCCATTCCAGCGTGATGTCCTTAACCCTCTCCAAAGTCAGTATGATAGTTTTCAATTCCACTGTCGGTATGAAAACCCGCTCTTATAAATTATCTATTTTCCTGCAGCCCAAATTCAGGGACACAGAATGGAAGAGTATTTTGGCCAGTTTTAGATTTCTCTGCATATATCTTACAGTGACTACCCCAATTTAAAGATCAATATTTCAGAACAGTGTATTCAAGCTCAACATGTCCTATACTAGATTTCACTTGCCCAATTCATATCTACAATTTGAGGTGGCCATAACCAAGAAAAGAATGAGTCCTATCTTTAAATTGCCATTTTAGTCAGTCTTCCCCATGCCAAGTTCTGTAAACACAATGAAGTTAAGCACCCTCATCACTGATACACAACAATGCAAGACTTTTCTGCTTTGGTCTTCTTTGGGTTTTGTGAGGTGCAGGCAATGGAATTCTTCACTCGCGGGGCTTTAGCCAAGGTCTTTCCTATCATGGCCCTTGATGCCAGCCAGATTCAGTGTGCATTCATCTGTGTGCATCCCTCCTGTTCTAGATGATTGATCAATAGGTAGAGACATACAAATGAAAAGTATAATAAAACCTATATACATGAAAAGATTTTGCTTAATGTATACATCGAACGGTATCAATATATTTTTCTCTTTGCAAAGTTTCTACAGAAAAGAGATAGCTTCCTGTCTCTGAGGAGCATATAATCTAAATTTTACCATTAGGAAAATGGGACAATACCCACCCTGCAGCAGCAATGTTGCTGAGCTCTAGAATCAGAACCAATACCAGTGCTGCTTGGAAATAATTGGCACCTTATAATGCAACCTCAAATCCTTTCCCATTTTGTTTAGGTTCAGAAATAATCTCTCACCAGTCGGAGCTGCTTTGTTGCCTTGCCCCAAAAATACTCTCTTTCAGAAGCAGCATGTGAGATGGACGGAATCTTTCTGAGTCAATTCAAAGGATTCTCTGAAAAGGCTCAGGAAGACTGGAACTATTTTTGAGTCAGAGGGTATAGTTCATCTACACCTACTTTGTAGTACAAACATGGTATTTTTCTAGATAAGATCATGATTGCCTTGACTCAGGTAGTGTATACATATAGTCAACCATAGGTGTATGCTACTTTTCATGTAAGTTTAACTCCTGGAGGTCCTCTAAAAGAAAATACTCATCACAAGGCTAGAAAATGGAGGGAGCTCAGTAAAGTTTGTGTCAGATCAAGGACTCTTCCTAATATGAGTTATCCAGATGATATTTCAGTTGATAAAAAGGTATAACTCAACCATCTTGCCCCAAGTGAAGTTTCCTGCTCCAAAGGGAGCATGTCACCACCTGAAATTTAGCTTCATTTAGCATTGGAAGACAATCTTAGGCATCTACCAAAACTAAGAAATTGGGCTCATTGGCTGCCTACTTCCAGTCTGATGACTGGAACCAGGCTGAGTCAAGTGTTTTTCCCCCCACAAACTTGTATTTATTTATTTATTTATTTATAACATTTTTATGCCGCCCCCGTCGCAGAAAGCCTCACTAAGACAAATCATAATTTGGACATTTTTAAGCATTAATGAAATTTGTGCAAATAAGCACCCGCTGAACATGTGTATCTGGCACAACTGGTGCAGAATTGGCCAATTTGCACACAACACAATTTGTTCAAATGTCATTAGTGGTTAAAAAGGATGAGTAAATTGTAGTAATCCTAACAAATAGAAGTCTACAAGCTGCTTCATCTCATTTCACAGTGAGTCAGCACCAGTGCAGGGCTAACAAACTGGAAACCAGGAGCACCCAACATGGAACTCTGTTCAATTTTCACCACCTATGAGATTTGTCATACTTCTGTAACAGGCAGACACCTCGTCTTCTGGGGCAGCTGCTCAAAGATCCAGCCACATGGAAAAGTCCACTGTTGATGCCATTCATGGGCACCCTTTTAAGTTCATTTCCAGCCCTCTGTTATGAAGAACACTTGGCACCTGACTCTAGCTGACAAAATATCCTTGATGTAGCATCACTGTGGGACTTTGTGGTGATTTAAAATTGCAGACTTTGGCCATCCAATGCTGATGCTGCTTTCCAGGGCTCACTGGAGACCAATTTACTCAGGGTCTCCTCAAACTCAGTGGCAGGTTTTGTTTGTTTGTTTGTTTGTTTGTTTGTTTTCACATGACCACAAGTCATGTGAAATTTTTGATTTAACTTGCTTTAGTTTTATCCTAGCCACCTTTGAAATGTGCGACATGGCTATTATTTTTAAACCCAATACAACCTGACCATTGAAAGTGCAGCATATTCAATGCCCCTGGAAACACTTCAGTGGAAACATTTGTGAAAAATGTAATAGAGAGCTTGTATGACTGAGTTAAAACATTCAATTAATAAAGTATTCGTTCATAAACAAAACTGTCTGAGCTTCACTTCCAAGAGACTAATTGCTTTGGTTTGGGAAAGAGAATTCCCATGAAGCTGCATTCCAAAGATGGTGGTTAATTTACAACCAGTTGAGGTTATAGCTCTTGGTCTCAAATGTAGTGCTGATATTATATTGACATAGGCTCAGTTCTCATTTTGTGCAGCACTGGAAATAGCATGTGCACCTACTTATCAAGGTTTCCAAGCATTTGTCCATTAAGTTGCATTAATTTCTTTTCCATTATGGGGTTGGGAATTGAATCTGTTGTTTAGATACATCTGTGATACCATTTTCAAATCATAGCATCTACAGCAGAGGAAACTGGGTTAATTGATTGTACAGACCAGTCACACAATGACAGTGGTATTCACATTATATAGGCAGGAGTGTACAATTTAAAAAAATTGGTTAATTTAAAAATCTGAAAGTTCAGGAAGACTGAAAGAAGCAGTTTTGACTGAACTTCAAAGTTTTCCTTCTTTCTATACTGGCACTGTTTTGTTTATGCTGTTTCCCACATGCTGGAATTCCACAAATGTGCTTTGCTCTTTGAACTTGACTACAGACATTTAATTCTGGTCCACAAATTAAGAGAATATTAATCTTACATTCAGACTCGGAGTTTAACCCAGGGATAAACAAACTTTTGGGATCATGGACTCATATGTCAATGTGGTAAACTGTCCTGGAAACCACCACAAAATGGCTACCAATGGAGGCATGACAAAGAGCAAGTAGCCCAGTCCAAAGACTGAGTATATACAGAGAAAGGTTCTGAGTCACGACACACTAAGCAAAGCTCATGGTCACCCAAAGCAGTCCCAGCCGCCAGTAAGATTTTTGTTGTTGCTACTTTCCTTTTTAAAGTGGGTGGGAATGGTCGGACCTTTGCAAAGGTGCTCAAGAATGCTCTAAACCATGCAGCTCTCCTATGATCAGCATCTTTCATAACAGAATAAAAGGAGCAGCTAGGCTAATATTCCTCAAGCCAGTACTCCCCAAATGTGTTAGACTAGAACACCAACTAGTATGGCCACACATATGGAAAGCAACAGATGAATGAAGGTTTAGCTAAGCTTATCAACATGTTCAGCAAATGCTGTGGAAACCAGACAATCAATTGAAGTTGCTACAGAGATGCATTAACTGCCTTTTCTTTGCAGGGCAGGGAAGTGCTTTGTACACAGGCCAACAATCATTTCCTATCCTTCGTCAACAACCGTGATTGGGTAGGGATTTTTTAGGTGGAATATATTTCAGTTTACAATGACAGACATACATGGCAGCAAACAGAAGCCACTTTGAGGCAGCATTATATGTTTACAGAGAAAAAAGTTCCTGCAGCTTTTTGGCTGGGGTTTGCTAGGACATGTGGATTATCTTTCTATCTCAACAAACATAGCATTGTGCCTCTATTTGATGTTAAAATTCAGGGGTCTGTGAAGCTACAACATCACCTTTGTCTTCAGTTGGCAAGGGAGATTTTTCTGAGGGCAGAAAATTATATTTGATGTTACAATGGTCACCATACTAAGCTACTCCATTCTTAATAATGCATGCTGTGCTGTGAAACTGCATGTTCTTTCCATTGTATTTTTTTTAAATACTAATACCTTCCCCCAGCTGATAATTGCAGCTCTGAAGTGGCCTTTTCTCCCTCAATCGAAGCATTATGTATTCTTGTATAGAGCTTGATTGCATTATGAGCAAGGCGTATATTACACCATATTTCTTTACAGGTGACCACCAAGCAGTAATTGTATCTTAAATAAATATTGGCACAGCCATGCCTCAAAACACTGTGACTCCAGCAGCCTTCCCCAGTGTGGTGCTGCCAGATATTTTGGATTTTAGCTTCCATTATTCACATCCTACTCTGGTATACATAGGCAATGCACAATATGACCCAGAAGACATTCTTCCACACTGGCTTTATTTGATAATGTTGTGGAATTAAGAATACCTTCGTACACCCTTCTGGTTCCATTACTTGAAGATTTTTTTTCGTCGTGGTCTGACAGATTCTCAGTTTATGCAATTGTGATTTTTATTGATTTGATATTTTTGTCAGGGTT
Source organism: Varanus komodoensis (assembly GCF_004798865.1). Taxonomy (NCBI): domain Eukaryota; kingdom Metazoa; phylum Chordata; class Lepidosauria; order Squamata; family Varanidae; genus Varanus; species Varanus komodoensis. The sequence goes on from NW_025335409.1 coordinate 1,122,930, forward strand.
TTCCCCCTCTGGGTTATAAGGTGCTTCATGATAGAAAAGTATCACATATCTCAAACATATAACTAAACTCTTTAGTGACACATTGGGTTGATGATGATGATGATGATGAAGAAGAAGTGGAGGAGGAGGAGGAAGATTGATCATTAATTCAGGCAGTTCTGTGACACAGGAACTCCTGTCTTAGAGGTCTCTCCCTGTTCCTCACCAAGACATAGCTGTTTGCTATTCCTTATTGAAACAATAACTTAGACTGTCACAACCAAATCTGGCATCTTCACTGATGAAACTTGGAACCCACACCAGGTCCCAAAGTGGACCCTTTGTTCAAATGAAGGCCTGACATTGAAGGCCATTGTCATTAGTTCATTGAGGAACCTAGAGTCTCTAAGATGTGTATCAGCAGCTGTATTTTACTCAAATCCTCCTTAAATGCTGATAAACAGGCACTTCTCTAACCTAGTAAGCAGTTCTTCTCCAGTAGATTTAGTTAGTTTGCAACATATCTTGTGGCAACAACGTATAATCCAAAAGGGTCCTGTACATTTTAATATTCTAGGAATTCAGTACGTGTTGTCCCTGCAACTCCCACCAATGGAATAAGAGAATATGAAGAACTTTTTAAAGGTCCTTTTTCATTTAATGAGAGAAGTTGCAAAGGAATGCAGTTTGATACTGGAATTTAGGGTTCCATGTAAGATAGCATATGAATGAAAATAAATGGGAAACAGTTCCTTATCTTGCAATGCCACACTTTGGGGCAATTGACATGAAAAGATACATTATGGTTCTCTTTATTTTATTTTCTCACCCAAAGCTAATTTAGGCATGCTAGAAGTCTGAGAAGACAAAGATGCACCTAAGAGCAGCTCAAACCATCAGCTGCATCTTTCTCTGCAGGAAGACCTGCTGATAAATGTTTAACAGTTGCATTTTTGCCAGCACTTCCATCACTTTAAATCCAGCTTCCTGCCTCTCTTCAAATAAAAAAACACCAACTTCATTATACACTTGCACATTAAATCAGCCACCATTAGAAATAAGCAACTTCTATCTTAATATTTTACATCTAAGCAAGGTCCATCTTCTACAAGATGAAGGAACTGAAGATCAAATAAATGATATTCATAGGAAAAGCAGAAAAAATAAGGTGGAAAGTTAAGGTTGCAAAGAGCTTTTGGACTCTTTCTTTATAGTTTTAGAGCTCTCCCAATCAACAGATCAAAAGGAGAGAAAGGAGGATCAGGCAGCCTAAAGGAGTTCTTAAACCATTAAAATTCCTTTTCTACTTATTGTGAGGGACTCAGATTTCATTGCAGCACTTCCTTTGCTTGGACTCAGATCTTTGCTGAGCCAAAGTTTATTCCATGATTTTGAAACCCGCCCAGTTTCCTTGCCTAAATGAATCAGGCCTGCAATTTAACCTGCCTCTTTTGGCATTTCATCTGTCAGCTTGTCCGTGATGTTGAAAGTTGAAATGTAGAAATGAGATCTGGCACACACCTTCAGGGAAGTATTCCACATTTACAGTTTCCATACTAACATAAACTCAGCATCCTTCATAATTTCCCATTGGATGTGAATTGATTTGTTTAAATTCCCCCCACCCCTACACACACACACACACAAAACACACGCATCTTTCACATCAAACACTCAAGGCAACTAAGAATAATGAAATACAATGAGTGCAAATATCAGCTGATAAAGCTACAATAAGAAACAGAAAGAAATGAAAGAGCCTGTGAAATTGGCAAGCCCTAAAAACAGCAGCCAAGGAAAAACATGAGAGAGAAAATCAAACCACCTCAGCTGGTCAAAGGCCTCTCTCTAAACAGGAAGAATTCACATGCCACTAGTAGGTGAGCAAAACAAGGTGTTAAACAAGCGTCCTAGGAAGGGATTTCCCAAGTCTAGGTGTAACTTGGAGAAGGTACGTACTTTCTTGTGGTCATACTGAATGCAACTCAGATGTTGACAGAACATAGGTCGGGGCTTCTCCTAAAGCTCAATCAGTAGCCAAAGGTGCTGGATTTATGTGCAGTTCTCCTAGGAGTTGACCCACTCAACTATCAGTGAAGAAATGTCCAGCTCTGAACTAACTACAACCACATCAGCTGGTCATTGCATCTTTCTGGAAAAAAAGATGGAGTGCAAGAAGACATCCTGTTCCAATTGGTTGAGCAACAAGTTGAACTCCAACTTGTTCTTGCATCCTTAATTATTTTTCCCTCCTGACCTCCTTCTTGATCTTGCCTGTTGCCCTTCAATTGTTATTCTTCAGCCTTCTCTTCATTGTGCCATGTATTTTGATTTTGAACTCCTGGCTCATCTTTACCTATGGGCCAAGTTTGAGCACCTGACCAGCTTAGTATGGATAACCTGATCTTAAGCCATGTAGGACTTTAAAGTGCTAATCCCCTACACACTTAATTTGGGAGTCAATCCCATTCTTCTCAATTAAGTTAAATAGGTATGTGTAGGATTGTACTGCTAAGTTCATAACCAACACTTTGAAGAGTGCCTGAAAAGGTACCAGCAGCCCATGAAACTGTTGTAGCAATGAAACCTGCCAATATTGGGCTCTAGTGAATGACCTGTCAAGAGGACAGTTGTGGAAAAGTTGTGGCTTGTCATAGGCAAAACAGTTGTGGCTTGCCTATGAACAGGTTTAGCAGTTGAGCCTGGCGCCCCCAGCCCTACATCCTCTATCAAAAGGAAGATGAGACATACAAATATGCCGCAATGCAGTGTGTGCCTTTGAGACTGAGAAACCAGAATGAAAGTTGATGTGTACATTTAAGACACAATTCTATATTTCATGCTGAAACTTGAGCTCCACTGCCATAATCTGCTTTCCAGCAGGGCCAGGAATGTACCAGGCCGCTCAAACCCTGTGCTTCAATAATTAATTGTGTTATGTTCGGTCTTGTTAATCAAAAGGAAGATAACTTGCACCATGGTTTAAATCTTTATGCAGCATCATGAGCAGCTGGTTGTATCAAATGGTCCTTTTCTGCCAGTGGAACGTACCCCATGGGCAGATCTAATTTTCAATCTCCCACCCTCATCCCAATTCTGCCCATTAACTTTGGGTGACCCTGTGGAGCAGATTCAAGGGAATGCAGGAGTAGGAGAGGAAAGGAAGCTTCCAATGTGTGAGCAAAAGTCCACACATATCAAGCTGGATTTAGCTCAATAACATTATGGCTTAGCAACAAAACTATGTTCAATTGGGGAAAAACAAACCCCAAGCTGCTCCTTTTCCCTGTCATTTACTAATTAGCACTATAAAACTAATTTGCTGTTGATTTATGTGAGTGCTTGTGATCTCTCCCCTGCTTTGACAGAAACCCAAGAAAAGTTGCTGCAACAAATTCTTTGAACACAGCGGGGGCCATTTGTATAGCATCCAAAGCATACCACTGCTCCTCTCTATGATTTCAGATAATGCAAGTTTAGTTTGTGGTCAGCAAAAATGGGGCCATGAAAGATGATGCTGCAACTCTTTAAGCTTTGTATAAGCAGCAGCAGCAGCAGCAGCAGCAGCAGCTGCTGCTGCTGCTGCTTCTTCTCCTTCTCCTTCTCCTTCTCCTTCTCCTTCTCCTTCTCCTTCTCCTTCTCCTTCTCCTTCTCCTTCTTCTTCTTCTTCTTCTTCTTCTTCTTCTTCTTCTTCTTCTTCTTCTCCTCCTTCTCCTTCTCCTTCTCCTTCTCCTTCTCCTACTACTACTACTACTAATGGTTTGTAGTTACAACTGTTGAGTACCACACCCACTTCAAGGCACAACGGCGTGACACCATGCAGAAGAAATCTGCTCCACAAGCAAAAGCAATCCAGGCAACCAGTGCCATTCTATTTTGTCCTCTGTGCAAGTAAATCATTGGACTTCCTATCCCTCCTGGATCTCACTGGTTGACTGTCTCAGTCAGCCATATTTTAGGCTGTAATCTAGTTAGATTAAAAGTGGCTGCTCATTGAATACACTGGTGCTTCTTGACTGGCAACAGACTCTCTGTGTGCTGAACTACATGAGAAGTACATAACTACATTTGTATGCTTCTTCAAGACACATATAAACTAAAATATTATATTCTTACTGTGGATTAAATATTATTTGCATCTATGGGAATTGCTGACTCTGGATGCAATTGCTGTAATGTATGATACACATGCATATTATTGCTTGATGTTTAAAAATAATGTCTAAAATTAAAGAAAGTTGAAAGGGATTTGAAATTAGACTGGAAGCAGTCAACTTTTTACATTTTTAACATTTTGGAGGATCAGGTTAGAGAAACATTCTCCACCCCTGCTTGATATGTTTTGCTTGGTCTTGTGCTTCCCTTCTAGTTTTCTTTCATTAGCTCATTTTCTATTCCTAGCCTTTCCCCATCATGGCACTTCACCTGTCCCTCACAGTGCCAAATATCTGTACTGCAGAAAATCGAAGTGGCCTTTGCATTGGATTAGTTTGCTCTACACTCCACAGGAGTAAAATAAGACCAATCAGATACATCAATATGGGATCTGGCAGATTGGTTAGGTGGTGCTCTGCAAAAGTGACAGAAACAGAGGCTCTGAATTCAAACAATGTTCTTTTCATATTTTTTTCCATTTCTGGAATGAAGAACTCTCTTTTTCCCAGCCAGCCCACCCTACACCTTCAGAACAAGTCTTCAACCCCACAAAATAAGTGGGTGATTCTTTTCTGCAATGGACATTCTCTCTTTGGACTACCCTGAGAATGAAGGATGTGGCTCCATCCTTGATGCTCTCACAGGTGCCAAGCCTATCCTGTCAGGGTCGGAGCCTGATCCACCCTTCAAATGCCTGCATAAGCAGGAACACACCTGGAGATGCTTACAAGGAACAAGTATGTGACAATCATGCATTGCTGCTGAAAGTCCTGGACAGTTCCCGAAAGGCTGCCCTGCACTGCTTCTTTTCACCACTGCAATGTGAGCTGTCCTGGTGGCTACTTTGCACCTTAACTTCCAGCGCTGCTTTCTAGTATTTTTTTTAAATGCACGTAGATGTTTGCCAAACACTTCCCTGATCAATACAAGAAGGATGGGGACTGAGGACATGAGATGACCGTGATAGGAACACTGTCCCCCACACTCCCGTTTGATGACCCTATTCAGGCACAATGTCTTTGCACATTCCGTTTTTTTCCTGCACTTGCACTGCTACGTTCCCCCTTCTTTTCAGCACATTCTTAAATACCTGACCTAAATAAGTCTTTCTGTTCCAGAATCTTTTTTTTCCACTGCTATCTTACCGGCATTGTTAGATTTGCCCTGCCAATCTTTCAAATGGCTCTGGATGAAAAGCTAGCTTTAAAATTCAGCATTAGCCGTCGTATCCCTGCTGTGGGATACTTAAGTGAACCCAAGCAGCCTTTCTGGCGAGTGAGTCAAGCCATGTGCCTGCCTGTGTCAAAGGGACCATCCTTGGGGGTAACCTTCTTATCTAGGCAACATGCAACTGAGCAAGAAGGGACACAGAACCATCCAACAAAGTGTTGCCTTCCTCCATTTCTGAAGGGATGCCTGTCTTGTATTTCCTCTGGTATATTGTCAACTTAGCTTGCCAATCCCCACTTCTCCTTCAGGATCTGTGAGCCCAGTTCTATATTAAGCAGAGATCACATGGATCCAGATCAGAGCAACCATATCATAGAAAAGGATTTGGTACAGCATTTTGCCTTACTTGCTGAAATTCTGTTCTGTTTGCAGGAAATGGGGAGGGGAGAGAATTAATGTCAAAGACTTAAAAATCTGATGTGAAATATCCTCCTCCAGTGAAATACCTGCTATTCGTCCACCTAGAGAGGATAAAAAGCACAGCAGATCCATCTCTCAGCAATTCGGCGCTGACTGCACAGTTTCACCACCTGCTGAAGATTATCTTTGGACAGATGTAGCAGCTCCTGGTTGATTTGCAAGCGTTTGCTAACATTATGCTCCCTAAACTATGAATACACGCAAAGGCAGTAGCTCTATTCAGGTGTTATTAAAATAGGTACCTCTCCATGGAGCAATGAGTGCGGATATGCCCATCATCCCAACTTTCCAGGGTCTTGTGTGTAGCCTACTGCCTCCCCTAGTCGCTGCATGCACTGCACACATGTTTGTGGGGAGCTGTGCACACGAAGTCCTTCCTGAGATGCGGAACTCCAATAGCAGTGTGTGGAGTTACTTAACACAGCCCTACTGACATAGTCAATTGTTTGTTTTAATAGCACTTGAACAGTGCCAATGAGTAGAAGAGTGATGGGATGGATGGATGGATGGATGGATGGATGGATGGATGGATGGATACTTGCTTGTATTCTCAGCATTCGAACTGGGACTGCAATTGGTAGGATGCATAATAGGAAGAGACATTTCTAACTGTCATGCACAGTGCTTTTTTTGTCATAGAATGCACCAGAATGGAGTTCTGGCACCTTTTTTCAACAGATTTTCCAAGTTTTAAAAGTAACTTTTGAAAATTTGATGTTTGGTCCAGGTGGATTTGAATTGCCCTGTCGAGCGTAGCAGGTCAGCAGCAAAATCATTAAAATGGTGCATGCGGGCTGCTTGTGTGTTGAGTCCAATGCATGCGTACTTCATCCACGCTGGTTGTGATGGCGCTGCTCGGCTTGTGGGGCTGCTCGGCTTGTGATTGGTCGTGTGGTCACACACTGAGTGCTTACTGCGGCAGCAACCATTATGTTTCGTTACACAACTGACGTGTGAGGGTATGTGTACAGTGATTGACTACATGCGAAAGGAAAATAATTTCATGTGTTCCGGCACCTTTTTTCTTACAAAAAAGCACTGGTCATACATATGATTCTACTGCAGGTACAGTGACACTTGTCACTGAATGCACAGTCACAACTGCATAGCAAATGTCTATAGTATGTGCACTCCAGACATAAACACAGTAATCAGAGCACTGTATTGTTTAAAGGTACCCTATTTGATCATGATAGATTTTCACTTCTTCTCCTTCAGAGGCAATCCAGTGCCATATAAAAACAGAAAAATTTTTAACTGACACCCTCCCCCACTCATCTTACATGCAACCCTCCAAATCTTTACAAATGAACACAAGTGCCAAGTCAAAGCTTTTCACATTTCGGGGGGTTGTTTTAAAAGACTACCTAGCCTTTAAAGGAACTTAATTTGCCTGCAATATTCTGAAACAACCATTAACACTAAATTGCTAAGGGAAGATTGAAATACTGGCTTTATATGCACAGATGTCACAACAGTCGGAAGCTAACAAAAAGACTGGCTGGTTTTAAACATACATCTTAGCATTCAGGCTAACAGATGAACACAGTGTGCAGCGTGGGAGCATAAAAACAGGGCTGCGTGGTGCTAATCTCATTCCATTCACTGAACTGCCTACCCAGGATTATCTCCAAGAGATGAAGAAGCCACTGTTATATTGTGGACATTTAAACTCTATTTCCTTCCATATAATTAAGCCTACACACTGATGCCATTGTAAGATTTGCCTTCCTCTGGAGAAATGTATTTTGCATGAGTTTCCAAGACATGTTATCCAGCAGGAAGATCTGTGTATTCTTTTTATTTGGAAGGTTCTCTGGAAGCTGTTATTAATTAGTCGCTTTGCTCTTACACTCTCCTGGTTTCAACTGTCTAAGAGAGTACGTTCTGTGCAACTTCACACTCCAGTAGCTCTGATGTCACCTTGCCCACTGAGGAAGGAAGGGGGTGTTTTCGGTAGGGTGTGTTTCAAACATCTACAGCATACCTATGGCTAGGTTAGGTCCAGCTCTCTGGCAAACTTTTTAGCTAATTTCAGGTCAGTGCTCAGAAATACAGAGTTATCATACAAGCAGAGAATGATCCAGGAACAGGGTCTGAGGACAAGCTGAGGTCAAACACCTGTGAGCAGTCCAAACAAGCACAGTCTTTGCAGGAGCTCAGAGGTCAATAGCATGGGAAATCAATTCAAGATGGTGAGAAGGCTGGGATACAAGGTAGTAGGAGCTGCTATGCAGATACTGGTCCAGCAGTGGCTAGACTGAAACTGAAGGCTTTCATAGGCTGAGCTCCCAGAGGACCACCCAAGGTACAAACAGAGTTCATCACAGGCTCCTTTGGCAAAGATCCTCTTCATGATGCGGTCCTCTTGAAGATTGCTGCCTGGCCATGATCTTCACCTTCAGGTGCCAGTGTTCTTAGAGGGATGCATGGAGGCTCCCCAACCCCTCTACGTCAAAAGCAGACCCTTCCCCCTTTAAAGGGTGAATATTTGAAGTTATCTCTCCCAAGAGCCAAAGACAAGCAAGCTTTGCTTCACAGTGGAACTGCTGGAAATGAACCAGTAAAGCCACTTCTGGTTGCACTGTGGCCACTCCAGTTGTGATAGAAGGGTGAGGTCCCCAGAAAGTTCCAGGGCTCCACTGTGGTGTTCTCAAGTTTCCAAAGTCAGCAACCTACAATGAAGACCTAACAGTCCCATGCAGATGAAAAGACTTCATAAAGGTGGCATCACTGGGACAAGAACATTCTGTTCTTCTTACAGCATAAGATACAGCTGCTAGCATGTCACAGTATTTCAGCAACTTCTGCTTCTGTTGCCCATTTTCTTTTCTGTCCTGAATTGAGATGGGGGCAAGCAGATTCATTGGTAGCCAGTTTTGACAATTCAGTTCTATGGTGCCCTGAACCAAAAAAAATGCTGAGTTGGGTACAAGAGAAAGGTCCAGAATTTACAGGGAAACCTCAACAAGTTGGCTGCAAAAATCTTACAGACCGAAGCTCTTGTTAGCATGACACTCATTTCAAAAACTATTCTTTAATAATTAGCCTTGAAATACTATAAGCAACTTCTGAAGGTTTTTTTAAAGTATTCCTAGATTAATACAGTAAATGGTAAACCACTGCTGAAACATATCCTGGGACACTGTACTTCTCACACATAGGCTGGCATGTATTGTTTGCTTTCACACATCCCAACATCACACAATGCTTCATTTGTCCTTCTATTAGTCCAAAGGTATGCCTAGCAAAGCTTTCCAGTTTGCCTTCTGCATATTTCCTGAGATCAGCTATGCCTTCTTGATTCCCATGAATTTATCTACAAAACACAACATGATTTCCTTATTTGTATGTATTGTGTGTGTTTCACCCCATGTCTCTTAGATGCATCCAGGTATGGACTCTTCATGGCCCACTGATCTTTCTTCATGGCCCAAACAAACTTGTGCTTATCATTCATAAAAGGACTGAGTTCATTCCTTATGAGCAGAAACTACTCTACTTAAATGAATCTTCCCATGGGTTTACCAACTGCATGCACCCACACACTCACACTCCTCACACTCAAGGATTGAGAGAAAGGGTCAGGAGAGAATACCTCCCAGGTTTTGTTTGTTTTTTCCCATTGTCTTGACTTCTTTCACATTAAAAAAATCCAGGAAAAAAAGGGTTTTGAAAAAAATCAATAAACTCATACACAAAAAGCACCATCATTGTACTGTCTTAACACGAAATCATTGATGTCCTAAATCACAAACCATGCAATGAACTTATAAAACACATGTTCTACATAAAACAGAGCAACACTGAGAAAATAAAGCCATAACTGTGTAAAATCAAGATGCCATGGTGGTTAATAGTACATCAAACTCCATTCCCCATGATATAATTAAACCCCAACAGTGGGCTGGTCTATCTGTACATTTAGATTGTTCTTACTGAAGAGAAACACATGGGAATAGAGAAACATTAGATAAAGTAGATGTACTTTATCCAATTAAGATGGATAAAAATAGAAAATATCTTCCGTATATACTGGAATCTTAAAAGGCATGGCAAATCTCCTGTTAATAAGAGTGACTGTCAATTCAAGACATACTCTCCTTATGTTCAAATAAATGAAATGCTCATGAACAGAAGTCATGATGCAACAGACTTTTGCTGACAGCAGATCATTCTGCTATGTTCTTGCTGTCCCTAGAAGAATCCATTCAAATCATGAAATGCCTGATTATTTAAAAGAATCTACTTCATGCAATTAAATTCTACAATCAAAGACATAATATAGGAATGTGCAGATAATAATTATTTCACTAAAACTGTAGAGTTATCAGAATGAATAGCTTCATCAATAATGTGCTTTATATTATATCCACAAAAGCCTGCGATATAATAATGGAACTCAAGATAGTTGTCAGCCTGGTCCTCCATTTCTCCATGTGTTAAGTGAAGGGGCCAGTTCGTGTCATGATAAACCACCCTGAAAATAAGCCCTGGTGAACAGGTTGCTCACTTGCTTGTCCACAGTACAATCAGGTGCTCTGCAGCTTGCCCTGGCTTGCTTCCCCCTTAGTCTTCCCACCCACTTTGACACATACCCTATGGGCCATTGTGGTACCACTTCAGCAATTTACTCCACTAGGTAGTGCAGATTTGTTTATTCTTTTCACCTTTGGGGAGACATGTGTATATTCAGTGTTTTCTTTGTTTCCACCTTCGAAGAGATCTGTGCATTTTTAGCATTTCCCACAAACACAGACATTCAAGGAGATTTGCACTATTAAAAATGAGGAGGGGAGAGATTTGTACAAATGTATTAAAGTTTAGTAACTACAAATAAGAAATGGACAGGTGAGGTTATTTTTACTTTTGATCAACTGGTGGGTGTCAATGATGAGCTTCTGTCATTTTCTAAGACTTGACAGTTATAATAGCAATACTTGCAATTACAGCATTTGTTAGTATCTAACCTGCATATTTTTACAGAATCAGAGTCTGCCTTATTATTAGAAGCACTTACCAGGGCTTGTTAGGGCTTGCTATTTGTAGGATATATACTTGTTATTGTAGGATAAATATGATATACAACATTTGAAGCAGGAATGAAATAAAGATTCTGACCGGCCCATTCTGCCCAGTCAGTGGAATTCTGCCTTGTCTCATCAGCTTGGAGAAGTTGTGTGTGAAGAGCTCAAGACTGAAATGCCCATCTCACTCCAGTGTTTGAATGCCCACATTGATAGAGATTCAAGAGGTGGGTGTGTTGAATGGAAATGTCCTTTATGTACATTTCATGAAAGCAATGAAAGGCAATCTAGGACTCTGTAATACCATTCTTCAGCTAGGTTATTATGAACCAATCCTCCATTCTCCAAAAATGATTTTTATAGCACTTTTCTCTGGCTTTGGCACATAGGTGCTGTGTTGTCTGCTCCACACTGTTGCTTGTACATTTGGTACATGGTTGATCTATGTGGTCCTGCCAGTTAACCAACTATCACAACTTGATATCAATCCTTTCTATTAATGGGTTGCAATCAGTCTTAGTCTAACTTAAGTTTCAGTGGGTCTGCTCTACTTGGACTAATACTGGATGTGACCCAATACTCATAATCTTACTGAAGCATTGGACTCAACCCATATAGCCTACGGAAGGTCCTGTAGAAGGAGAAGTGTTGCCCCTATTGGAGACGGTGTATTATATAGCAATCATAAGAAATGTTTTTCCTCCTCTGAGCTGTTGAAATCCTAGTCTCTTTGAAGCCAGCAAATAAAGAAGCAGACACCCTCTGTTTTCCTTAGCTTGATTAGTAGGTCACTACTGAAGAATCAATGCCTGACTAACCTAGAATGGTGTCCATGCATTAGTCAAACAAACAAACAAACAAAAAACAGCCTTTTGATCTTTACTGGAGTAGCACAGCGACTGGCTAAGAATGCCATGCTATTCTTCCCACTCCTTTTCTTCTCTTCAGTTCTAAACATATTCTCACACATTCTCAGGAAATGAAAGCCACTTGAGAGTCTTCTCAAACTGCATCAAACACTTAATTGCATCGATTTCCACATCTCATTTCTCTACTTGTTCATATCTATGATAGGAATGAACCAAAGAATAAATAAAATGTGTCAAACCTTTTCGTGTAATAACCAGCCTTGACTGCGCATATGGCATTTATTCATTTTATGTAGGTTATTTCAGACTGAGAAGGCATCAAGCAAAATGAAGTCAAACACATTCTTTTGAAAAAGTCAGAATATAGCAATTATACTCTATTTTTCTCCCTTCTGACTATTAGACTTGTCTCTGAAGAATTGTAAAATTGCAATATTCACCCCAGCATAAACTGTGTGGAATCCAAACTTATTATTCTCCTGATGTTTGATAGGTAACTAGAATAAAATATAAATAGAAGATAGTAATTCTGAAGAATAGGCAGCGGGGAGGGGGATGTCTTTCTCCAGATCAAGGCCCTTTAAATCAAGGGATCATTGTAAAATAAATGGTTTCATCCCTGTGGCCTACATTTGTCACCAATGATGGGAAGCGCAGTGCAAAAGAGATAGCTGAAACTGCTTTTCATGGAAAATGCAGTGCACGTTATATGGATCAAAATGAGGAATAGAAAATCTACTATTCTGTATCCCCCTAGATCCAGACAAACTAAGCACAATGTACTAATTTCCCTAGTGTGCATTAATGTTTATGCACTGCAAATCTGGGCATTTTGGAAGATTGGAATAGTTGCCTGAGGATTTAGATACTAGAGGGAAGAGGTGGATGAAATTCACAGATGTTGATAGGCGTTAAGAAGGGGAAGGACAATCACTAGTTGAGAAATATTATGTACCTATGGTAAAGCATGCCTTACATCTAGATTATTTTATTGTACTCTTCCTTTGATTGTCATTTACCTGCCCATCGAGATCAAATAGGAAAGTGCACCACTATGGCCCATCCATGATGGAAGCATGTTTGGCTGGGTCAAGCATGGACTTTCTCAGCGACAGCACCAGTACTGTAAAGTAATTTGCCCCCAAGAGCTTCAGAAGACCTCCTCTCTTACGGCACATGGACATGCTCTTCTTCGGACAAGTTCTAATGTGCTGGGTTGAAGCAATTTCACCGGAACCTGTATTTTATCTAACATGTTGCTTTCCATTGCTGCTGCTGCTGCTGCATTGGAAGTATTATGACTTTATTTTTGTAAAAAGCCTTGCACAATGCTATTAACGTAATTTTATAATAAATAATAAAAGGGGAGCTATGCTGAGATCTGAAAGTGTATGGACAACTATCTGGCTGAAGGAGAAGATCCACCACCTAACAGTGTCCAGAAAACAGAAATTGCTTGAGTTTCTTTAAGGAATGCTCCCCATGTTGTATGTTCTAGCATAGCTATACATTGTTTTCAAAATGAACTTTAGCCTTTCTTTCTTCTTTACATACTCGTATAAGTACATGTGGGGCCTCTCTTCCAGATCAAGATCACCACATATAGGAAAGATTGAAGTCTCCCCCTCCCAGCTGTTGTTTTCCTAACTTTGTCCCTGTAGACAATAGAAAATCTCTATTGCCCCCCAGAAAAAAGCAACAATGCATGTACATACTCATAAGCCTGCCGTTCTAGACTCTGCACCCACAAAAGCTAGAACCATGGCGCCTTCATGTATGTGATTCATATCACACATGAAAGTTAATTTTATATAAGGAAGGTGTGCACACCAAAGGCCCAATCCCAACAGCACTCATGTTGACTGCAGTGGGCAAGCCTATGGGAAGGTTGCAGAACCCTTGCAAGCAGCATGCCAGAATGCATGGAAACCTGCAACCAGAGAAATGTGCATGTGTGAACTTCTGCAGCAAACATCCATCCTCAGTGCATGAATGTCATGGGTCTGGGTATCGGGCATGCAAAACATTGGGGGAAGACCAGTGGCATAGTCCCACACCTTTCAAGTGTCCCACCTTTCGTAGGTGTAACACACAACAAAGGCTGTTAATCAACATGTAGGAAGAGAATGTCAGTCATGCATGTCAGGATGCTAAGGATCATGCAGCTCATATATGATATTTATGCACTTTGTGCATCTTTCATCCCCATTCATTGGTTCTTGTTGTCTTTTTCTCCTTATCAGAAAAGCCTCAAACCATCTTAGGTCCCAAAGCCAGCGAGAAAATAAGTTATGATGTATGGTTTTGTTCATTGCCAATCATTACCCTGGATTTTTAATGTAGTACCTTGAGACCGGTCATGAAGTTTAATCAATAGAGCTCTTGCTTCTCTAATGTACTCTCTCAAACTTGCTGTCTTTCAGTAGGAACACAGTCCTTAATTAATCATGCATCAATAAGAGCCACATTCATATGGAATTCCTGTGTTGATATATATCATCTACAAGGTAAGCATTAAATGTTTATTTGATTCATGTAAACATTTATATCCCCCTTTTGCCATCCCAGAATGAGTTGCCTGAAGCGGCTAAGTATAAAAATGAGAAAAAAATAAAGAATATTTTATTCCATTATTGAAAGAAAATCTCCTGGCTAAAAGCAGCTGCCAGAGCAAAACACACAAAAAGAGGCAAAATAAACAGTAAGTTAAATAAGCAACCACAGACTCGAAACTTTATTCTCATCCGCTGGCAGAGAGTGGGAGATAATGTAATTGCTTAAGTGAGAGGGTTCCACAGACAGCACACTGCCAAGAGAAAGTCTTCTTGCTAAGTGCCAGCTTAGAAGGGAATAACACACACAAGTAGCTGCACCAGCTGATCAGAAAGGACAGGTAGGTTGCACTGTGTGAGGAGATGGTTCTTCAAGATGCTTAATCCCAGGCTGTTTTAGGCTTTAAAGTTAATAACCTAGGACCAGCCTTAGCATTAGACAAACTGAGGCAGTGACTTCAGGTGGCAGAGGGTGCAAGCAAGCAGCAAGATCGTATAGGAACCATGTCCCCCCTAAACTAATATGTTGCCCTCAGGAGGAGAAGACAGGACAATTGCAATTTGCTGTGCAGTCCTCCTAATGTATGTATTTTTGTATGCACTTTGACTTCATAGAGACTGTTAGTGCTATTTTCACTAAAATTGGGGGGGGGGGGTTGTATGCATTTTTCCCTATTATATGTATTTCTGTACATAGAGGTTTTGTTTTGGAGGGGGGGTTGAGTGCAGGTTATTTTAACATGGATATGTGGTGTAAAAGTCAGTGAAGTGTTAATTTCAAACGATGACTGGGCCTCATGTTGCACATTAATTTGAAAGTGCAAAATTAGGTATGTCTGCATTAAAATACTAACCAATTGCATTTCTCCCCATCCCTGGCAAAGGCATCTTTCGTGGGAGTTCCTGATCCAAGGTCACTACCCATGACTAGCAAATCAGAGCCATCATGCTATAATTAATTACATTTTTTATGTTTCCTTTTATAAAACACTCAGCTTCTTGTTCCTTGAAATGATATTCATAAATCTTGTTTAAAAGGATAAGTTATATTAAATATCGCTATACCAACCCCATGCTTATTTACGACAATTATTTTCTTGGGCAGGAAAAAGAGGAAAGCTTTCCTGACTTAGGCAAGTAAAACCTCTCAGAAGCACCTGAAGTCATTGTGGTCCTTTTCCAAGCCTTTCACAACAGTAAGTACATACGACTGAATCTTCTATCTGCCCACAAAACTGCTGATCCCTCTAGAAGTTGCAGGTGTGCCATCCTTTACTATTGCACACTCAGGAATTTAATCTCTAAGGACATTTACTCTAAGATCTTCCAAGGAAGCAGGAGTAAGTCAAATACAATCCACCAAAACATAATCATTTTGAAAGGTGGGGGCTGGGGAATCATAAATGCGTAGCAGGTGCATTATAGCATGAATAGATCTGTAGAAGAAACAGAAATCTGAGCTTGGCAGCTGCTTGTACTAAGCACTTATCCACAATGCACCAAACATGCCTGTCAAATGTGATCCAACATAAAGAGAAAAGGGAAAAGTGACCTGTGGTTATTATACTAACAAGAGTCGCCTGATCCCAAGATGTTTATGGCTGAGTGTTTAAAATTGTGTTGCATGTAAATAGGTTTACATTATGCTTCATATCATATTTACAAGGCTGTGATCTTCTGTAAACCTCACAGAGTCCTTCGGTTATGGGGTGGTAGACAAATGTAATAAAAAGGAAGGAGAAGGACCATAGCAAAAAGGTTGTGACAAGTCCATTGCAGGGACTGCTTTACAATTTAGTAGACACCACAATGGAATTGCCAGTAGCAGTTTTTCCATGTGCTTCACCTTGTAAGAGCATTTGACATCCCTCAGCTGCAGCCCATAGTCCCACTGGATGCAATAGCTTACTTTACTGCAGGAGCAGGGAAGGTCTGACCCTCCAGATGTTGTAAGTGCTACACAGCATTGTGAATGGTAGTTGTGGTCCAAGTTGCCCACTCCTACTGCAAGGACTACAAGTTGCCCATTACTGCCTCCAATTCAATGGGGGAAATTAAAGGGCTGCAATTGGAACTCAGTGGGCAGAACTTTCTCCTCCTTCGCTCCTGCCACAGACCTCAAAAAGGGATCCCTTCACAGAGACAAGAAGTGGATCTGCACAGGTAATAATGTGCAGATTTTTTTGGTGAGCAGCTCCCTTGAAGAAATTGCTGGAGCTGCTCACCAAAATAGTTGTACTCTCCACTGCCACAGAACTGGGCATCATCTGGGCCCTAATAGTGTGATCAATGCACACTAGGTTTGGCATCGGCTCCACAGTATCGGGCTGACTGGGCTGAAATGTGTCTCTAACTTATTCTCATAACTGCTTCCTGGAAAAAGATCAGAACAGGGAGTCCAGTCCAGAGAAGGCCCAAGCTTGCAGACCATCACTGAGCCTAGTCTTGGCAGCTGTACAGGGGCAAAACTCCCCCAAGCGCTCCCTTGCAATGTTGGAACATCACCACAAAATGTAAACTCCAGTTCAAAAGATGTGCAGTCAACAATGATGAACACCCGTGAGCAGAGCCACATGTCCAAGCTTGAAAGGATGGTGCACCGTCTCTTCATTATCAGCAGAGAGAAAAAGCTGACCTGTGCCCACTTCCCTGCTCCCTCTTTTCTCAGAGCTGAACTAAAGTTCCCAGAGTTGCTGGGAGGGGTGTGAATTTTCCCAGGAACAATATCTTGTTCCCTGTTGTAACACACAGTATTTTGGGGCTGGCTTGGTCTTCAATGGGCAATTAAGACCTTCCAGTTTTATCAAATACCTGCTCATGGAAGAAAGAAATTGAGTTTGTGACTATGTATCAACACAACTGCCTGGATCTTAGGGGGTGGCTCAGGGGAATGCTGCAATGACTTCAACATTTGCCACTACGCCACTGTACAGAGCACTGCAATATTAGCTTGAGCTGTTCAATCCCCAGTTCCCATTCCATGCACAATGCAAACAGAGCGCATGGGCCCAGTTTGCTCACCATCACCATTCACCTTTTCTAAAAAAAAAGGTACTGAAATAAAGTGTGGATTATTGTAAAGGAGCTATCACACCAGCTGCAATCAGGAGCAGTGAAACAACCTACAGTTCTTTTAGCCGTGGCTTGGTTTGCATTGCATGCATACCAGGAACTCCGGCTGCCCAGACATGCAAAACAAACTATTCATACATGTTGGGCATACCAACTCCAGCATGCTAGATAACCTCTATAAAATTCTTTCAAGAGCAAAAGAAAAAATAATTTTTGCAGTTCCCAAATGGTGCCAGAAGCAAGGAAATCTGGAACTAATGATTGGCAGACATGGCTGGGTTTCTCCCCCATACAGACCTTAGCATGCACGTACTTTTGCTCATTTATTTTCTTGGGTAACTTTTTTCTGTATAGTTTTTAAGGTTTTGTTAAACTGCATCTGTGCTTCATTCTTTGCTTTTTTAAAATTGTTTTTGTGATTGTAGTTCTAAATTATCCAAACAACTTCTGCACTTAAATCCAGAATAACTGTATAGACTGCTCCTCAAAAAGCAGTTGCATGAACTAATGCACATACTTAGGTCAGTTGACAGTTTATTTCCATGCCACCTTTTGGACAAAGGGTCCCCATGTCAGCTGCCAAAATTACACAATATTTAAAGGATGCAAGATAATAAAAGTTTGTTTGGAAACTATGAAGATACCAATGTTCATTTTTAGACTAAACCTGATAAATGTTAACTGGTCCAGCAGAATTGATTTAACTAGAATAAAAAGTCATATAGAAAGTCTTTATCTTGATTATTAAGTAATTCAGAGGGAGAATAATGCACAGTTCTGCTATGGAAAATCTCTGGCACACAAGAAAGAGGTATATGGTTTAGGTTTGTCAAATCTAATTTTCAAAACTAATAGACCCTTCACAGCTTACAATTTGATATAAAGGACATCCATTACATTGTAGTGCCCCTTGAATGAAAGGTGTCCTTTATGTTCCATGGTACTGTGACATTCTTAAAAATTGGATATTCGCTTATAGCTGCCACCAGGTTTTCTGCATTTGTGAGTTCACACACTGAGTCAGAGAAATTGGTTTAAGGAGGAATTCATGTCTGCATGCAGATGAATGGCCTTCAGGGTGGAATCCTGAACCTAGCCCATCAGATAGTGAGAAGTCCATCATTAAAGGTGTAAAATTAAAATATGCACATTTCTAGTTATTAAATCTTTTCCATTAATCCAAAGACACTTATACGATGCATGTAGCAGGGGGAGAGGGAGAGACCCCATGCAGACTGAATTTTCTTTAAACTTCTCAAAGGAGAATGTTCCAGTGCCAAAGGAGGAAACTGCTGGTCAGATTAAATGGTCCCTATTCTTTTATCTGCCAGAATGGCTATGACAAACACTTCCAAAAGTATCTGCAAATTCCCATTTGCATTCCCACATATCTAGGGTGGACTGAAATGATAGTATACCGCATGGTTGCCATTCCTTGCATCACACCAGTAACCATATGGGAGTGGAATGATCTAGTCTTCCCCAAGTTGGTGACCTCGAGCTTGGAAGAACTCAAAATCATACCCAACATCACACCCATTTGTCTGGAAAAGGCTTGATGGGATCTGTACTCCAGGTCACCTGAAGGTCATGAGGGCTAAAATAATCTGTCACCAAAAGATGCTAGGTTGGTGGGAGCTAAGGACAGGGCCTTTTTTGTGACAGCACCCTGCTTATGGAAGAAAGGTCAAGACAGGATATAGCTTTGTTTCCTTGTAGGCAAACTATTAATACTTCTCCATTCTGCTCACCTTTTATCCTTTCTAGTGTAATTCACCCTGCTCTTGAGTTATCAACATAGTTGCGAGCTGTTTGTCATTTGTTGGATGCTATTACTTTCACTCAAATGTGATTATATAAATATATGTATATTAAGATACATGAACATCTTACCTGGTTTTATCTAATGTGTCTAAGACTAAAAAGATGGTGTGGGGGAAACCAAAAGAGGTGTGCATGGGTATGTATGTATGTATGTATGTAATTAGAATATTTTTATACTGTTCATCAGCCAGTCAGTTCTCTGAAATGGTTTCCCATTAATTAAAACTACAAAAACTCATAATCCCAACCAAGAAACGTACATATAAGCCAAACACAATATTTAAAATGTAACCCCAACAATAAACCCAACAAACCCTACATAATCCATAACAACCATCCACAATGAATCAAGGCAGTGGCAACCAACAATCCAAGATAAAATACCACATAGAACATAATATACTGCTGCCCTTTTATGTATGCCTACCCTGTCTTGCTGGTTCAAAATGGGGGACAGTATGAATAAGTGAATATGAAAGCACACAAACATAGGTGTCTTTAAAGACAAGAAGGCCCTAGAGGGGAAACATGATGAAGTATGTCCACGATTTAGATCACAGAGTAGATCTTCTCCAACCTTTCTAGAAGCTGTGATCAGCCTGAGTCCACATGGTTATGATGGTTATGATATGGGCTGTAGGCTAAAACATCTGGAGGGGCACAGGCTGAAGAAGGCTAACCTATGTCCTTAGAAAATGTGGTTGCTGGCGAGACCATTTCAACTGCTCTGCTTTAAGAATCTCACATTGACCAGAGGAAAGAATAGCCATCTACCCAAGTAGCCATGGCTAGAGTGCACCAGATATTTATCTGCTGGGGTGGCAGGTGGATAGTCTGTAGTGCAAGACTCTTCCCAGTAGCAAGGGATGCCAATGAATGGTTTGAGAGAATTATATTGTGACATGCCCAGCCCTGGGTCTTGGCTGCATGTTTCTCTACTGCACTAGTATGCACATTTTCTGTTGCTTTTATTGCATAGTTGTATAGTTTTAAATAACATGAGCCTTCCTGCATGCTGAATTTAACATCCATTGCACCAGAAAATATGTGCATTTTTTTACAGTTGTTACTAAGAACAATCTAGGTCTAGTGCAGTTCAGGTGTCTCCCATCTTTTGCTTACACCCAGCGCAGTTCTACCCTATTCAGAATTCAAAACTATGCCACAGTCTTTATAAAGCAACATTTTCATTAACTGAGATCCACGTCTCATGTTACATTTTTCAGATATGGAGACTCCCCAACAATTGACTCCCATAACTGCATTTGTGTGGAGATGTGAAAATAGCTGGAATGCTGCATTGGCTCCTATAAAATGACCTTTTAAAATCATTTCCAAACTGATACCAAAGAGTCCTACGTTATGTGAAAAATGGAAAACAACATTGATCTTCTATTCAGTGTGCTAGACATCCTTAAGCATCTGCCTACATTTAAATCTAAGACGTTCCATCAGCATCTCTATCTAGATTCAACCTGGCAAGTGCTTGTGTGTTTCAGTGTTCTGTCTTAAGGATGCATGGTCTTCCTTTGAATTATGTCATCTGATAATGCTTCTACCTTGGACGAAAATATCCTTGCTAGTCCCATATAAAGCAGTTGTTGCATGTGCACAGATAGCAAGCTTTTGATGCATACACTTAGCATGCCTCACTGGGGTGGGAGATAATTATCCTATTTTCAGACCTCAGCTTTGAAGTTTTACTAATCTTTTGATGACCCCAGCATTATAAATGCCACTTGCTGGTGACATCCAAGCAGAAGAGAAAATAAGGCATTGAGGAAGAACATAGCAAATTGAAAATCCTGCCATAAAATTGATTGCTGAAAAAAAAGGAAGGGGAACTGAAATATTATCAATTAATTGTGCTAGTACTGAAGGTCATGCTTTTTGAAGACAATTCCCACTGCAAGTATGAGTATCAACAAAGATTTCAGCAATCTACACTGCTTGCTAAATCATTTTAAAATGTCAGCTGCTAATTATTGTTGGTTATGCTGAATTAACAGGGTAATTTATGAACCTGGATGTACTGACACAGAGACCAACACTTTTGCCAAGCCACGGGACTGAAGTCTGGTTTGTCCTGGAGATAATTTTTCACTGCGCTATCGTTAGTCACATTTGCACATATTGTTTCAGCTCAAAGTATTACTTTGAAAGGGGCTTATGACTTTAAGTGCATCAATGTGAGTGTGCCATGTTATTAATGGCCTGATGCCATATTCCCTTGAAGGCTGGCGAGGAAGAGTATAGGATGCTGCACCTTCAGTGAGGGAAATTTGCCTTTGGAGGACTCTCCGGTACATTTTGATGGCAGTACTTTGATGGCCGTGTTGCCAGGTGTGTAGGAGGCGTGCTTGGGCATGGCATAGATCTACGGGTTCCTATGAGCTATGGTTCCTTTGAAAAGAGCCATACCTATGTCATCCCCTAGGAAAGAGGTTAAGGGGGTTAAAAAAAGCACTTTTGTTTAAAGGCAAGGGAAAGGAAGTCTGGTCCACCTGTCATGATGGCATCCGGCCAGGGGAGCTTAGGACAAGGTGGTTGTTTGTGGAAAGAATGCTAGGTCAGCAACTGCTAGTCAATGACTGGATTCAGGCAACATGGTGGGTGACCTATTGGGGTTTGTAGGCAGATAGGGGTGCAGGTTCCTTGGGGTCATAGTTTGCTTGCACACAGTTCTCCTCCTCACTTGGATCCCTCACATGAGCACCCAGGTTGGGCTGCTGAAAACGAATCACACTGAATCATTTTTTCTCCCTCCTCATCATGATAGTAATATCCAGACGCATGGCCCTTTAAGTGTTTTATTTATTTACCCACTTATGTAGAGACGTTTTATCCCACTCCATACCAAGAGGGCTACTGGAGTGGCTTATACATGGTCAATAAAAGAAGATCGCTCCTGCCCACAGGGGCTATTCAAAAGGCATGGCACACAAGGAAAAAGAGCGGGGAGGAGGGGAAATGAAAAAATATGCTGTCAGAAGCAGCATGGGTAGAATAACCCAACTCACCCCCCCCCCCACCATCATCTCCCTTGGAAGGCTACTAGAACTAAGGTATTCTGAGACTTTTTGGTTTTCCTTGTTCACCCACCCCGCTCCTTTAACCACAAAGCTCAGCAATAGTTACATGAGGCAAATTAAGCCATTTCGAGGATCCCTTTATGGTGTTCTGTGGTAGATTTTGACAATGATGATGAGCAACATCATCAAAAAGTTGCCAAAAGTTCAGTTGGCAACATCTGGCTAAACATCTGGACAGAATCAATACTCTTTCATCTAAAGAGAGCCATTGTGGTGCAGTGGTTAAGAGCTTGGGACTGGGACTCAGACGATCTGGGTTCTAGTCCCCGCTCAGCCATGGAGCCAACTGGGTGACTTTGGCCCAGTCACAGACTCTCAGCCCAACCTACCTCACAGGGTTGTTGTTGTGGGGATAAGATGGAGGAGGTGATGCAAGCTGCCTTGAGCCCTTTGTAGGAAAAAGGCAGGATATAAATCGAAAAATAAATAAATAAAATAGATTGAAATTGTCAGTGGAAGGAGATGTACAGTTGTATAAATCTTCCCCTGGGTTCAGAATGCACTGAGAAACGTAGAGTGCTTGGTGTTTTCCACAACTTGCTGTGAAGTTCTTTCAAGCAGAGCATGAGCGACTTGAGCTATGATGGAAAGGCAACCTCTCCTGAAGGCTCCACTTCTTGCAGTCAGTAGACCTGGCAGACCTTATTAAAGTCTCCAGTGCTGGCACGCTTATGGAACCCCAGGCAAGGATCCATTCACAGCACCCACACTACTCCAGTTGCAACACCATGTTCTCCCGTCCCTTTCTTCCCTTTCTGAGCATCAGCCTGGTTCCTCCACTCCAGCACCAAACCCACCTACCTCTGCAGCTTATGAGGAACACTGGGAAAAGGCCTTGTCTTCCTCTTTGTAAAAACCATCTGCAGCCAAGATGCATTTGTTCCTTCCCCAGTGATATCCCAGCATGAATGTACTAAAAGCACCCTCTTCTATTTTTCCTCCAGATCAGAGCCACAGTGAAGTGTGAGCACGGTTAGGCACCTGCAAAGGACATGCACCCAAGCAGGGGCCCACTGGCAAGAGCTGCCGGGCTTGCTTCTTCTCTTTGACATTTCAAACTGTTTCTTCATCTGGCTCTCAGTCTGGCTTAAACGACAGTGGTGGCACTAAGGAAAAGTCACAGATGCCATGCCTGCTTGTTCCCTGGTCTCCTGCCTGCCAAGCCAGCAAGTGGTAACAATGATAAGAAACAGCAGGAAGAGGGAAAGGTGATCTTGACAGTGGCAGGGAGGTGGTGGACTCACAGAGGGAGTGGAGCCCTTTGCGTCTGCCTCACCCAGGGGCACACAAAGCTTTGGAGCTGGCCCTGGCTCTCATTCAATTCTATGGGAAGAAGTCAAGTGCCGCACTAAAGGCAAACATGGCAGTGGTGTCAAACTTGGCTGTTCATGATCTCTGCATACAAACTACCACCCCAGAATTTAACCGAGGCGCACTGTGACCCTCCAGCATCATTGCAAAACATGAGTTCTGTGTCCCTCAAGGAAATTCTCATTCACTCGTTCTTCTAACCCATTTTGAAGCTGAGGGTGTCAAAGTGTCATTTATTCTTTGCATGTGGGTTTCTTCCTTCATTTTGTGACTGCAGCGTTTTTGCAATTACAAACAAAGCAGACGACCATTAAAGACAATAATGACATGACCCCTTAAGGGAGCAAAACATAATGAATGAGGTATTTTCAAAACTTATTTAAGTTCTGGTTAGGTCCCCCACACCCACCCACCAATTTCTTTATTTGCAAGAATCATTCAATCAATCTGTCTTCTTGCCAGAAAGCTCAACCTGTATTGCTGGTACACAGCATCAGACTAAATTAGGAACAGTCAACTTCAGTGACTCATATCAACAGCTTTTCTCTTTATATTTCCTGTAATTTAAAGAATGTGGAGATTAATTTATTTTATGGGAGAGAATTTATGGGAGAACCCATAACCATTATCTCAAGATAAGCATCAGGCCGCAACTATCACAAGGCAAAAACCAACTTATTAAAAACATATGCTGTTAAAAGTCAAGTAAAATATATACCTTCCTAAGAAATATTGCATACTTAAACTACCATTAGGCAACCATTTGAAAAACCACTTTACATTTTCCCCTTTCATTGAATTATTAACCATAGAATAAATGTAATGCTTCATAATTTAAACTGCATATGATTCACTCATAGTGGAATCTTTTGTATCTTATGCAAGAAAGGAAATTTGCAGTTCCTTGGTAGTCTATGCCAAATACCATAGTCCTTGGTAAATGGAAGCTGTCAAGAACTTCATGCCGCTTTTTATACATTCCACCGTTTTATTGTGGCATTTACAGGAAAGGAGAGAACAAACAAATATTGCAACCAGCAAGAGAAGTGGGGAGGGAAATGGAGTGTTTTCATACTTTCCGCTGCAGTATAGGTCATGCCGAGTAGCGACACACGGTGACATTAAGCAGTGGAGGAGACGTTTAACCGTCCCCGGTTATTCTATTCATCTCACTGTGTCATGTTGGCTTGATATGAAATGAAGTACACACAGTCAGGTGCAAAGCTCCTGATATTTCCCTGATCCAGCTTCAGTGGTTTGGCTTTGTTGATCACAAATAGTCCTTCATACAGAGCATCACAAACTAGGGGCCAATAATTTGCCAGTTTTATAGACAGGCACTTACAACAGCCATCTCTAAGAAGCAGTTTATGTTATGTCAGACTCAGCAAGGGTAATAGGTCATTTGGGGCAATAGGTCTGTGTGTGAATCATTAAGAAAGGCAGGAAATGCTTGACCGAAAAAGAGGGTGAAAGAAATAACACAGTTGCATAAATTTGCATATTTGCATATAGATTGCATAAATTATTCTTGTTATTTAAATAGAAATGCAATACATCTCACTGTAGTGTGGAAGGCTGTCACCAGGTGACCTATGTGCCCACTCAGTCTGGTCTCCTGATGCTGTTGGTGGGCACTTTCAAGCCCAGCTCTTCCTTCAGATGGTTCTTTATCTTGAAACTGGACTTCAGGTGGACAACCCATAAAATAAAGAATCTTCAACATAGAAGATAGCCCTCAGACAGACCTTTAAATAGAGGATATTCCTCTGCCAAAGAGGACACAGGGCCATCCTTCCCAAAATGAAGGTCAAAGTTTCCTATGGAACAAAAGAGATGACTCCAAGCAGAAGCAAGTGGTTGTGGGTGAGAAATGTGACCCTACTCTCACCTGTTTTTAAGCTTTTAGTGACTGTGCGTGACTAAAATATTGCTCCCTTCAGAATGATTTCTCCCAGTCTGTCTCTCTCCTAGACAAGATTTCCTGAAGGCCTGCTAATCCCCCATCCCCGCAGCAAACATCAAAATGGACACAGCAGACTTGCAGGTTAGTATCACCCAAGCACCATGATGCCCTTTATGCAACCATACATTAAGATAACATGATTTTTTTTCAGATAAGCTAAGGTCAAACATAGACCCACAAATTAAGCACCTACATGAAAGACGAAATATTGAAACTTATTCCTTTGAACACATCATTTGGAGTAGGTTTTTCTCTGCGCTACCCCCTACACACACACACACACACACACACAAGCATACACGCACAAAATCTCAAAGATCACAGGAGCAATTAATGGCAGAAGCAAGGACTTGAAACTTGCCTTTCAAGTTCTGCTTTCATAGCTTAGTCATTAATATACCTTGGCTCTTTCTGGTTGGGTACAGACATTAACACCTTTCCATGTACATCCTTCACAGAACAGTCAGTGGTTACACTTTTTCTTGCCAATGTCTTTATACAAAAGGATAATCCTGGCAAGGGAAGCTTAACAGCAGCTGGTCCCGCTGCGTGTGCACCTGTGGCCTGGTGTGCAGACCTAATAAAAGCACAATTCCATAGAAAGGCATTTAAAGCCCAAGAAGATGCCATTCTGAACACTTCAAACACACACCAAATTATGGATAGACTAAAATTCCATTCAGGAAGTATGCAGGTTGGGAGACATAGATAAAAATGGTGGGGAGGTACTTCCGCTTTATACTGTATTCCATACTGTATTTTGTGCTGTATTTTATGTTTTTCAGTTGTAGTGAACCACCCAAACAGCTCTGGCTTTTGGGTGTTATAGAAATGAATGAAATAGTTAAAGCTAAGAGGCTTCTCCTTGAGTCCAAGCACATTTGTGTAGCAGTCTCCTCCGCAGCTTCTTGTACAATGCAGGAATGCCATGGATGGAGAACACCCAGACATTTCTGGCCCATGTGCCCCATACCTCCTCTATGTATTGATATTTCCTGCTCAGGCATATAATAATGTAGCAAGCAAAGACATGTGTTATGAATTCGCTTATTCTGCAGAAGTAACAGTAATAAACGTGTGAGTGAATTGTACTCACCCCATAACCCTAATCATAAAACATGCACCATTGCTCAAAGTGCTTTATTACAGCATTGATATATCTGGAGACCAAATGTATTCTTATTGTTGTTCTGGTGATACAAAATACATCATTCTTAAGATCGTTGAATACTGGGGATGCAGTGCAATACATCTGGCTCATTACATAAATCCAAGTGAGAAATAATGACTTCTCCTCATGCATCTTAGAGTTCTTCTGCACCTATACAACCACCCTGATTCCAGAGATCTGCTGTTTGTCTGTTTCCTTCTTCCAGCAGCACAGAACTCCTACCATCCCTAAATCCTATGTGATATTTCCCCCAGGCTTCTGTTCTCCTTGGCTTTCAACTTCCTGGCTTCACCCCAGTCCCCATTTACCTTAGGCTGTCTTCCCCCTCACACACATCCTTCTCTCAGGCTGCTAAATTCCATCCTACTGTGTACCCTGCCTCTCTGCCATCATATTATCTTTCAACTCCGGGCCTTCTCATCTTCTTAGAAAATGTAATATAAATATCTTCCTTGCACAGAAAATACACTGTCAGCATCTGATTGAGCAGCAGAGTTGCACGATGCTTTTTGGAAATGTTCATGAACTTTCCATTCCATACACTTCCATCCAGCTGATAGTCTTCAGATAATGCAACATCCAGTTTTCTGCTTGTGCTTATTACTGCGAGGAAGTAAGCAGCATGTAATGAGGATGATTCTCTGTGAAAATATAGCGTGCTCCTTCAGTAACTTTCCAGAATCACCCAAATATCCTCTTCTTACTCCTCTGATCTAGTTATACAGGCTGCAATAATTTGATAGTGTGTGGAATAAGGCAGACTTGCTATGGATCAAACAACATTCATATGAACTATGAAAATTCATTTGCTCCACATAACAAAATTAACTGGTCCCCTGGAGTGACAAGAGCATCCTGATCCTAAGGACATCTGGCTAAAGATTTGAATTAGGACAAGTGACTGTCTGACTTCAAATACTTTGAAGTACATTTGAAAGGACTGTATATAGATTTGCTGACCATCTTTTTCACTGTTATCTCTGAGGGCTCAGTTAGGATAGCCTGTGTGCTAAAATGTTGATTCCAGAAATGCTTCCACATATGCCCTGCTTGTCTGGACATGGAAAGATATTGCAGGTGGCAGAGAATGAGAGATTTTAAGCATGAATGTCACAATGGGTGAAGCATTACACTTGCAGGTGATATTGGCCCACCCTTACCCTCTTTGGATCTCCCAGCTTCCTTCTTTCCTCTCTGCAATGTGGGTTGCCTTTCCGGGGAATGAAAAGGATACATGGTGAATGGAGATGGCACCCAGCAGAGCTTGGAGGTCTCACCTCATAGGTCAGTTGCCTGTGCAGAGCATCAGTCCACACTTACGCCATCCTTTGAAATTCTTTTTCAAATAAATGTGGCCCCAGTTTATACCAAAGTACTGTGTCTGTCTTGTTATTCACACACGCACACACACAGTTCCTGCACTCACAATGTCAGTTGTTTCAGAGCCCATTTAATGTGCTACACTGTTTTTTCTTGAAAAGCAGCATGATATTTTAAAAAAGAGGACAGTATGTCCAAACATTACGTATTTCTACACAGTCAGTTTGGCAACACATGCAGAACTGGGTGGAACCCCCGTTGTGAGGGAATCTGTACAAGGAATATACTGCAAACTGCATGCAGATTTACATTCACTCCTTAATAACCTGAGTCTTGTGTGGTAATTACCATGTATGGATGAGCCCTCACAGATCCAATACCAAAGCAAGATTTTCACATTGATGTGATCTCATATCATGGGCACTAATGAAGTGAGCCAGCCAGCCAGCCAGCCAGCCTCCCTCCCTCCCTCTTTTCCCCAAACTCATTTGGGCTTAACTGGAGCTTTGTGCATTTAAAAACAAACCAACCAACAAACATAACCTTCACTAGTGCTGGGCAGTTGGCAGCCCTCCAGATATTTTGGCCTACAGTTCCCATCAGCTCAAGCCAGTATAGGGTTGGGGTTCCATCCAGCAGGCTGACAGAAGCTGTAGGCTGAAACACCTGGAGATCTACAAGTTGCCCACTACTGAGCTCATGAAAGTATAATGTATAATTCATCTCTAAGCACAGAGAACACTTCTTGCACAGGCTTCCAGTCAATCTGGATCATGTCAAAACGTATTGGTGCAAAACTGGACTTTCCCTCTTCTGATGTCCATTCTCCATGCACAGATGGTGGGTAGGACAAGGGTGGCCCTAATCACAATGAGCCTCTCCACTCATATAACTTTTAATTAAGTGTCAGTGCTCAAATACCAAATACTGAGCAATTAAACAATCTGGATTCGCCCAAGAAAATTTTATGTGTGTGTGCGTGTGTGTGTGCGTGCATGCGCCTTAGTGTATGTTTCTTTCTTAAAATAAAGAAGGGGGGAAATGGTATTCCTAAAGTATTCTCCTGACTTCAACTGCAAATGATTTCAAATACATCTATTCAGGACAAATATCTCAGATGGCAGCAACTGCTGTCATAGCTATGCAATATGGGCATAAGGTAAAGGTAAGGTTTCCCCTTGACATTAAGTCCAGTCATGCCTGACTCTAGGGGGCGATGCTCATCTCCGTTTCCTAGCCAAGGGAACCAGCGCTTGTCTGCAGACAGTCTCCATGGTCACGTGGCCGGCATGACTAAACACCGAAGTGCACGGAATGCTATTACCTGCCCACCGAAGGGGTACCTTTTTATCTACTTGCATTTGCATGCTTTCAAACTGCAAGGTTGGCAGAAGCTGGGACGGAGCAATGGGAACTCACCCGTTGTGCAGATTCGAACCAGTGACCTTTCGATCAACCAGCCCAACAGCACAGTGGTTTAAACCACTGCGCCACCTGTAGTCCCAATTTGGGCATAAATGAATCCATATTGCTGTGCTTTATGTCAAGGGCAGGATTTGGTTGGCTGGCTGGCTAACACACAAAACCAAAAGTAGACTGTGAAGAACTGCAACAGAGGGATGTTTGCACAGCCAAATCTGCAGAATTGTGATTAAGTGTTCTACAAATGTAGACTTGATACATATTAGATTTGGTTGCCATATTTTGTTCCTCTTCATATAAACATGAGTTCCCCACTCCCCTTTCTCACATTTTATCAGTATTACATGGAAAACCGAGCTCAGATTTCCCTCTTCCTCTGCCTAAGCCACTGGTCTTAGTGATAGTTGGTAGGTAAGGGCAAGAGTTAAGGGGGAAACTCCATGCTTTCCCTTCACTACCTCTGGCATTGAGATGGTGATATTAAAAACTATCAAGGCACTCCCCTGTCCCTTAAACAATCTGGGCTTCTAATGCAGTGTGCCTTCCTCAGTAAAAGCTATCCATTTCTATGAAAGTGAGTTGTTTCAGCCTGTCCTACTGAAGGGCACTTTCCTACTAATAATTCATCACCATCATCCCTTGTAATAGTGTATTTCAATGGTCAAATGTTTTGAAGGAAACAAGGCCACCTGAAAATAAGGCTGTACTTTCTACAATTTCAGAAGTACAGCAAATTAAAAGAAAAGTAGTTGAGATTCTCTGTGTGTGTTTTAAAGGCCTGACAATGACCTGTGAGCTTCCACAATGTACAGAATTTTGATGGCACTTGAGTCAATAGACTGACTCAGCTTATTGTCTGGAAGTTCCTGCCTCATATAGAACCTCTGTTCCTCCCACCATTATCACCCCAGGATAGAAGCAAGAGCTACCCATAGAAAACAATGGAGAAATCTAGGAATCTGCATCACTGCGGTGCTGCAGTAGGAAGGCCATCCATAAAAAAGATGGCTGTGCTAACAGTGGAGCTTCTGGTCTGTCTATCTCAGTTCTTACGTTATGTGAAAAACGTATCTCCAAGTTCCAAAGAAAACCGTGAATTTCCTGTTTGAGACTATATGGGGATCTGAAGAGGGGAACTCCTCTTAGGATCTGCAGACCACATTGCCTGTCTCCACTTGCTCAGGTTTAATTTTCCATGGAGGAAACCTGAGCATGAACCTGAGCGGTTTGTGGTAAGACTCCACACTAACATGTGGTTTGTGTACATCACTGACTCCACAAATGAGTCAGTTACAGCTGAAAGTAGCTCCATACTGCTGAATTTCATCCCCAGTACATGAAACAAACATGTCACTTATCAGAGTGGGGCACCCCTAGCAGGTGGCAGAGCAGCAGGGAAAGCACATTTGCCCACACCCCTCCAGGAGGGCCTGCTGCCACTGCCCCACCACCTCCAGATCTGAAGAGACTCACCACCTCCTCTCCTGCAGCAGTATTTGCCACCACAACTGAGCAACTGATGAAGCTTTCTGGGGAAGCCACTCTTGCCACCTTTGCTACCACGTGGCTGAGAGAAGCAGCAGCAGGGTTTTCACAAGTGCTCTGACCAGTTTTGCTCTTGCTTGATCCTGCAGATAAAAATGCCAATGCCATGACGAAGGTGCGGGGAATAGTGCTTGTGGTTGGCAGGGGGCAGATGGGGAGGTGATGTGGCAGCTGGGGGAAGGAATATGATAGAATGCTCACAGGAACGTAAGAGGAGTCTTGTAGCATCAGACGAAAGGGACATCTATCCCAGCATTCTGTTCATCCAGCAGTCAGTCAGCTGCTCACAGGAAACCCATAAGCAGAAGAGGACTGCTACGGCACCTTCCTGGTTGAATTCCCCATCAACTAGACCATAACTGGCTGTGAAACTGGATGCAGCACATAGTGATCAAGACTGGGAACCACGGATAGCCTTCTCCTCCCTGAATTTGAGCAATCCCCCTTTAAAATCTGCCAAATCAGGCCTTATTGCTACACCTTGAGGAAGTGAATCCCATCATTTAACTTTGCACTGTATGGACAAGAGTTTCCTTTGGTGTGTCCTGGACTTCCCACCCTTCAGCTTCATGGGATACTACCTGGTTTTAGCTTTTTGCAAGAGAGAGTGAGTAAGCTGCCTTGTCCATTTTCTCCATGCCATTCATAACTTAGTACACCTTTATAATGTCTCCATTTGCTGAAATGCATTAAGCAGCTTTTCTTACAGGGACGTTGTTGCAGCTCCTTGAGCATCTTATTTGTTTCTGCTCTTTTTCCCACTGTACAATATCCTTTCTCAGGCAGTGAGAGACCCTTGGACAGGGCCGTTAGTAACGCTGAACAACTTAAGGTGAATTATCAGAGTACACGGGAACATGTAACTAAATTGCCAACCCTGAATTGCTTGAGGTGAGTTGTCAGCTTACACTGGAAAACATCAATCCAACATCCTTTTTAAAAGACTGCATAATATTGTACAGTTGAGTGAACTGCATTATTTTAGTCTGTCATTCCAGCAAACACACACAGGGAGAGGCACAAAATCACTGATATGTGCTCAGCTGAACATGCCAGCAAAATATTGGCTACTGTACAACAGCTTGAAAGAGTGAGCTGTGACAGTTAGTCAGAAATGAACATTCATGTATGTAACTCAGTCTAACCCAGAAATTCAGTCCTGCCATCCTGTGGCCATTGGTCTGTTAATCAGCAAATCAGGATGCCAGAATTAATAGAGCAAAAATAAGAACATAGATCAGCTAGACAGAAAATGAAGTAAGGCAAACAAATCATTTCTGTTGCTGAAATCATAGTTACAATATGACACATCAGTTTAGTACTGGAGGAAGAATACTCCAAGAGCAGCTTTTTCTACATCAAAAGGTATGTGATGTTTCAAAGTCAAGCACTAGAGCCAAGTACAGTGGTACCTCGGTTCACGAACTTAATTCGTTCCACGATTCTGGTCACTAACCGAATTGGTCACGAACCGAGTCAAATTTCCCCATAAGGTTCTATGTAAATAAGGTTACTCTGTTCTGAACCATATGTAATTTTTTTTAACCACAAAAATTTGAAGCAGAGTACAGTACAGTAGAGTATGAAGAGAGAGAACACTAACCTTGCTTGCGGTGACTTCTGGTGTGGAGAACAGGAAGGTGGGTGGGGAGGAGGTTATCGTTTGGAGGGAGAGTCTGCAACTGCGATCTCAACTAGAGAAAGCCGCGACCACGTGTCAGAGTGGGGAAGATGGCCACATTCGTGTGTGTGTGAACACAAATACAGCCATCTTCCCTGCATGAACACAATCGTGACCATCAGCTCGAATACACTCTAACATGTGGTCACGGTGCGGGGAAGATGGCTGCGACCGTGTTCGTGCAGGGAAGATGGTCGTGATGGTGTTCATCACCCGATGCAGAGTTCGTGAACGGAAGCAAAATTTTGCTGAACTTTCTGTTCATGAACCAAATTGTTCTTACTGAGACACTGAGAACAAGAAAGAAAGAATCATGGAGTGGACGTGGAGAGGCACAAGAGGAGCAGCCAGCATGGTGTAGCAGTCTGAGTGCCTGACTAGGACTAGGAAGACCTGGCTTAGCTTTCACAGGACATGCTCAGGAGGTTGCCCTTATTTTCATTTTGTGCTTATGATCCACTTTTTCATGTTAAAAGAATATATCCTTCAGCAAGACAGAAAGACAGGCATTTGGGATAGGCTGAGTTCCTCCAAGCAAGTTGCTCACATATAACACTACAGTTGTCTCTCGCACACCCCCCCCCCCCACACACACACACCACTTGCAACTTGTCTGGGGGAGCTCAGCCCATCCCCAGTATCCATATTTCTGACTACCTGAAAAAAAGGGTTGCTCAACAAGTGTGGATTGCATGGCAAACTATACCTGCTGAAAACCTTTCTTCTACAAAACTATCCAAAATACATCTGTTGTATATTTGACAGTTCTAACAACCATCAGTTTTTCTGGGCCTTAGTGGCTGTATGCACAAATTATACCTGAAACGTGACTTGTCTATCATGTCTATACTACTCAATAGTCTGGGTATACAACAATAAAAACCATAAAATGCAATTAAAAATTTTAAGATTGAAAACTAGTATAAACTAAGAATAAAACCAAAAATAATGCCTAGCAGCTTACTGTTGAGAAGACAAATATAGGATTTGACTGTACATCTCCCTCATGCAAACGGTCCTTACTTTTTCTTAAAAGTCTTTCTGTAGCATTCCCAAATGCCAAATAGTGTTTCATTAAATTAGTGAAATTTGTTTTCACTAGAGCAATGTGTGCTTTTTGCACACTTTTAAAATCAAGGTGAATCCTTTGGTTTTAAAATGAGTGCACATTTTAATATCCTTATACCAATAACTTATCATCTAATTATATGTATATGACTCAGGATCCCCTCTGAGGTTGGAGGGCTTTCAATATGGTCCTTAATATGGATTAATTCATCACTGTCCACTGGAAGGAATAACATTGGGTACAGCTGTCCAGATTTGCCCTTGTAAATTAAGGTGTGTGCAACATCTCTCTTTAAAGTACATTTCAAACAGCCCAGGAGGTTGTTATCGGACTTCTGAAGGAAGATTAATTCTGCACCCACTTTTTATTCTTCCCTAACTTTGTATTCTTCGGCCAGGGTGACTTATTTTATATTGTTAACTTGTTTTATATTTTTACTGTGTAATATTCTAATTGATATATTTGTGAGCCACCCCGAGGCTTCGGCGAATGGGGTGGCATGGAAATTTTCTAAATAAATAAATGAATAATAACTAATTATTGGAGCCTAAAAGTACGAAAAGTTAAGCAAACAGAGCTTCATATTATAAATTTGGTTACATGTATGTACTTAATTTTCCCAAAAGGTGAGCTATTACCATGCCACAGATAACAGCTTCAAGCACAAGCAGGAAAAATGTCCTGTTTCTGACAAAAAAAAGTTTCAAGATTTCTTAATCAATGGGAACCAACAACTTGTAATTTTAAATGCCATGGCACAAGTGTAATATGCATTCCGTTTAGGAAATTTTCAAACAGATCTCAGATTCTTAGGGTCAAACAGATATTAATTTTGTGTCAAGTACTCATATCTTTAAAAAAAAAAATCCATGGTAGGCAAAAGATTCTGCATTTGGATTAGGACCCTAGCATGGGTTATAGCAGACTTTTAAGATCTGGATTGCCCTTCCGTCTTTGCCTATTCTACTGAAAAGAAGGCTTAGCTGCCAGACGTATCTTAAATGTCTGCTTCCATTTCCCCAGAGTGCTACTAGAAATAAAGATGGTGGCCACTATTGCATTCTGCAGCATAGCTGATCTCTGCTGAAGTAAAAAGAAAGAAGAAAACATGGTTAAAATTGCCTTTGGGGCCATCTGGGTGGCAAGGTTCCAGACCTGCACCCAGTAGGCCATCCCGAATGATAAACACTGAAGTCTCCCTGCCAGATTAAAGCTGCTCAGCCAAAGGAATCCAGAGTACCTATGAAAGCCTACATCTCATCGTTGGATGTCATGAAGGGACTTAAAAGCCTAGAGGCAAACAGATGATTTGCAAGTGCAACATTGGCTCTCTGTGATAATAGAAACAATCAGACAATGGTTTATTAACTGAGATGGGAAAATAAAAGAGGGCAGAGGCCTGAGAGGATATTACAAAAGTGAGGAAAGGAGTGCTTTGCTCTCAGGATGGAACTTGGATGCTTGTGCCCTTTCCTACTTTACTCATAAACATATATGAAGTCTAAACAATATTTGGGGGGGGGGTTTCCTGAGAATTCACTTTCCTAAATCAGCATCACTCATATTTTGACCCAAAGCCATTTCATTATATGAAAGATCTTGTGAAGAAAAATGGAGGAACAGTTGTATGCTTGTGAATTCTTACAAAAACATAACTCTTAATTTCCTGATATCATGCAATTTTAATATAGATATCAGTGCATTCTCTGCAAAGGTCATGATGTTATAGCAGACTTAGCAGAGCACAGAAATTCACTGAATATGGACCTACCTCCTCCTGAAAGTTAATCCTATGCATATGAAATGATGTCAGGCTCAAAGTGTGGGTTCAGGGCAGTATATCAGCTAAAGGTATGACTAGTATATTTATGAACTGGAAAAGACAACACCTGCATGTACTAAATTTATCACAGTTGGTATTTACTCTTGGCACATTTTATAGCAGCAATGAAAGAAACATATGCAGGGAAGAGAATACAAATACCATTTACATCATCTACTTATGGTGCCCTCTTTAGATTATTTGGACTACTACTCCCATCAACCCAGTAATGGGAATTTACTCCAACATATTTGGAGGGCAACAGATTAAAGAAGGCTGACTTAAAGGAGCATCCTTCAATCAATGTGGAATGAACCCTTAGGCGGTAACCTTATAGCAAGTTACCTGGAAATAAGTCGTATCATAGAATAGTTGGAAGAGGCCTATAAAGCCATTGAGTCCAACTCCACTCAGTAAGAACATGCCCAGGGGAGTATACAGGCCAACTGGGGAGAGGTAGGCAATGAAGGAGTGAGCAGTGCATCCTGGGATTGGTTCCCAGCTGCAGGAGCTGATGGGATTAGTGCTGCCATTTGGAGGGAAGATGGAAATTACTCAGGTGTAGTTACCTCATAAATGTGTGACTACAGGACAAAGAGTAAGAAAATAACTTTGCAGCATTCCTTAGTGTTATATGTGAACATAGCTTTTATGTTGTAAGATATTACACAATTTTTACCTTAGCTAAACTAAGGCTGAAATCCTATCATCACCAAGGTAATGGTTGGGTTCACACATCTTGTCAAGCAACTCTTCATGGTTTCCATACTGTTTATGGCTGTGTTTATTTGCTTGTTTGGGTTTTTTGGCAGGATATGCCTGACAGATGATTAAGTAGTTTCTTTGGTAGTGTAATTTCCACCCTCTTCACACTTATCCAGTCAACTACTGTCCCTGAAATTCAATCCCACACTGGATAGCTGGTGCAGCTCCTGGAGCAGCTGCCACCCTTTCCAGCGGACTCTGTGGCAGCTGCTTACCAGGACTGTGGAAACCATGATGCTGGATTCAGGCAATCAGAGAAACCATATTGAAGCATGGAAACCATTGAACAGACCATTGCTTCTTGTTATGGTTTCTAAAAACCAACTGTATCATGCAGAAACACCATGAGGGTTTGGATGGCACAACAGACCATCCTGTGCAAGAAACCACCATGGCTTGACATGTCATGTGAACCTGCCCATTGTGTCCCAGGGGAAATACAGCCTCAGGAATTGGAGGGAGAAGACACAGACGAGGGAAGAAAGAAGGTGTGCCAGGGGAGTGGCTGTGGGTTAACCAAGATAAACGGTCTATCTGAAGAATTCACAGCTCTCATGGCCCCCTTCATGCCCACAAAGCAGATGGACAACCCTCAGTCTCCCAAAAGCATGTCTTCTTCCCCAGCATCAGCCTCACAGAGGTATCAATGTCAAAGCCCTCCGAAGTTGTAAGATAGAATTGCTCTGCCTGCCCTCATTCTACTTTCCCAAGCTTCATTCAGGAATTATTCTGGGTTTCTAATACACCATGTGATGGAGCTGTGGATGGAGCTGTGGATGGAGAAGTGGAAACTGTGGCTAACAACATTCAAGTTTGTCAAAGGTCTCTGAATTCAGTCTCAAAGCTTATTCTGAATCAAACCTGTGTCTGATTGCAAGCTTCATTTTTTTTTCTTTCCACATGAAAATCCATGATGTATTTCTGTACATATTCTTCCAAATGTACACACCAGCTGAAAAGTATACATTATTGCCCTCTTGATTAAAGCATAGTTGTGTGCATATATATATATATATATATATATATATATATAGCCAACTGATGCATTTTTCATGCATGGGCTTCAAACTTATTCATGCTGTCGAACACATTTTGGGGGCAGTCTGTAAATCCCATTGCAAGTGTGGAAATATTTGGTCTTGGCTGCAAGTTTTATCTGAGTCTGCATTCAAACTGGAAGATACAAACCGAGCAAATCATTATAAAAAAAATTAACTCAAATAAATTGATCATACATCGCTAACTCTGCCTTATGTCATTTTGTGTAGTTTCTGTTCTGGAATTCATAGCCAACTAATTGCTTCTCATTTGAACCCTTCAGTAAGTCAGTCAGTGACTGTTAATGTAAGTTACCTGCTACCCAATAAAATCTCTGGAGTTTCCTTGGCAGTGGCAGAATTCCTGTCAGTGGCAGGAAAGGCTAGGGAGCAGCTGGTCAAATGATGGCTTCATTTTATCATTCCAGAAACTGCTCTTGTGGGAGTTATTATAGGTTGCTGATGTCACTCCATTTTGTACTATAACTGTACTTTGCATTTGATGTAGTAGCTGTAACTGAATCCGTAATGTTTTAATTTTGGTTGCTCGACTGTAAGATTAAATTGAATGGAATGGAAAGGGTCACACTGTGAATTTGCTAAAACCAGAATCACTTGGAGAGGGGTTTTTTTTTTTTGGTCGGCCAGTTAGCAGGAAAAAAACTAGTTCACATTCTAACCTAATAGAAGGTCCATATATGCTGTGATGTGTATATAAAGCTGGAGCATTCTCATGGTGCTTTAATCATGACAACGGGCATGGAAGAACTAATCAGTGGAAAGAACGGCGTCCTCTGAATTGCTGCTTCCTTTTAAATGACTGTGAAATCTCCTTTGAAATAGCAGGAGAGAGTTCCTTTGAAATAACAGGAGAAAGTTCCTGTTATTCATCACCTGGCCAAATTATGTGCCACACAGTCCAGATTGGGTCCCATGTGCCCCCTTTGTGTACTGCAAGGAAAGCTTTCCACTGGGGTGAGTGTGAAGATTCTTGCAACAAGGCCAGGAGCCAAGATGTAGAATGGGATCAAAGCAAGCAGAAGGGGCTAAAGTTTTCTCCCCATACCCTTAATCAGGGTGCCGATTTACTTTTTAAAGACGTGCAAAATTGCTAATTGTGCAAGAGCATAGGAATTGACCTTAAACTTCATCAAAGCTTGGGTCCATCTATTGTTGACACAGACTGAGAGTGGCTGTCCAGGGTTTCAGGCAGAAGTTGGAGATGCTGAAACTGAACCTTGGACCATTTGCATGGAAAGCAACTGAGCTATGGCTCCTCACCTGTGAATGGCATGATGTCTATTCTAGCTATGTGAAATTGCTTGCTTGAAGCCATTGACTCCACCTGTCCAGTTTTAAGTCAGTTAAAATGGTCTTCTGCTTTCTAGGTCAGAGGGCTGGTTTTCTTAAAAAGGTCAACTTCTCTGGTATTTACTAACCTATTTTAAACATGGCAAGTCAGATTGAATGATTGTCACTAGGCAATTTTAAATTTGCATCCAGTTAATCAAATTAGATTAGCAATGTCATTTTCATGCTTCCAAAACGGATGACATCCAAAGATTCATGCACATGGATTGGCTTAGGGTGTCTCTTTCAAATATCACAAAATAAATGTGTTCCAAGCTTGTTTTTCTGAGATATTCTGCCATCTAAAATGTGAGTCTATTTGGTTTTTCTTCTGCAGTAAATTATCTGGGCTTGAGCCAATTAATGAGCTGAAATTAATTAGGAAAATTCTTTTGATCTAAAAGCTGATGAAACTCAAGCATTTTGCCTTCATGCATTTGTGGATTAGAGCAGCCACACACATTAAAACAGTTAGGAAGATTTCATGAGGATCTTGGTACAATACTGTCACCCAAAGATATATTCAGGGTTGTACTGAAGCAATGAAGCATATGTTGTATGTGTCAAAGGTCCCAGGTTCAAATCCTGGCATCTCCACATACAGCCCCCTGAAAGCCTGAAGAACCTGTGTCAGACAGGGTAATCCTTAGCCTAGTGAGAAGGACAGAGTACATGCTTTGCATGTTAAATCTTAATTCCCAGTCTCTCCAGATAGGACTAGAAGAAAACTCTGCCTACAGCTCTGGACAACCTCTGTCAAGTCATAGTAAACACTACTGAACAAGACACTGCAACTCACTGTAAGGTCTTCCTTGCTCTAAGGGCACTTCCTTTGGGTACCCCAGGGCCTGCAGCGAAGAACGCATTTCTCTCAGAGATATTTATTCTATTATGCAGCATAAGGAAAGGTTAAGTGAGCAACATGTTTTAAAACAGCTAGATTGTTTTCTCTTCCCCTCATTCCCTCCTTCTTTCCTCCTGGCTCCCTTAGAACCTGTTGAGAAAACAAATATATCTTATCTGACCTAAACCACTTGAAGAAGAATATAACTCAATGGCTTGCATACCATTTCCCTCCAGTGTCAGTCCCAGGGGGAAAGTAAAGCCAGTATGTGATTTGAAAGAAACTTAGAGAGGCACAATAAGAGAAGGTTATAAATATGCTTGCTCAGAGGACTAAACAAGGAAGGACTCTTTTTCTGGCTAAGAGAAAGGCAGCAGGGACTTCAGTTGTGTGGGGAGGGGATGGGGGAAGTGGCTTACCCAACTGTCCCTTAGGAACGCTTCCTCTTCCAATCTTGTCATTTCTTGCGATCAATTGCTAAGTTGCTATTTACATCTCCTTTTCTTTAGCTTTTTATTTTGTATGCAGAGTCAGGAGCCGATTAGGCAACTTAAATGGTTTAGGAATTAACTTCTTAGGAATTAAGGTCTTAAGATTTAACTTCCTAAGACCACACAAATTTAGAGCCTCTGCTTTGACATCCCCCAATAACTCCAGGAAACACAAAGTGAAACATTATGCAAACTTGCCATCACCACAATGCTATACAGAGAGAAAGAGAGTGGAAAGCCTAAAATCCCAGGGTGCAGAAAACTTTCCCAAACCTCACTGTGAAATATTTCATTCCAAATCTTCAGCTTCAAAGCAAGATGAGAACATGTGCACAGCACGGCCAATCTGTTTTCAGATTTCCCTATACGTGTTTTAGCCAAAATCCTATACACTGGGTCATTAAATATAGAGAAGTGCAGAGTCAACAGTCTATTTCTCCTCATCAAAAGCCACAAATTCTCCTTTTATCTGGCAGGAAAATGCATATACCTCTGGCATGGAAGTAGTCCAGATTTTCTGGAAGACCATAAAATTGAATGTAACCTTATTATAAACTTGGACATTCCCAAATGACACATAAATTATCCTATGGCAAGTTGTTTTCAATTGCAAATGCATCCGGTAAGTATATTCTTAAGAAAGAGTTTGATTTCTCATACAGTCTGATTTGAAACTCTTTTATAGCTCTGTGGATGTATCTTCTACATAAGAACAGAATCTGTTAAGGTTTCTTGGAGAGATGCCATAGTTCATTGGAAAAATGAATGTCTCGCGTATTTTCCAACACTGGCAATCCCTGGTTCTTCTAAAGGGAAAATGACTTTGGGTATTAAGGCCCGGATAGTAGCTAACAGTCTTCTCCAACCTACTGATCTCTAGAGCTGTTGGACTGTAGCACGTGCCGTCCAAAGCCATGCTGGCTGGCAAAGGTCAGTAGTGCTGCCACTTGTTGGTTTGGTGGGCAGAGTGCCAGTAGCAATTCCTTCTCCTCCTCCTCACAACCTCCACTGTCTGTGCCAGAGCGAGAGGCAGATGAACAAGCCGGCTGGAAGGGTGAAGAGGAGGAGGAAGTCCAGGGAATGCTTTCTGATGCAGCCTGGGCCCTTGCTAGATTGGTGGGCAGAGTGCCAGTGGCAATTCCTCCTCCTTGCTATGGCTAAGGATACTAGCCCTGTAGAAGGACACCAGGCTGGGGAAGGCTGGTCTAGCTGGACCAATGTTCTCTGAGCATAGGGCAACTTCATAAACATGCTTAGCAGTTTTAAAATCACCTTTTGCCAAGACAGCGAACAACAAAATAGAAATGATACGTAGAATCCATAAAAGGATCAAATAAAAAAGCAGTCGAGTAATTTAATTTAAAGTAGCAGTGTCAAGCAGTAAATATTTGTTTGTTTGTTAGATTTCTATCTTACCTTTTTTTATTTACCAAGAACTAAAAGCAGCTTACCTCATTCTCCTCCTCTTGCTCACAACCTTATCTCCACAACAACAACCTTGTGAGGTAGGTTGGGCTGAAAGTCTGTGACTGGCCCAAAGACACCCAGTTGACTCCATGGCTGAGTAGGTTCTAGAACCCAGATCACCTGAGTCCCAGTTTCAAGCTTTTAACCACTGTACCACACTGGCTTCGACTCAATTTTCAGAGTTCAGCAGGCCAAAGCAAATCATGTGATGCAAGTCTATGCAAGTTTATTCAGAAATACAGTGCCTTGTAGAAGTATGTGATAGAATGTGATGTGGCTAGTGCTTTTTTTAAAAAAAAGACAAATTCTATTTTAGGCTGCATTAAGAGAAGTATCACTTCCAAATCACATGAAGTACCAGTTCCCCTTTACTCAGCACTGATTATCCTCATCTTGAGCACTGCATCCAGTCCTGGGCACTGCACTTTAAGAAAGATGCAGACAAGTTGGAAAGGGTTCAGAGGAGGGCAACAAGGATGATCCAGGGACTGCAAAGCAAGCCCTGTGAGGAAAGAATGAAAGCCTCAAGAGGAGAAGACTGGGGGGGTAGAAATGTGGAAATATGATAGCACGCTACAAGCTCTTGAACTGCTGGACAGGAACTCTTCTTGATCACCCCAGAGTGCAGGACATGGAATAATGAGCAAGCCAGCATTCCTGCTAGATAGCAGGAAAAAATTCCTGACTGTTAGAGCAGTACAACAATGGAACCAATTACCTAGAAAAGTTGTGGGTTCTCCCACACTAGAGTCATTCAAGAGGCAGCTGGACAGCCATCTGAGAGTGATGGTTTAGCTTGGAGTCCTGCACTAAGCAAGGGGTAGGACCCATTGGCCCTCTGACCCCTTCCAACTCTACAAGTCTGATCCTATTATTCTATTCATCACCCTTTGACTTTTCTCCATTCTGATGAGTAGCAGCCTGAAACTGATACAGATTTAATTGCTGTTGTTACTGCTTGAAGTATACAAGACTGTGAGGGTGCAAAATATTTTTATTGTGGGATAAAAGATAAGTTAACAGAAACAAACTGGCACTTGTAGTTTGCCTAAATATTCCCTTTGCTCTGAGATGCCTCAATAAGCTCTGGTGCATGGTACTGCCTAAAGAAGGACATCCACCAAAACTCTGTAGCTATCTAAGGAGGACATTAGTCAGAGAAGCAAGCTAGATGCCAATGTTAGCTTTGGAGCAATCTGTAAGCTGAGATAGAAGAAGCCATCTGTGGGACAACTGCTACTTGACTTTGCCACAAAGCTGGGCTTTATGGGATAGTGCTGAGGAAGAAAAACATTACTGAAACAATCTCATATAGAGCCTGCCTGGAGTTTGCAAAAAGGCATGTGAGCAAAAAATCAAGCATGTGGGGCTCAAACATATTGATGAGCCATAGAACTTTTTGGCCCTGCTTCAAAATGCTGTGTTTGGCATAAAGTCAGTGGTGCCCATTGCCCTGAAGCACCGTCCCATCGGTGAAGCATGGTGAAGGCAGCATCATGTAGATTTGCTTTTTCTCAACAAGGACTGGGAAACTGGTCAGGATGGAGGGAAGGACGGTTGG
Organism: Varanus komodoensis; assembly: GCF_004798865.1. Lineage (NCBI taxonomy): Eukaryota > Metazoa > Chordata > Lepidosauria > Squamata > Varanidae > Varanus > Varanus komodoensis. The sequence goes on from NW_025335409.1 coordinate 1,165,972, forward strand.
AGGCAAATGCAAGGGCAATCAAGGGAAGGGCCTGTTTCATTCTCCAAGGCCCCTGGAACTGGCGCAGGGTTTCCCCTTCCAGCAGGACAAGGACCTAAAGACACAGCAAGTCACACTAGAATGGCTTAGCAACAAGAACTTGAATGTCCCATCCAAGCCCAGACCTCAGTTTAACTGAGCATGTGTGGCAAGCCTAATTATTCACCAATAATTCCCATCCAACCTGACAAAGCAAGATCAGTGTTTCAGGAAGAGTGGACAAATACTGCAGTATCCATTTATGCAAAGCTGACAGAGACTTACCTAAGAAGACTTGCAGCTGTAGATGCTACCAAAGCTGCTTCTACCAAGTATTGGCACAGAGGAATACTGAGACAACCAACAAGTACCAGTTCATTTTTGTTTGCTTAACTTTTGTGCCTCAGGAAGAACATCTTGCACCTTCACAGTGTGGAACATCTTGTTTACATCAAATGGTAGCAGCACCAATTAAATCCATTTCAATTCCAGCTTGAAATGTAGAAAAGTCAAAAGGAGCTGAATAAGCCCTGTGAGGCACAGTAATTTTCACTGTGCTTGGTGGAAGCTGCTCTCCAAGAAGTGTTCAGAATTGGAGCCTAAAGAACACTACTAAGCCTGCTTCAATAGATAAGTATTTGTGCTTGTGTTGGATTCTCTTCAGTATCTTACCTTCACTTGTGTTTATAAATCCATAATTTCTCTTTGCAAGGAAGAGACCATAGTAAACAAGAATAATTTTGTCTGTGTTTTAAGAATAACTGCTTCAAGAAATTGAAACGCAGCTCTTATAGAACTGAGAGTTTGGAATTCTACTTACCACCAGCTTGTGCACTGAGTTTCCAACTTTTTCCCAGCAATTGCTGCTTTGAGATAAGAGGCAAATATTTTGCCCAGGGAATTCTTCAGGGAAGATTTTGCTTGGGGTGTTTGGTTGGACTCCCAGCTTTGGTTTCAAGAAAGTTTGAAGCACTGAAATCTGGTGGAGTTACTCCTTTTTGCACAGTCACTGAAGGCCAAAACAGGCCTTACTTTAACTCCATCTCTAGCAGCTGCTGCATATTTGCTTTTCTCATTTACTTTGCAGGAAGTTTAGGACTTCTTAAAAGCAACCTGGACTTCCATGCTATGGTCTCACATTAGCTCACTCAAACTGCTTGGTTCTCTTTGAGTTGAGCTAGGCTGTGATCCTCACAATAGCTGTGTTGAAATGAATTTTCCACAGCAATATTATGATTTTTTGAGTTGTACTGTGAGTATCTGGGGGCAGCTTAGCCTTAATGGCAATGGATATTCAATAGTTCTGTTGGAGATGCAACCTGCTGGAACTGTCTTGTTGACATGAATTGACTTCCCTGTCAACATTTATACAATATCACTAGCTGCTAGGTTGTTTGGTTGATAGCAGTTGTTCATGAACTTGCCCTGGCACATGCTGCTTCTTGGCCTTGTGGCTGGCAAGATGGAAGGTCACCTCCAACTGTAAGAATTTTCCACCAAGCACACAGAACTAAATTAGGAAAGATCAATTTGGAGGATGGATCTGGAGCAGGCCGGGTTTGGGCTGCCACTCTACTAAACTGACAATAGCCAGCCTGATCAAAGATCACAGCAGGACCCAACTGTTCCATCTATGGCTCCTGGATGCACTCCCAGGTTGGTATTAGGGCTTCACATTTCGAATGCCACTCCTGTTTTTGCAGTTGGCATCGTTCTTTCCACACTGGTTGTGGCTCTAAAGTTACAAGTACAACTTCAAGGCCTCTCTTCTAAGCCAGTCTAGAAAATTTCACCTAACATATAAATGTGTAATTCCATGTAATATTCTACATATATGCATGTTCTGTGTTTGCAAATGGATGTGTAGTCTGTGGATAAGACCAAATTCTGTGCATAGTTCTTGTTTTGTGCTTGTGGTACATTGCACTCTTCTGGATTTTAGTAGAAGGATAGCAGTGATCTTATACCATCTGTGTGAAACTATACTATTTTTTTTAAGATTCTGACCCTGAACAAGTCTGCCATGTATATTTTTGAAAGCAGAAGTAGGATTCATGCTGACAGTCCAAAACATCTGGAGAGCACCTGGTTGAGGAAGGGTGATATAGATATTAGTTAGAACTGGAGACAGAACAGAACCCCTGGGGGACCTGACAAGGGAGCTCCCACTGGGAAGTGCTGCTGTTGATGATATGGGTTGATGAGGCTGTTTGCTGTTGCTGCTTTTATATTTAGCTGTTTCTTTCTTTAAAAAAAAAATCTCTTGTGAGCTCTATTTTTATTTCAAAGCAGCCATGAGTTTGTGTTTCTTCCAGAGAAAATATACAACTGTGATAGGCAGTCCTAGGAGGCAGTAGCAAAAGCAGCATGACCACCACATGGAAAAGACTACTGTTTGGTGAATAATTCAGAAGGAAGAGTCAACATTTCAGATTACAGATTGCTTGTTGTTATGGATTATTATCACTACTTACAGCCTGCCTTTTTTTTTCATTTACAACCTGCCTTTTTCCCTCATGCAAGATACCCAACTCATCTTACATGTTTCTCCACTCCATTTTCTCTTCACAACAACCCTGTGAAGTAGGTTAGGCTGAGAAGTAGTGTCTGGCCCAAAGTCACCCAGTGAGCTTCATAGCCATGTGGGGACTAGAACCTTGATCCTCCAAGTCCCAGTCCAACATTCTAACCACCACACCACACTGGTTCTCACTGGCATGGATTTTTCTGTATATAGCCCTATTTGCATGTTTGGATTATAGAAACATAGGATACTGCATATATTTTGTCAGACCATTAATCCATCTAGCCCAACATCAGAAAAGCAAATAATGCATACAATAGCTAAAATAACCTGCTGCCAACAGGATAGTTCATTGCACCACTTTTGGAAGTGTCCCCATGATTGAGTATAACCACTAAAAGGAGAAACCCTAAACCCTAACCTTCCTTATGCAGTCCCAAAGGAAACCATAGCTTATGGTATAAAAACCCACAAATGGGTCCAACAAATCAACCGAACCTCAGCCCTGTCTTTGTCCTGGTGAAGGTCAGCAACCAGGACAACCAAAGCAATTTCAGTCCCAAATCTCTGACTGAAGCCAGATTGAAAGAGATCATTGGGCCTGGATAATCTGTTTCATCCAGGAGCACTCGGGGCTGCCAGGCCACTGCTTGCTTAGCCACATTGGCTCAAAACAGAAGGTTTATAATTCTATCCCGCATGTTCCAACCAGCCCACCAGGCTCCGCAGTGCAGTGGCGGTGTGCCCTGCTTCACAGAGGACAGACTTCTCCTTGAAAGACTTCCCAATCCAAGGCTGTTTAAAAGATCAGAAATACAGGAGGGGAAGAAGGCATCAGCAGTCCACACCTAGGCATTGTGCTAAGTCACAATCTTTGCCCTATGGTGAAACAGATTGTGTTGCTTTTAAAATTATAGCCACTGTTTCTAAAGGTGCATCTATACGCATAAATCGGCACATGCAAATGTTATGCAAGCTCAGGCCCTTTATCTCCTCTCTTTAGGCAATGCATAAATGGCCACCCTATTGCCCGGGTTCAAGAAGCCCAACCCAGCAGCTCCCCAGCCTGCTTCTATGCCAGCCACCCAAGAAACAACACAGCCTGGCAGAAGATTGCTCCCCTCAGTGCCTTCGTATAAAGTGGGCTGCCTTTGCATGTCAATAAAATAACAGAATGTATAAACACTCCCTGTTCCTTTCTGCACCACACAAAGACCTTTTTGTTTTCCCAATATTTTAACAGTTAGATTTTATTCTCATTTATATCATATTTTACTATACCTTTGAATGTGACTTAGCTGTGATGGTGGTGGGAGGGATTATTGTATTGTGCTTTATTGCATTATGGTATTTGTTAATTGCATTGATGTGTTTTTATGTGCTTTTATATGATATTTTCAATTTGTAAACTATTCAAGGAGCCTCTGAGCCAATGAGCAGTGAAGAAATGTAATAATGCATGCATGAATAAATAAATAAATACAAGTCCGATCCGAAATGTAATCATCAAAAGTATTAATTAATCAATTACGCAGTTTAATCCTGGTGGTCAAACAAATCTTTCCAGTCCAAACATATTGACAGGCAATTTCCATTCCGTTCCATTCAGTAGTACTTGCATGTCTACATGCCACGCATAACACTGTCAGCTTGTGTGTGTGTGACAAATCATGGGAGCAGTGGCAAAGGCAATCTCCTCCTCCTTGCTCCTCCCACTCGACCTGTTTTCCCATTTTTGGCTGTCTAGCTGAAGCACTCTGGAGCATTGAGAAAAGAGGCTACATAAGACACAGAATGCCCCATGGAACATGCCTTTGTCCCTTCTCTGGGACAGCCAGCAAGCTCCTTTCCATGCTTTCAAGCACCCCAGATACCGGGTCAGGAGTTAGAGCTCTGTCTCCAACCTCAGATCTAGGAATCTGAATTATCCTATGGCTACCTAGGCCATGTCTAGGGGCCAAAGGATCACCTTAGAAAGAGCTTTAAAGTCTTTTTCAGTGCTTAAGTTGTTTGTGAATCCTACATTTATTAGCCAACATTTTTTGTTTGTCTGTCTGTTTGAATTTTGCTACACTATTTATATGAAGATGTCTATTAGAAAGCTTTAGAAAGCATTTTAATTTCTTCCAATAATTTAGAGAGATAAACTTAATTGGCTTATTAGAGAAATTGCCACCCAATAACAGAACAAGCAGTCACAAAAGAAACAATATAACCATGGAGGAGAACTAATCCTTTTCGCAAAAGGAAGGCTAAACTTTTTAGGAAGCAATTCAACGGTGTGTCCATAGCCCTCTGAACTTGGAGGATTGTGGGCATCCTATGCAAAGTGGGAGGAGAAGCATGGAGATGAAGGGTTCCTCCTTACTATTCCCACAATGCAAAGCAGCTAGGAGGCCAATTTCAGCCATCTAAGGATCTAACTATGGATCCCAAGCTCCAAGAGTGGAATGCTTTTCTGACCTCAGAGCCAGGGTTTCAAAAAAATCCCATGGCTTCCTAAATGCTTTCCAAAGTCAATAGGATTGCTCTGACCATGGGTAAATTGCTAATTTCTTCAGTGAAGTGTTCAATCAATCCATTTCTTCATGTAAATAATAAATCCAACAGACTGCAGTACAAATATTATGTTATAACTCTTCAGTATCTATACTTCAGTAAATACACCACATATTTGAAAAGCACGTATTATTACATTTCTATTCTGCCCATAACCAAAGCTTTCTGGGTGGTTCACGACATTGTCACCCATCCAGATTTCAATCAGGCACAACCCTGTTTAACTTCCAAGATTAGGCAGGATCAGTCACTTCAAGCTATATGGAAGCTGTTCAACAATATATCAGAATACCTTTTATTTCAAGGCTGCGATAAAGAACCAACTGAAAAATCTAAGCGTCCTCGGATTAACTGACATCAGAATTATTACTGCAGCTATTTATTTATTTACAATATTTGTATACTGTTCCACATCCAAGCAGATGTTGGAGTGGTGAGCAGCATAAGTTAACACAAGTAAAATAATAAAAACAATACATTTAAAATGAAGATAACATTAGCCAGAAATAACAAGGTTGTCTTTAAGAAAGAAATGCATTGTTGGTGAAAGGCCTTCTGGGGGAATGCCACAGAAATAGGGCCACACACTCCTGGTGGACTCCAGTTGGACCACTGGTCCATGTGCAACCACCAAGAAAAAGATGACCTCAGAGACCAGGAAGTTTAGTAAGGAAGAAGGCACTCTCTTAGACATCCTCGTCCCAGGAAAGCTTAAACCTGCCTTTCGGCAAGTTCCTTCAGCAAGGAAGTTGCATGGTGAAAAAAGGCAGTTCTCTGCAACAGCTGAAATGCTGCAATCTGCAGAAGCTCCAGCTTCGGGAATTGCATTAAAGGCAGCCCCACATAAAGCATATTGCAATTATCCAGGCTTGCATTCACCACTGTCAGTATTCTTGTGGCCAAGCTATGCCTGTCCAAAAGAAGCTGTAGCAGATGAACTAACTGGAGATGGTAAAAAGCATTCTAAGCCACTTGAGTCACTTGGAATTCTAACAACAGTGATGGATCTAAGAGTACCCCAGATTGCAAATCTGTTCTTTCAGACAGAATGCAATCCCATCCAGAACAGGCAAAGAACTTACCTTCCAAACTCAGGAACAACTCAGCCAAAGGGCTTCCATCTTGTCAGGATTCAGCTTTAGATAATTGGCCCTCATCCAGTTGATTACAGCAGGTAAGACTGTCCAATTCCAATGTTGATTGCCCCACCTGCATTGTTAATAGCCCTGGCAAGTCTCATGTCACTAAAGAGGGGAAGTTATCTTTGACTTATATGCCCTCCTGTACATTATCCGTTGCATGATTGACCCCGAGCCAAGGTTCATCAGAGCTTAGTCCATGAACCTGTATTCGTGTCTGCACTCATCCCTAGCACATGCAAAGCAGTCTTAGCAAAGAGTCTGCCCTTGATCCTTTCCATCACCAACAGAGTAACCCTGCCAGGCCCATCATGCTGGATACCCTCCAAAAGGTGATCAGTGAAATTAGATGCTTCTGTTCCATATTAAGTGAACAATGCATTCATATTATGGACAACCCACTGCACAAGCTGTTTCCCCACAAGGTCTGGTGACACTTAAGAATATTTGCTGTTCTGGTTGCAAAATATGGCTTTCCCCCATGACTCATTAAGTCCTGTGGTGGGGAAAGTCCTTGAAGGGTTTCTAAAATAAGCTCTTCTAAAAGCTATGCAAGGAGACAGACTGGTACGTGACATTAGCTAATGACTGTAATTGTCCCTTCTGGGGGATATGAAATATCAAATGAGCTTTAGGATTGGAGGCACAAAGGTCACGGTGTTGTATGCCTCATAATCATGACCCACTCTTCTTTACTTTTAAAGAAGTGATTGTTTTGCAGTGTGGTGTAATGATTGCAGCATCCATTTCGAACCTGGTGTCTTTCCATAATTTTGGACTTCAACTCCCATCAGCTCCTGGCAACATGGAGGACTCCAGGCTGTTGAATAATGTGTTAAGAGTGTGTAACTAGAACTAAGGTGACCCAGGTTCAAATCTCTCCTCAATCATGAATCTAACAGAACAACTCCAATGCACACAGAGTGCACCAAGTTGGGGAAGGCTGCCCCAGAACCTTTAAACTCAGTTGTTGTTATTATGTGCTGTCAAGTCTTCTCACTTATGGTGACCCTATGGATGAAACTCCTCCAGAAAGTCCTGTCCTTGACATCCCTGTTTAGCAGTTCTAAATTCCAGGCTGTTGCTTCCTTTATAGAGTCAATCTATCTCTTGTTTGGTCTCCCATTTCAACTTCTGCCATAACATGCCCTAGCATGATTGACTTCTCCAGTGAAGAAGTCCCTGAGAAGTCTTGCCTTCTCATGATCTGTCTGAAGTATGACAACGTCAGTTTTGTCATATTTGCTTCTAGATAAAGCTCTGGCTTTATTTGATCTAGGATCCACTTGTTTGGCTTTCTGTTGAATTCTTCATTATTAACAGTAAAGTTCTGTAATCTTTTGTGGGCATGATTTTTGCTTTCTTAATATTTAGCTTCAGTCCTCCTTTGTACTTTCTTTCACTTTTATTAGAAGTTGTTTCAAATCATTGTTGCATTCTGCCACTAAGATGGCATCATCTGCTTATCTTAAATTACTGATGTGTCTTCTACCAATTTTCACTCCTTCCTCTGATCTTAATACAAATAGAGGGATAAATACATCCTATTTGATGCCTTGGCCAATGGGAAAGCATTCTGTTTTTCCATATTCTGTCCTAACAGTAGCTTCTTGTCCACAATATTGGTTTACCTATCAGGACAATCAAGTGCTGAGGCACATCCCTTTCTTTCAGGACCATCTGTAGCTTCTCATGATCCACACAATCAAAGGTTCTGCTGTAGTATATAAAACATAGACTGATCTTCTCAAATTCTTTGATGCACTCCAGTAACCAGCATAGACTCACAATATGATCTTGAGTGCCATTTTCTTTTTGGACCCCAGCTTGAACATCAGGCATTTATCACTCCATACAGAGTAATACCAAATGCAGCACTCACCATTCAAGGGGTGGGATGCAGTTTTCAGGAAAGCCAGGAAGAAATAAATCTGTGAGGAGGTACACTTGGCCAGTAAACATCAGTATGAGTCAGAAACTGGGCACACTCAAAAAACCTGTGCACATGCTCCAAACCAAGGATGTACTTGTCAGATGGGACTGTTTGCAAACAACCCCACTTACATTACTGCAAATAGCTCCAATCATCCGTGTGGGAGAGAAGGATTAAAAACTGTACACAGCTGATTGGTGCTTTCACTTTAGTAATACAGAGAAATCTGTACAAATGGAATATAATGGCACCTCAAACTAGGGAGCAAGGAAGAGATACGCATAAGAGCTGATTTCCAAGTTATATTGGAATGCTAGCACTTCTCATTTTAGAAATTAAATACTGTGAAACATGAGGATCTAATGGGAGCCTTTTAAAGAACTTTGCAGTTACCCTCCCACTGATTACAAGTAACTCAATTTATCACATGGGGCAGTATCGAGCTATGTCACTTTATTAAAGAAAATGATCTTGTGCTACTAGGCAATAGGTTCTGAACTACACACAAAAGAAAAATCCAGCTAAAGTTACATTTGTTCAACCAGTTTCACAAGCATAACGGGAAACTGTTTGTGCAATGCAAAGATTCAGGGGAACTCTGCTAGCACTAGTTGGGGTTTTTTGGAATGACCCTCTGGAATAGTATCCATGGAAATACAAGCATGGATTCATCTGAAACGCCTGTTTCAGTCCTCCACAACTTCAGATGTTTTGGACTTCAATGTCCATCTGCCACAAACAGCATGGAATGCTGAATGCTAGGCACTGTCATACAAAACCTCTAGAGGTCACCAGGCTGGGAAAGGCTGGCATGCCACAGTTTTCGTGTTCATCTCCTGAGGCAGTGTTGGCCAATGTGCGGTAGGAAGACCTAGGGCTCAAATTCCTTTTGGCAAGGCATGAACCCAGCTACTCAGTGTTGATGACAGAAAAACAAATGGGGTTATTTCATGTGCGCTGCTTTAACTTCCTTGTGTGGAAAGGCTGGGCCACATGTGTGATGAAATTGGTGGACAATCTACATTCCAATATGCATATGCATCCCTCAGCCGATGTCCAAAAGGCCTCTGCGTACATTCCATTCAGACCTCTAGCAAGAACGGTTGGCCCCATCCCTGACTGCCTACTACTTGAGAAGGAAAAGGGAGGGGGTGTCCAAAACAGAAAAGGGGTGACCCTCCCATTCATGTCTCTGTCCTTACCTCCAACTGTTGATCCATAAGGGAATATGGCCCCTGACCAAAAGAAACCCAACAGTTGTTCGCCCCATGGCAAATGGTAACTTGCGGCAAAGCACATCCATTTCAGCTGCATTTTGTTTCCCCTTTAAACTTTGGTTTGCTGATTAACTGAGTCTAAGCAACTGCTTTAAACATTTATTGTCATTAGCATTTTTCCCTTAAACCATTTCCAGCTGCAAATGTTTCCTCGGTATGATTCACCTCACCCTTCCAAAAAGATCAGGATAAATATTTAACCAAAAACATTTAGATATTTAATCATCATATTCAATTTAATGAACCCTTATGACTTTGGGGTCCTACTTTTCTGTTTTGTTTGACTACTTCGGTGTATAACTTATAGTGAAATGCCCTTAAAAAGGCTGAAGGAAATAGCTTATTTTGTGCTAATATTTCCCCTTAACTCCTGCTGGCGATCACAGGCCTGATTAGGTGCTTGCCACCAACCAGCAAACTGGTTCAAATACAGACACTGATTTGAACAAGCTTTTTACAAGTACTTAACAGGTCAAGACATCTGTCAAAGCAGCTAGTTTTTCAGTTGCCTCAACAAGCAACAGATTCAAAAGCCATCTTTTCTCGCAGCATCTTTTTTAAAAACATACATATACATATGCATAAAATAAAATCCTTGCTGAGTCAAAATTCTGAAATCATAATCTGAGGCTTCTTCAAAGGAAGAAAAAATATAACTACGTCTTGCATTTTGCTTTTGTGCAAGAGGAGCTGTAATCCATCTTTTAGATCAGATTGAAAACAATCATTGAACTATGATAAGAATCTCATAGGTAACCGAAGTGAGTCAACAGTGCGTGGAACTCTCATGTTTTAATCATTGTCCAAAGGCCCCAGCTATTTTGCTGGATGAAGCACTGTGCTCTTGTACCTGGGGGGCATGGATTTAGGTCTTGCTGGAAACTTTAGTTTATATGATCAGTAATTCCTATTAAGTCAAAACCGGAACCCTTATAAAGATCAATGCGGGTGTGCGTGCATGCACACACACAGGGTAGAAACCGCAAATTGTGCTAGGATGGAAAAGAACAGCCTGTGGCTAAACAGAATGAAGAGTCTCTCAGATCTGAGCTGTCACTCAGCTAGTGCTTTTAAAATTTAAACACAAATACTCTTTCCTTATGAATAAGTGGGAGATGCTGGCTTGGACCCCTGGAGCATTCTATCAAACTGCAGATTAAGCCCTGCCTTCATTAAGCCTGAGGAGGAAACATAAGAAGAGTCCTGCTGGATCCAGAGCAAGGCTTCATTAAGCCCAGCACCTTTTTTCCAACAATGACCCACCAGTTGCTGACAAGAACAAGAACCCATTCAAAAGCAGAAAAAGTGCTTGTTTGTACTCAGGGTCTGAACAGGTGCTTGATGTTGGCTAGATTATGCTAACCTTCCAAGCAATGCAGTCCTATGGCCCTTTAGATATCATCTGGAGGGCCATAGGATATTTTGGACCTGGGATTCCTCACTCAGAACAACCTCTCCACCACACACAGCCACTGTGGAAAGAACCAAATCAGGAGCATTTCTTAGGCTGTAAGGGGGAACTCAGAGAAGGCATGGATAGTCCGGTCAAAGGGATGGAATAAAGAAGAAACTGGGTCCACCAGGACATGATGCATTCTGGTGCCTCTCCGGCCTCCTTCCCTCTCCATACAAAGCACCTCACCTGTGCTAAGTGACTTCCACCCTGCACTCACCCATCCCATACCCTTCCCCATTGAAGATGACATGGAGCAGGTAATCCTCCTGTCTCACCTAGTCAAAGCAGCACCTGGAGGTTCTCCTGCTGTTGCTTTAACCAGGAACACGTTTTCCCATACACACATCTTTCCCAATGGGGAATGATGACACAGGGGGAATGAAAGACTGGATATTCCACTCTCCTTTACAACAGGGAGAGGAAGAGGGAGATATGTGATCACAAGAGGATTCCCTTGCATACTATTTGCTTTTCCATAGGGTAGGAAACTGGTATGCAGGGGAATCATTTTGCTTTCAACAATCACAAATTGGAGAAAGTAAGGAAATTCCTCTCCCTGTTTTCTCCACAAGTCCCCACTGGCTTCCAGGCCAGTGGATGGGACCTGGGGAATGGCTACCAAGAGGAGCCTATGCATGCCATTTGGGGCCAGATGGGCAACTTCCATGGGCCAGATTAGACCTGTAGTGCATGGGTTGCCCACCCCTGGCTTGAAGTGTTCAGGCTGTGATCAGCCTGTGGAAGCATCCTATAATGATTCTTGTCAAGTGCACCCTTACAAAAAAAGTACCCATCAGTCACAAAGCGCACACATACGTACACACATCTGGCCATTTTATTTCCAGTACATTTCCTAGAAAAACCCAAGACAGAATTTGCCTCTCCCATGGCACGTGGACCAACATTTTCATGGTGCTATCCACAATGGCCATAAGATCTTACTTAGTTTTAAAATTAGTTCAAACCCCTTGTGTGTACAGATGATGATTTTTGTCTTTACATACATTTATGAATCTGCTTTGTTCTTTTTGTCCATTCACCCACCTTAGAGAAGTTATTTGAGAGCACGTCTCATTCTGCTTGAATTTTCTCCAACCTGAATAATGTGGCATCATTCACAAACTTAGCTATCTAGCTGTTCACCTCTGGCTACAGATAATTTTTGAATAAAGCAAGGCAGATCCCTTTTTTTACTCTCTTTGTTCATTCCATCATTTGTGAAAGCTATTGGTATGTTCCTGCCCTCTTCTTTGTTTTTACTAATTCTGTGAACCTTCTGAATTCAGGTAAGTACCAGAAGTGGGCCAAATCTATGTGATTGTCCCGACTTTTTCCTACCTTGTCCCCATCTTGATAATGAACATGTTCATTTGCACAAAGCACATCAAACTGATGCTATGGTGGTATTATGGCTGCACTATGGAGATAACAGATGTCAGAAAGTGAGTTCATTCTGACAGGCTTCTCAGCATCCCTAAAGCTAAATGTATAAGCAAGTGGTTTGGGGTTGCAGCCAGCATTCCACCTTCTCCTTGCATTCCTGGCACATTGTGTTAAAGTCCTACTGTACTCACTTGAATGCAGATGGAATCATCAAAAAATGGGTGGACAACAATGTTCCATGATGGTTTAAAGCAAACATGTCAAACAATTTTCAGCCTGAGAGCTAAACTCACTTTTGGAGAAGCTCTTGCAGGTCACATTCCAGCAGTGGGTGGGACTGAAGAGGAATGAAGGTTGGACCAAAATAAGATTACCAGCATATTTTAGCTCAAACTCTGACAAGGAATTTCAGACTTTTCAAATGGGGGAAAAGATATGGGGAAGCTACAGACTGCCAAATGGTTGGCAGTCAGGCAAAGAACGTAGGACCAGAGAAGGGGTATGGCTTTCTTGAGAAACCCCAGACTTGGTTCATGGACCTGTCACTCAATGCCTCTTCTCTAAGGGAGTGGTCAAAATTGCACAGACTTTTACATCATCTGTAACTGAAGGGGAAGATGTCCAAATGGAAACATTTGCCTAGAGAATAAAAAACCAACTGCTCCCGGTATGACACATTGATTAAGTTACAGTGAATTACTTGGTTAATTTAATATTTGTGATTCAGGAAAACCTTGGCTGGTTCCTCCTCTGTCATATCATGACCATTGCTTCTACCTATCAGTCTGGACACTTGCTACTCTGAATACAATTACACTAACCAGTTAATGTAATCCCTTAACAAAAGTGCCATCATTACAAAGATTTATGAGCAGAGTACTAAACATAAAACTGTGGTAATTGCTTGTGTACTGCTGGGCTATTTTGCCAGTTAATACACATTATATAATTCCCAGTATAAGCCACCAAAAAGGCATTATGCTTAATTCTAATTCCTCACCTGCCTCTGTTAAATATTTCCACTATAAACATGATGAAGAATATGCTGTTCAGCAATACAGACAAGCATATTACTGGGGGCGAAATTTGGTTACCTCGAGCAGCCAAAACAATCTGTTATTTTGCTTTGTTGCTACATTACATTGATTTAGGGCTGCAATTTTCAACTCTTTTATGGAGCAGAAACTGCTAATTTATTAATCCCTCTACTGCTGAAATTCCTACTTGATGAAATTTTGAAGAAAATTAATCACAATTCTATTTATTTTGCTTGTCTTTAAAAGATATGAATAATAAAACACCCTACCAGTGTTTAAGAGTTCAGTCAAAATGCAGAATCCCACATTCACATACTTGAAGTCTTGTTGATGTGACTTGGTCTATCTAATCTAGTGTCTTGCATCTGACAGCCGAGGGCCAAATGCCTACAGGAAGTCCACCTTCAGGCCATGAAGGCAACAGCCCTCTTGATAGTGGTGCTTGGTTTGTTGTTTTTTAATTCATTATATTTAAATCCCATCTTTTGTTCCTCTTGCAAAGACCCAAAGGTGGCTGGAATGCTTCAGCCTTGTGCAGTGGGTTAGACTGAGAGTGCGCGGCCCAAAGAAATCTAGTTATGGCCAAATGAGGACTAGAAACTGGATTTCCACCACTTCACCACTGTGAAATTCTGGCTTTCTGCACCATTGGTAGCTTCTTTCCTGAAAACACTCACATGGATTTGTGGTGCATACCAAACTGAAAAGGATGAAACATGCTTCCTTCTTACTACTATGGCTAGAAAGACCAATTTCATTTCTATACTGCCCAATAGCCAAAGCCCTTTGGGTGTTTCAAAGAAATTTATCACAGGAACAGTAATACAGATGGATACCAGAAGCAAGCAAATACGATAAAATGCAGGGTAAAATTCCAATATACAGAACTTAAAACAATTTAAACAGCTGAAACAATTTCAACAAAAACCAGACTTATTCAAACAGCTGCCATATCCATCATGTGCCATTAAATGCAGGGAAGTAGCAGGGCAGTTTTAACCTGCCATTGAAAAAATGACAAGAAGGGCACCAGGCAGGATTCAGTGGAAAAATTATTCCTGAATGGGTGGACTGTCACTGAGAAGGCCCTATAGTCTCAACTGCAGAGTACCTATGAAAATTGAGGTTGGGAGTGGTGTCCTGCCAGGTTTTCCAGTCCTAAGCTGTGTATGGTATTATAGGTTAAACCCAACACCTTACACTGGACTTTGAAGCATATGGGCAGCCCATGCAAGTAGCTGAGAATTGGTCTCATATATTCAGACCTTAAGGTTCAAGTGAAACAGGAAGCCTTCTTACACCCCTTCCTGATTAGGGCCATTCAAGGCCAGCCTGAGTGGGGCAGAGTCAGTCCAGGGTGCAAACACACTTCTGCAGCTTCTAAGAAGCTGCCATCTGCAGTCCAGTGGTTCTGCACTGGGCAGCTATGCAACAGCCCCTGACACCAAGTGACCATTATGGTTAGCTTTTACAAATTCTCTGTTTCACAGCTGATCTGATAGTACCAATTAGATACAACAGCTGCAGATCACATCCAGCAAGATTTGCTCTCTAGATAGGAGACAGCTGCATTGTTGGCATTTTACATCCAGGTGTATGTATTTACATACATCTTCAGGTGAGTTGAGATAAACTCCCCTAAGTCCTATCCTCTCAGAGATTTATTTAGGATCTGGATAATGAGCCAGAACCCTGGAGAAATTTTAGACATATGTATTAAATACACACTATTTTTTTTCCACACATGTTCCTGACCTTTTCCCCATAGGCAAAACAGAGATCATGTTTTACCACTGGCAGAAAATAGAGTGCTGCTTCTAAATGTGACTGCTATGAGGTGCTTCAGAGGTCCTCCAGAAAGCATTGATTCACTCAGAGATTTACCAAGTATTCCACATTACTGTTCAAGTGCTTTTGAGTTCAAGGCAAACAGTACTCTGGAGTGTGTCAGATCCTGTTGCAAGGTCACCTAAGAAGAGATTCTAGAGCAGGGGTCTCAAACTCAACTTACCTGGGGGCCGCTGGAAGTAGAGTCTGGGTGAGGCTGGGCCGCATCAAGTATTCCACCACCGCGGTGGTGGTGGGCCACTCATCCCGCTGCAGGCCCGGGCACCGCCGGCGCTTTGAAGGCCACAGGGCCCCTCCCCCATGCCCCGTCCTTCCCGGCAATTGGCCTGTGGGCCGCGAGTTTGAGACCCCTGTTCTAGAGGTACTACGTGTGTTGGTTCAAGCTCATGCAGCATCACACAGCCCACCGTAACAGCCAGGTGCCTTCCCTCACACAGCTTAGAGGTTCTGTGATGGGATTCAACAGCAGAAACACCCTCTTGGGCCTCACACGCTCCTTTCTGTCCCTGCCACCAGTCCCTGCTCCTTTCCATGGGTTTTGTGAAGGAAACATGTGCAGGCACAGGAAGCTGATACATGTCAAGCAAGTGCCTCACTCCAGATCTTCTGCGAGCAGTGCTTTTTTTGTAAAAAAAAAAAAAAAAAAAGGTGCCGGAACTCATGTCTTGGGGTCACACTTTTACACAATGGTCACCGCCAGCAGTAAGCACTCAGCGCACGACCTTATGACCGATCCCAAGCCAAGCAGCATCCCAAGCCAAGCAGCGCCCTCACAATCAGCGCCAACACACAAGCAGCCCGCAGGCACCATGTTAATGATTTTTGCTGCCAATCTGCTACGCCCAACAGGGCGATTCACAATCACTTGGAAAAATCCATCAAAAAATGGTGCCAGAACACCGTTCTGGTGTGTTCTATGACAAAAAAAGCCCTGTCTGCGAGGATGCAGCAGAGGGAATGGGCCATCCTAAAGCAGCCCCATTCTCACCGTTCACCTGACAAGGGTGGAAGAGCATGGCTCAGCGGCAGAGTACACACTTTGCATGCAGAATGCCCCAGGTTCAATTCCCGGCATATCCAGTTGGAGACAGAACATTCCTGCCCAAAATCCTGGAATGCTGCTGCAAGTCAACAGTATTAGGCAAGATGGACCAATGTTCTGACTCCGTGTAAATCAGTTTCCTTTGTTTCTATAATCCAAACATTCAAACAGGGCTATTGTGGGGAACATATGCAGCAAATGCATACATAAGGCCAGTGTGATGTGGTGATTAAAGTGCAGGCCTGGGACTCCAGAGATCCAGGTTCTAGTCCTCACCTGGCCATGAAGCTCCCTAGGTGACTCTGGGCCAGTCACTTGCAGCCTAACCTTCTCACAGGGCTGTTGCTGAGAGGATTAAATGGAGAGGAAAACCTTCTGAGATGCCTCGTGTTCTTTCAAGGCAAGGAGGGGGACATAAATGTAGTAGCACAGTAGGAATAAAACCATAAATTGAAATGCTGGTTCTTACTTCCAAATTGTTCAGGAAACAATAGTCATTTCAGTGTGCTGTGCCTGCTTTCATTATTAACTTCCAGTACTGCCTATCATATGTTTTATATTCTATATGTTATATATTCTGGAAGAAAGTCAGATATACCTTTTGAATGTTTTTCTATGGTGTCATTCTGTTCACACATGGAGCTATATGTAACATGGTATTCAAGTCTGAAGGGTGTTTTATATATTATTATAAATCTGCTTTTTATGCAGATGCAACAGCTACTTGGGCACATAGGTTTTGTTCTCTTCAGGTTTACTGTGAGATTTCGGATGTGTCATTACAATGGTTGTAAAGGCATCTACTACACTCCAAAGCAGTGCATCCTGGTGGGTGCTCTATTCATCTACAATGTCTGAGTGCAGAAACAATGGTACAATTGCAAATGGGTGTAACTGGGAGACCACAGAGGAAAACAGTGGCCAGGACTGTACCATGAAGGCATAACCTGGGGGTGCCCAGCAGAAGGTGATCTAACTGATTCCAGCCAGGCTGGGCACTGCTGCCCTTTCCCACAAAGTGATGTGGAGAGTGCTTCTTCCTTTCTCCATCACTTTTCAGCCCTGGTCTCTACTAAGCACAAATCTCTTTTCCCCTTTTTTGGCTGCTGCTTGACAACCAATGCAGCCCCTCAATATGAGCTGTGTTGGCCTGTTGTGACTCTTCTTTTCTTGGGGAAGCCAAATTAGCAGAACAATTAAGAAAAACACAAGTTGTCTTTCTATATCTTACTGCCTGAACTTCCAGACATGGACATAAAGGATGAGGGGTCTAGGACAAAGACTGCACTCAGGCCCCAACATTACACCTGAAAAAAACACCCAGTGTGCTCATGTTCTAGACCTCCAGGCCTGCATCCCAAGAGAATCAAGCTATTCACAGCCAGTTACATCAAGGACTCTGGCATCCTGACCTCCTACTGCCTCACACTCTACTGCTGCCATGCCTTTGCAGCCAGTGCAGCATCACTGACCATCACTGGAGCTGGCCTCCAGACCTGGCAGCCATCCCTTTAAGGTCTTATATTCCTCAGACCGTTTGTGGTACCCAAGAGAAGATATCAGAGACACGAAATACAACCAGGAAATACAACCAAAGTCCTCAAGTCTGAGCTTTCGCTGTGACTTTCTTCCTGGACCTTCTCCAAGGTCCTGAAAGACTTGCCTCTGACTGGGCTTGTTTACTGATTCTCTGACGCAAGATTAAATCCTGTCTGATTCTTTTGTACCTCTTTTGCTCCTAAAAGTTACTGGCTTTGTAGCCTCTTGGCCCATTTATGGGATTTGCCTAATGAGAACTTGAGGCTGCTTTGAAAATCCTAGCAGCAGCTCCACTCAGATACGGAAGCATTTTTACCAGTAGTGGCTGGGATCCAAAAAACTGCATGTCCAAAGGAACTTTGGGCTAGTGTCTCCCAAGCAAAGGGCCTCTCTCAACACACAGCAAACAAAAATTGAGGGGTTTTCAAAGGAAGATTGCAGTGTTTTTATTTATTGAAAGTAGTAATCAGGTTTAACATGACCTACAGAGAGATGCTGAATGAATTGACCTACAGAGAGCAGGACTGAAGTTCTTCCATCCGTGAAAGCAGCTATATTTATATCCCACCCATCCAAGTTCTCAAGGAGGCTTGCAATATCTTTAAAATAAAAAAAAAAACACTAGAACTATTTTTTTCCAGACCTCACTTGTTCCAACCTCAGAGTTTCTAACATTAGGCCATACAGCAGTTGGATGTCAGTCACCCACAAGGTGGACTTCCTCATTCAAAGTACTGCTGATTCATTTCTGGCAAAATTGGCTTCTGGTGACAGACACAATGCAGGAGAAAGATATCTACAAATCTTCTGCAGTTCTCAGATGTTCCTCTGCTGCTCTGCTTCTGCATCTCTTGGCCACACAGGTCTCAGAAAAGAGCTCTGAGAAAACCCACTAGGTATACCTAACCCCCATAGTATCCAAAAATAGCTTTTTGGACCTTATCCACTGCTTAGACTGTTGAATTGTAAACCCTAACTCACAGATTTTGCATGGGAAGATAAATACTCCCACCAATAAATCATGATTCTTAATATTTATTATTTTAATCTCAAGTCTGGGTACCACAAAACAGGTTAAACAATGCTCAAACATAACTGGAAAGCTGTATTGCCACAAACCTTGTAGGAAAGGGTTTTATGCTGTTATACAATCATAGGGTTGGAAAGGACCTGAAGGCCATTGGATCCAACCCCCAGTTATTGCAGGACACTAAGTTACACCATCCCATCCCTCCCATTCAGACTGTTGTTTTAATGCGCCCTGATATCAAAAGGCGAGTCACAGAAAAGGCAATGCAGATCAGGCAGGACATCTGTAGCTATTTCACATGACAGATCAGCTACTGGACTACGAGCATAAGGATTGGCAAGGAGACAGATGGCAGAAGATATTCTTTCTCCATTTCAGAACCAAGAAAAGGGATAGGAAGGCAGTGGGTAATTCCACAGCAATGCTAAGCTTATCTTTATTTTGACAAGTTGTGGGGTAGGGGGGAGGAAATATGACCAATTCATTAAGCATTCATAAACTGATTGAAACAAAAAGGCCCTGCTTTGCCATTCACACACACACATGCATAAAATCACCATGACAATATAATTTCAACAAGGAATATTCCATCCCGTTCAAACTTGTGGTGTGTGTAATTTCTTCATTAAGGACTGGGCAGATAGTGACATTGATAGATGATGCCCTTAGCTCCTGCACACTGGTGGGAGTTGATTGCACCGATTATAGGAGATCGGAAATGAGCAATTTTTTTTTAAAAAAAGGAATTGATATTCTGAGCTAAATTCTAGGACGTTGGAGCTTCGGCAAGTTAACTTCATGGTGTGTGAGCTGAACTGATGTAGATAACCAAAACTTCATTCCTGTTAGACATATTGTTTATAGCAAAGTGAAAAGATAAATTTTCCTTCCTGAAAATTTCTCAAAGGTTCTTTTGTTTCTCCCATTTCCAACAGATTGGAAATGTCTACTTCATCCCCTGCCCTGAATTGTATGTCCAAGGCACTCTGATCTCCAAATCTTCAATTGGAGTACGTGTAATTGAACCAAATAAGGATTGTGGACTACTCTTAAGAGTGTCAAAAGAACCTGTAGTCCACAATCCTCATTTGGAATAAATGGGACTTATGCTGGTCACAAGTAACTTTCAAGGGGTCTATTTCAAGTAGAACTAACATTGGGTAGTCCACTAATTGTTAAAGTGTGCGGTATGAGCACATCCGAAGGAAAGACTCCTTCATATTTAAGGAGATCTGCAGAACTCATTACTATGGGCAATACAAAAGCAAGAGGAATTCTTGTAGGATTGCCTTTGCCAACTGCAGCTGCAATCCAAGTACATCAGTTCCCATTGTGATCCCACAGCTAGTTATGGGCTGTGCATAACTGATGACAGGATCACACCCTCTAATTTAGTACCTGAACCTGCTTTGTGCAAATATGTGAGCACTGATTGCTATCTCCATCTGCTTTACATTGCAGTAATTTATATGGCATGTCCTTACTATGAATGTGGAACGAAATTTCCAGTATTATAAATGTCAAAATGATTGCTGGTATGTCTGCTCATGCCATGATCAGATTTCTTGGTTTAATAATCAGAAGTTTATGGTGTAGGATCAAGCAGCAAATAATATACCGATTGTACTTGGTTTTAAACTCATAGCTGCAGCACCTGTAATAGATGGTCTCTTTGATAATCAGTTCATAAAAGCAGAGTGGAGAGCTAAGGCTTGCTTCTTTCTTTTTTAGCTCTAATGAAAGTTGAGCGGTCAAGACAAACTGAAGCTGCCAGTGATATTTGCTTGACAAAAAGGAGTTGACCACTTGGTCATCCTCTTCACAATGAGAGCCTCAAGGTCTTGTGGGGGACCCTGCCCCCCCCAGGGGAATCTTAATTTTCTACTCTTTCCTCAGCCTTTAGGTGCTCAGAAAGGTGGTAAAGTGAAAACCATCCCCCTTTTATGGGGGCTAACAGTTTTGACAGCTAAGTGTCAAATTTCTGGGTTCTTTTAACGATGTTTATTGACAAGTGTCCTCGTAGTTTTTTCATATGGACATATGCCAAACAAATGCAGGATTTTATTTCTCTTGAAAGTTCACTTGCTGACAGCTGTTTAAAGGAAGTAGAAAAATAAAACTTTTCTCAGCTGCTCTAGACCCATGGAGACTGCTTTCCATGATCTCCCCCAAAAAGCAGAGGAGAAGGGAAAGGGGACAAAAAAACTGCAGCGAGAATAAAGGAGATCACAGTCACAGCAGAAAGAGGGCAAACAAACTGTTCCTGCCACAGGCTCTCCTGGGACACCTACAAGAAGCCTGGGGGAAAGAAGAAGGGTGACCAAAGTATGGTGAACCCACTTGTCTGTCAGGTGCACTGTGGGTTGTTTGTGCAAAAACCTGTTATCTGCCAGGTTGGTTGGCACAACTTGCAAACAGGACCAAAGTGAGTGTCTCATCTCTGACCTCAAACTTCAACCACTCTGGAAAAGCAGTTGAACATCTTGCTGGGATTTGGAGGCACTCATAAGCAAGAACTCCACTTCCAACTACCTCTAATGATCATCTTAATTTAAGAACAAAGCAAGCATCTGAAATTCAGGAAAAACCCTATGTGAACTCATCTCGGACCTGTGCTGAGCTTCAGAGGCACTCGGCAAGATGAGATATCTTGCTTGCCCTGCAGGGAAGGATCAGGGTCAGCAACAAATTAAAATCCTGCCTGGGCTGCTTCTTGGGCTTTCCTGACATGATATTAAACCCATCTATTTTTACATTGTTTTGTAACTATGTGTATATTGACTTTGAAGCCTCAGTACATGGAAAGGAGACACATTGAAGCCCCATGCTTTTGGCAGTGTGACTGAAAGAGGCTAACCACCCCTGAGTTAAACCATGCATCTCTTTGGAGGTAGATATACCTGCCAGCATAAAACAAGCAACTGCATCCGGATTTCATTCCGAGATCTCCAGAGAAGTTAATGCAGCCAGAAAATGTGGATTGACACATGGTGGATTGTGCCTGGGCCTTCCTTTCAGCCACCACAATGGATGCTAATTGATGGGCAGTCAGTGCAGCAGATCATGCAACCTGCACTTGTATTACTGCTTGCAGAAGTGTAATGAGCAACTGTTTGTGCAATGGAAAGCTTTGGTGGGGTTCTGCTAGCATGATTTCAGTATGTGGAATGTGACGGTTGGATCCAGTCCAATATGCTGTTCAAAAATGCTAAAAGTGTCTATGCCTCCTGTCTTATATGCAGATGCATCCAGCTTTGGTGAGGACATAAATATTACCAATAAGTTTTGTTCCATGGTGTAAAAGGTACGGAAGCAACATTCTGCCTCCCCGGTACTTGTTGACATGCCTGTGACCCCATGAATTATGGTAGAAGGCAAAAGTTAAGTAGCAATCATGAGTCTGGAAAGCTGGAATACAAGATTTCTCCTGTTATGCCTTAAGCAGCAATCCATTGCACACATACTTTGAAATAAGTCTCTTTAAGTCAATGGGTCTCCCTTTTTGTCTTGCCCTTCTACTCTTCTTGCAAGTAGCTAATACGGTATTCAACAAGGCTGGACAACTTAGGACCCTACAGTTGTTTTACCCAATAGTACCTATCCGTCCTAGTCATCATACACAGCAATGAGTGATACTGTGAGTTGGAGGCCAGAACATCTGCAAGGCTGCAGTTTCCCATCCTCAGTGAGTGCAGTATTGTGTAATGGTTAGAGTGCTTGGCTGTAGATCTGGAAGTGCAGGTTCTAGTTCACACACAGCCATGAAGCTCATTAGATAACTTTGGGCCAATCACTGCCTCACAGGGTTCTTGTTGTGAAGGGAACAGAGGAGGAGAGAAAAACCTTGTAAGCCACTTTGAGTTCTTCACAAAAGGAAGAAAGCTAGGGTAATGTAAGCACTATACAATATCCTTTCATTAATGTTTAAATTATCTTTTACTTCTAAGGCTTTATTTTTGGCTTCCCTCCAAGCAAACATATGTCCTGGAATCCAGTTGCAAAGGCCTTGTTGCAAACATCTTCTACTGGAGAAGTTTTTTGAAAAAGTCAAATTACTTTGTTTTATCTGTTCATGTGACATCAATGTTATGGCTCATTTGGTCCATGTTTCAATAACTTAATGGTTTTGACTTTCTTCCAGTAAGGTGCCTACAGGGCTGTGGCAGATCCGTATCATAAAATGGAAAGTTGTTTTCTATTATAATATAGGCACCAAACTCAAGTAATGAATGCCATTTATAATGACTACCAAAGAAGCCAACAATAAATGTCATTCTTAATCCCCGGGACATAAAACATTTTAAGTTATTGTGTACTGGAGAAATTCTCATGGTTAAACAAAAATGCAGCATATGTAATTTCTCTCTCCCATCTTTCCCTCTAGACAAAAATGTATGACCATTCGAAGACTCAAAAAGCATTACATTGTCTACATTTCCTTATGTGATAGAACTCCTTATACATCATTTATCCCACAAAATACTGTGTCTGGAAAGTTAAAATGCATTTCTCTTCCCTAACACAGCAAAAAGGATCTTGTTCCCTAATTATCATTTATTCATATTGGGCCTGGAATGTAATTTAGATTATCATGCCTGTAAACAGTTGGGCAATTAAAGGCACGTGGGAGTGCCCCTTTGGTTAAGATGATTTGCAAAAGAAAGGCTCTCCATGATCAGCCTCAAAATCCTTATAAACGATAGCTACAAAGCTAATAACCTGAAACTTGGCATCCAAGATTGGCATTATCAGATCTGCAATTGTACAAATTTTCAACCAAATCCAATATGATTTATCACAGGTACAGCAAATTCAAAAGTGCTGAAAATTAACTCAGTTGATCTTAGAACTCCCAGCTTCAGCTCAGCATATATATTTCTTTCAAATATCGGTAAAACCTACTGATGCGTGTAATTCAGTCCTGTTGAGGAAGTGTGCCTTTCATCGGTTGGGCAATGTTCTTGAGCAGCAGTTCAAAAGTGATTAACATTTTTCTGCCCCCTCAAAACCTACAACAGCAATTGCTGGCAAGTCCTCTCAAGCATGCTCAGTTTCTCTCTGAAGCTAGAATGCTGCCAGTACCCCAGAGCAATTTTATTGCAGAGGGGTTCTGTACGGAATACCTATTTCTTTCGTTATGGCAGGTGACCTCACACTGAAGCCATGGCTGGGTTCAGATGACATTACAAGCCTGGGCCCTCACACACCCGAAAAACAATCTGGCACAGTGAGGGCCTGATAAGGCTCAACCTGCTTCAGGCATCCCACAGCTATCCTAGGGGACTGCCTCAGCAGCGCCTCAGGAAGCAGGAACCACTGACAGCAACTTGCCCTGACCAATGAGCAGACCTTGCAAATCTTGATAGCAAGTGCTGGCATTGGTGCTGAGGTGGTTTGCTCAGGCAGGCCGCCAGGAGCCACAGCAGCAGCATCTCCTTGTGTTCCCATTGTCCTCAGTAATTCAGTGGCAGGACCAGATGAGGGAGATGAGGCACACTCTGCATGGCCTCCTCTAGAGGAGGCTGTGCAGAACCTATGCCCCACTGCAGCACCAGGCAAGAGGTGAGGGACATTCCCACTGGCAATTGCAAGCATCCCCTCTCTTCCAGTTTCCCCAGTGGCCATGTTGCTGCAGATCCGGGCAGGGCCATTGCCAGATGGGAGTTGAGCTACATTGGCTTAGCACTGCCATGGCCACCAGCACTTTTGGGAATCTCTGACAGCTACCACCAAGTGCTGCTAGGGCACTCTGGGGCCACTGTTATTGGTGCTCACCAAAAGCCATTTAGCTAGAGTGGCAAGACGTTTTGCCACCTGTGCCAAGAAACTGGGTGGCATTTTTTGGCCTTCCCTGGGACCCCTTAAGACAGGGGTGGCTTATAAACCCTACAACAATCCTTTGTCATCATGTCCATCCCAATTTGTAATGTTACTTTGACCCTCAGAGAATATTGCAAGTTTGAGGATGGAACAGTAGCTGAGGGGAGCAGAAGGATCCAGCACTCACATGGCACATCAGCTGTGGCCCTCGTTCTTATTTTCTGTGTGGTGAGGAAAAGAATGTGCAAGGATTGCTTCTCACACTATATGCTCACTGAGTGCACACCCACACTCTGTGGCTGGGTTCACACATCATGGCATGACAAGCAACCCTTCTGGTTTCCACGGTGCATGGCTTTTTGCCTGGATGTCCTTGACAGTGGTTTCTGCGCTAGCATGGATTCCATCCTGCTTGCCACTGTTGGCATACATCCCATCAGCCACTGTGCCATAAATTCAATCCCATGATAGAGGCTGAAGCAGTTCCAGCAGCACACTTCGTTGTTGTTGTTGTTGTTGTTAGTCGCGAAGTCGTGTCCAACCCATCGCGACCCCATGGACAGCATTCCTCCATGGAAATTACAATGCCAGGTTCAAATTATCAGGCAACCATGGCAAACCATGGAAAGCACAGAAGCAACCATCCCTTTAATGTAGTTTCTAAAAACGAGACATCCTGTGCTGAAATGCCATGGCAGGGTTCAGACAACACACCGGACCATCCTGTGCAGCAAACCATCATGGCTCACCAGCCCTGTGTATTCTCATTACGCTGGTTCTGACAGTGGAGTTGTATTCGGTCATTCTGATCATGTGTAAACTCTGTATGTGAAGAAGGGATGACAGAATGAGCTCGTGAATTCCACCCCTTCCCTCAGCATTTTTATTGCTTGCTACATAGAAAGGGTGACTGTAGAGGACAAGCCACCTCTATCCGTGGAAAACATCTCCAAGTTTTTAAAATCTTGATTCTTGAAATGACATTTTGATTGCCATTAGTTAAGTATTTATAATCCTGTATATCATATTGGTAGACTTGCAAGAAAGTAGATTCACATATAATGGGAAGAGGGTATGATTGCCAAAACTATAATTATAGATTTTGTTAGCTTCTCTATAAATCAGTCTTGGCTTCCAATTTCCTGGCTTTGTGGAGCTTGAGCCAACATCATATAGCCTTAACACTGGCTTTAAACCAGCAGGTCTTCAGATAATTGAATATAACACTGGGATTTTTTACATCTGCAATTGATAGAGTAGTCTAATATATTTTAGAAGCAAGAAAGTGTCATATAGAAAGGTCATGGTTAACTTTTCATCACTGAAGAGGGATGCTTTCAAGAGCCTTGCGAATAAATCTTGTGCTTTCCTATAAACTCATGACCAAAACCTTGATCATCAACTACCTACAATTGAAAAACAACAACAAAATCACTATTCATATGTCCTAGGGTTTAACATCGCATCACATATACTATCAATAAGTCGTACTCTTGAGAAGCTGAAGCAGCTTGGAGCAATGGGAATTTTATTCCCTATGCAAAGTTGGAGTGGCTGGGGGTAGCAGGGGGGAAGGTGCGGATCCAGACCAGGTGTGGATCTATTTGAACATTGGCCTCTTCTACCTCTAAGCCCAAAGTAAGATCTGAGAACCTGGAGCCTCATGTCTCCCACTGACTGGCCACCAAGGGAAATCCACAATTCTGTTTGTACTTTTAACAGAATTGTAATAGATGGAGCAGTCCAAGTACAGTGAAATAAATACAGTGGGCTGATGCTGGCTTCTTTAAATTTTCATTTATTTATTTATTTATTGAAGAGGAAAGTGCCTGTAACTCTTGGCTGAGGTTGGCAGGATTTAAACAGAATTAGATGGCACTTGCTAACACAGTTGAGCCTTAAGGAGACAAAAAGCCTGCCAAAATTCAGGTAGGTGTGAGAATTTTTATATAATGAGAGCATTTGCAGGCATTCTTGCTATCAACTGAGGCAGAAATAGCAACAGGAATAGGTAGAAGGTAGAGCGAAGGAGTCTCTGAAATTCAAATCCCTTCCCCAAAGCACCAAAAGCACTGAGAGCTCTTGGTAAACTATTGCCTGTGATTCAAAAGCAGACCTATCACTTACTAAGCTCATCTTCATCCTGCCATCACTCTATACAGAGAAGCAAAAGAAAATCCATTGCTGATGGTGATTTTATTGCAGCAAACAGCCTGCCTTTCTGCATCCCTCCGAAGCACTAAATAGCACACAGCACTTTGGGGTGGGCTCTTTTTATTCCTGATGACTTCAGAGGGAATCCTGCTTTGCCTGCAGCATCACAGTCTCTCCAGAGCAGCTGGATTTGGCTGGCTGTTTGGCCAATTCTGAGGCACATCCCTAGAACTGCTCTCGTGGAAGACGGTGGAAGAGGATGAAGCAGAGACATACACAACATTCACAGGAAGCTATTCTGCATCATCTCCTCTTTCAAAATTATGATCCGCTCTCTTGCTTCACTCCTTTCCCTTACAGGCCAACGTAACATCTCTGCAGTCCCCGGGAAAGCTAAATATCTCCCAGGCTCCACTGGCCTAGGAACAGTAACTTTTTGCAGAGGTCAGTGCTTTAATTTTATCTCCTCTCCAGCTCAATAAATCTATCTTTTCACACTGTAATCTCCACCAGTCCCCTGGAAATAAATCTTGCCTCCATCAGTCTCCTCAACTTGGACTTCCAGCTCTCATTCTTGCCAGCTTCTCTGCTGTCTGCCTCTCCAGCTTGCGCTCACTGCTCACCCTGGTGTTCCGCACAATCTTCCGGTGGAGCAACAGGAGAAGCAAGCCCTGCACAATCTCTCACAAAAGAGAGCCTTGACTGCAAGCTGGCCTCCTGTGGACTGAAATGCTCGACTGCACAGAATCTCACTTCACAGAAAAGAATGGAAGAACTTTTCACAGGAGGATTGCTAGATTATGCTTGTAGCCTTTTTATCATACACCCACTAGTGAGTTAATCATTACATAGATTCAGGTAACTCTCAGTGGTGGAGCAACCATCTGCGAACAGCTTCAAAATTGCTTAATGAACACAGCCTCCAGTGCCAGATTATTCACCATTTGCCTAGTATATGTATATGCATCTCTCTGTCTCTAGATATATAGAGGGGAGGGGAGGGTTGTGTATGCACACACGCATGCCAGTGTTGCAAGTGTTGTATGCAATTATTTACAAGTCCTGGAAAAACGGCTGTATCATGTTCTTATTTATACTGTGAAATTAATGCAATCCATTTCTTTCCAAGTTGGCAGCTCATCAATATGGTTTTTTCCCCCTCTTCTCCTGGTTTTTTTTAATGTAGAAGAATTTCATGCCTGTGAAAAATGCCATATTAACAGCACTAGAGGAAGAAAACTGGAATTTGTTCAAAGGGGTGTTATCATAATGGAGAGATGCTTTACCAATACAACATTCACCTTGGAAGCTTTCAAAACAAGGAAAAGAAGTTAGCACTGTTCTGTGTAATCCCTAAATATCAAGCATTACTAGGGTCACCCACTCAGTTTGGCCATTCCCAGATGGCCTAACTTCTTTTCTGAGACAGCTCACATTCTCATCTCACCATTGTCTAAAGTCTCAGTCCCACTGCACAATTCCTTCATGCAGTCATGTGCAAAGATACATTACCACGTGCAGAAATTGCTATCATACACTGGCAGCCATCTTTGCGACTCTGCTTAGGGTCCTTCTTCATTCTATGTTTTTAGCTGGGTTTAACTGTTTAACGTTTCTTTGGTAAGATGTTATGGAATTGTATTGTATTGCTTTTATGTACTGTTGTAAACTGTACAGAGAGCTTTGAATGGGAGGTGGGTATAGAAAAGAAATAATGAATACTAGTGCTTGTAGCATATCCATGTACATATAGAGAAATTCAAGGCATGAACCAGCCCTTAGAACTGCCATTTATCAAAGTCCCATGAAATGCTTGCATTTACTGCCTTGCTAATGTCTGGCAATTGGCTGGGCTTCATAAGGGTCAGTTTTATACTTTGTTTTAAGATTAAATGTTTAGAAGGGAAGGTTTAACAGAACCAGGGCTGCTGTGCCAAGCTTTCCTTAATTATCACTGGCAAAGTTACCATGTTACTCCTTTTGTAAGGGAGATGTACTGAATGTTGCTGATTACTCTCCATAGCAGGATCTTTCTCAAGCCTTCTGAATGGGCTAGAAAGGCATACCTCTCCACTCTGAGCAAAAGATCATATAATCTAAATCCAGCAGCCATCTAAAATCTAGACAACTGAAACCATATATTCAGTCAGACTGGGCCAGTTCACATGATCATTCCAACCTACTGTGGCTTGTGGAAGCCATGGCAGAATGTGGCATGGGTTTGGATGTTGGGTGGGTAGATCCAAGTGCAGTTTGTCATGCCATCTGAACCCAGTGGGGTTGGGTTGTAGAGGGGCTGAGCAAATTTACGGTTATGCAAATATTATTTTACCAGCACAGCCCACTCCTACTGAGTCCAGAAAACACAGCAAGCTCATGGGGGCTTGAATATTAAAAAGCTGTCTGTCATGCACTCAGCATAGTTGAAATAATCATGTGAATGAGGTCAGTAAAAACTGAGTTTGTGGCACTACAAGCTGTGAAATCTGGCTGCCTTTCTCTAGAGATCTGAGTTGGGGTTATGGAATTTGCTGTTGGATTGTTCAAATTATGCTCCTCCAACTATGTCCAACCATATCCTTGTAAACAGACTCAAATATTACAAAACACCATAAACCTCCATACTTTCCCAGACCATGCCTGGACTCACCTTTTTTTAAACAAGATTACTGATATAAATGTTGTACTTGAGATGTTTTAACTGGCTGAATTTCATGACCCCCAGGAATGCTTGCACTTTTTTCTGGTTGACTCCTTCGCATAACTATCATTCCCATGTTTGGACAAGGAAAAAGATGTGAAGAAAATTTAATTTTACACCAAACCAAAGTAAATTTACTTGGAGGTGCAGACATGCCCACACTTTCTGTCAAGCATTTAGGTCTTTACACTGGTGAGACAAAGAACTACTTATCTAAAAGCTTATCAATATTATTGATGCTAACTAAAAAACACAGCTGGGTGTTTTTTAAAAACTGTTTAATGTCTGCAGTCTGCCTCTCTCTATTGTATGTTAAGATTTTAGAATAATTTTTGAGTCTTGTTTGGTATGCTACGCTGACATCGTTGGATGAAGTGTGGTTTAAAAATAGGTTCTTCCTCTGTTACCTTATCTGAAAGTGATTTAGGCATGCTTAGGGAGTAAATAAGGAAGACAGGTATATGTATAGTGTCATTATATGGTCAGTAGGTCAGTGGTGACCTGTTGCTCAGCTGTTCTTTTTTAAGAGACACAATAAAGAGCTTGTCAATATTATATTTCTTGTCTAACTTCCGAAGTCTTCCATGACAGTAAGGATTTGACTTTCCTTACGACTGTATGAAGTATCTAAAATTGGTCTTTCACTAATGTATCAGAAACCACAAGAGCAATGAATTTCAACTGCCCACTGAAGGCTCCCCCATGTCTATACCCAAACCTACTCCAAATTGTAGGGGGACCCCAAAAGGTAGATTTGGGGCATACTTGTGAGGGCTGCAGAGGGTATTGGGGACAGGGAAGTCCCACTGCACTGGCAGATGTCCGCTATGTTAGAACCTGCCCATTCTATTTAGCCTTGATCCATGTACTAACAACGTTAGTGCTAGAAGTTAGTAAGAAATAAATGGGCCAAAATGGACTGGGTCTAGAACAAGCAGCTTTAACTAGAAAGAGTTAGTGTCAAATTCTTCCTCAACTTTCTCTTCCTCTTCAAAAAAAAAAAGATCTGGCAAGGATGAAGAAAGGGAGGGGGGAAATCATTTTAAATATCTCTCCCCCTGCTTTTTGTATTCCACTCTGACAAGTCATTAGAGGTGGGGGCAGTGGCAATAATTGACTGACCTTCACGTGTCAAACCTTTGGGTGATCTGCGGGAGTTGGCTTCCCGGGCACACAAATGCCGCAGTAAGCCTTTAATATCATCCAATGTTAAAAGTTTCCTAAAGCATTAAAGAAAACGAATAATTGTCCCCTGCAAGTCATTTTCCAATCTCATTTGGCTGTCATTTTTCCTCAAGTGTTTAAGGGGAAAATAATCCCCTCACCTAGATAGAATTAATGTAAGTTCTAACACACCCCTCCTAATCCTCTTTTTATCGCCCACTATTTAATATCAGGCTTTTGTTGCCATAATGACAGCCATTTGTTTCTCCAGTCATTTTCACATAGATTTTGACTTCCAGTTTTAACCATCTTAATTTTACAAGGATGGTAATCAGGATATAATTTTTCTCCATTCTGGGTGACTGTGGAGTTCTTTTGCTTTCACTGTCGTGTTTCCCTCTTGGTGATATACAATCTGTAATTACTGTTTGGGTCGTGCTTCAGAACTTGCTTTACAGTATCTAATAACTTGTACGGTAAAACTATACAGTTTATCACATAATGACCACCCACAAATGCAGCAGCCAGGTGTTGTTTCTAAGCAGGGCTTGCTGATCTGGACACATTTTCTGGCTTTAAACAAAGCACTTGCTTTAACTTTGTTTCTTGATGCAGCTGGTTCTGACCTTAAAGCCCTAAATGCCTTCAGATCAGGGCATCTTAAGAATGACCTCATCCTGGCTGAACTTGCCCACTTCCTGAGATTTAGCTTCAGAAAAGCTTCAACATTTCTCCAAATGCCTCTGTTTTCAGGGACAGGCTGGCTAGTGAGCAGAATAAAGTCTTTTCTTAGCTGATCTCTCCTGTGTAGATCAAGCTTCCCAGAAATCATGAATGGCACCAACTGTACTATCATCTAGGCACTAAATCAGAAGTGCTTTATTCTCTGTCCATTTCATAGAATCACAGAATTGGAAGAGATCTTGGAGATCATCTCACCTGACTCCCTGCTCTCTCCAGAAGAATGTAAGGGCAGCATCCCTGACAGAAGCCCATCCAAGTTCTGCTGTAATACTTCAATCACAGGGATGCCCACCACCTTCCAAGGCACTGTTTGACAGTTCTTATGTCTAGGACATTCCTCTTAATGTTTAGCCAAATCTACTTCCCTGTCATTTACCTCCATAAGTTCTAATCTTGTCCCATGGAGCAATAGAGAACAAGTCTGCTCCATCTTCTGAGTGACAGGCCTTCTGA
The DNA here is from genome assembly GCF_004798865.1 of Varanus komodoensis. Taxonomy (NCBI): domain Eukaryota; kingdom Metazoa; phylum Chordata; class Lepidosauria; order Squamata; family Varanidae; genus Varanus; species Varanus komodoensis. The sequence goes on from NW_025335409.1 coordinate 1,197,793, forward strand.
TATGCAAAGACAGCTATCATGTCTCTCCTTAATTTTCTTTTCTCCAGGCTCAACATCCCCATCTCTTCCAACCATCCCTCATAGCTCTTGGTTTCTAGGCTCTTATCACTTTTATTTATTTGTTTGTTTGATGGTTTAAAGTTTTCATATGCCATCCCAATACTAAAAGTCTCTGGAGGACTTATAAAAACAACAACAACAAAACAAAGTAACTATTCCCTGGACATGCTCACTTGAGCAAGTTGTTTTCTATTATTATTATTATTATTAGAACATTTCTACTGTTCTCTTCCTTGATCTTTCCTGCTGCTATTGTTTTAAGTGTATTGGATGTGGCTTTATTCAAGCTATCTTGAAATCTTGACAATGGATTGCCAGGATATAAAAGTTCTGAACTGGTCCAACTTTGAATGGGGTCTTCTCAGAGAGGTTATGTGGACGACTGTATCCATCATATCATCCATGAGATGCAAAGACTATCCACTGTCCTTATTACACTTTACAAAATTCCTAACATACATTGCAGCAGAAAAATAAGGAATACAAAGTTTATTTTTTCCAGAGATTCCAGGAAATGATGTTCTGTTAGGTCAAATTACATGTTTCATTTGTTGCTTAGCTTATAGTCAAAGTCACATATAACCTACATGAGTAATTGTGTGCAGATGTGATGTGGAACAGGACCAGCATCTGCCTTCCCTTCCCTCTTATCTGATTCCCACAAATTTTCCTCATTTTTCCATGGCAAAAACAGAGACAGAGGGATTTTTAAAACAGAAATGTAAACACTGCTAAGTGCCCTGTATTGTCCTGGAGCACATACCTTTGCTTTTGCATCTATACATCTGGTCCCTACTTAACAATACCTGTTTCTGCAGGGTAAAGGGGATAGAAGCAGGTCTCGCCCCTTCTCTTGTCTATAATCAATTAAGATACCAGTCACCCAGTTTAAGGTGATGACACTCACTGAATAACCATGACAGTCAAGCTCTCTTCTACCTTTATGCCCTGGTACTTTTATCCAGATAGTCCCATCCTGGTTCACTTTTCTTATTTATTTTTATGTTATGCATACATTTATACTTTATAATGCATAAATATGTGCAAACTATTAATTGTAGTGAATTGTGCTGCCAAGGATGTGATAAAAAGAATGGAGGGAATAATTATTGGCTCAACAGAAGCAAACGAAATGTAGTTGCAGACAATGGAACTTAAACCTGTCAAGTTTTAGGTTGTAAAGCACTTTAGGGGAAGACTTGGCTGGGAAGAGACACCCTTTTTAAACAGGAAATGTGAGGCATACAACAGTTCAGCCTGACCTCACCAGTGACATCACTGAAAAAAGCACGGAACAGAAGAACATCATGGTTCAGGCATGAGAGGTTAGGTGGAAGGCTTCCAAAATGATATCAGTCCCCAGAAAACCTCCAGTTGTGAGCATCCACCAGTAGCAAACAAACAAACAAACACAGATGATACTGCAGCACTCTGAACAGATGCCCCATTGCAAGTGCCTTGAGCTATTTTAACCCAGTTAGTTGACAGTGTGTGAAATCACTGATTTTCACAGGCTACTAGCATAGTCCGAAAGTGAAGCGACTTCCACTGTTCTGCTTACATTGGTGGCGTCACAATTCATATTTATACTAAACGTCACCCTCCCACCCCACTGTCCCCTATTTGAAAACTGCCCTGACATTTTGGGGGGATCAAGGTACAGTTTGCCATTTCTCAAAATAAGATTCAAAAATAAAATCAAGTAGAGAGCAAGTTGTTGTGGCAGTCTCTGAGTCAGCCTTCCTTTGCATCACAAGAGAAGACGAAGACGGAGGAGTCAGACCTACTGGAATCAAAAGGAGTCAAATGCCAGCTTGCATAGCTCCATAAATTGGCACAGTGGGCCTCTTATCCCTCTCGGTGGAAAACTGATATACACAAACGTAATTCAATTGCATTTTGTGGAGCAAGTGCTAGTTAACAGTGCAGAAAGCATCAGAAGCATTGGACTTCAAATTTACTGTGACCGATTGAAATGAACAATTTTTGCTGGATACACAGTAGCTTGGGGGCTCAGGGGAGCTCCCTGCTGTGTGCATCACTTCTTGTAGTCAAAGGCTAGATTTGCATAGTAGCAGGGAGTTCAGCACAGCTCTGGGACAATATTAGCCTGTAACGAATTCCAAGGCACCTGCATTTCCGTGGACTTTATAGGTCCCTTATCTCTCCTCCTTTCTGCAACAGATAACAAGCCATATGTTGCTATTTATTTGTAAGTCAGTGTCTCAAATACCTATTCTGCTGCTGCTGATAAACTCTATCATTGTTGTCAAGGTGAGAAGCAAGCCCTGGAAGACACATTTACTTCCAGGTTATAATTTGAAACTTAGGGTCATTTTCTTTGTGCCAGGAATGAGAATGCAACAATATGGGGAGGTGCTGGTCTGTAATCTATGGTCCCATGTTGAATTACTTGTTACAAATGCCACTCTTCCATTTTTGATGTGGCAAGTCAAGATGATTCCTTTCACCAATTCCCAAGTTGCCTCAAAACAGTTGAAAACTGCATGTGTTCTTTTAGCTTCTTTTCCCTAAGAACAGGTTCCCTTCCCCAACCTTGTGCCTTCCAGACACGTTTGGACTACAACACCCAGAATTTCCAGTCAATGGCCCTGTTGGATGTGAATTCTGGGAGTTGCAGTCCACATGCCTCTGAAGACCTGCAGGTTGAGGAAGGCTGCCTTAGATTGTACAAAGGGGTATATCCAATGTTAGTCTATCTAGTTAGAATAGATCCATTGAAAAGAATGGGACTTAAGTTACACTAATATTGGATACAAGCTAAGGTGTCCTATATAGAGAGGTTTCTTTGCCCCCAACATCAGAGGCAGAAAAAAAGGTCTCCAAACAAATGATGGCTTTTCTCATAGTGCTTCCAGGGCTCTACAAAACAATCACCACCCATGTCACTGAGCTTGCTGTATAGCTAGAAGATACAGATCGCCACCCATCCATCTACCTATAGCCATGATAATCTCTTAAGCATCTTCCAACCAAGTCATTCAAGGTTAAGCTATTCATATATGTCTGCCACACTTTTAAATCCAAATAAAAGAATTACTCCCATCAAGTGAGGGAATGAATTATTATAACAATTAAAATTTTCTGTAATGAGCAAAGTCTATTTTCTCTACATCTGGGAATAGATCTCCAGATATCCACATTCCTGGCCCTTGGTTATGCTGGCAGGGTCTTCTTGGACTTGATGTCCACAACATCTAGAGATCTACTCTCTTCCACCTCTGTTCTCCCAGGTTTCTTCTCAAATGAATTCACTCCACTGGATTCATTGGCAGTAGTGATGGTACAGTACTTAAGTTCATCTACCTGGGAATTTCAAGTGGTCCAACATAAGCTGCTCCTTCTGCCCAAATCACCCAAATCAGCACTTTGTCTCACTGGCTCATTACGAGATTAAAGCCTTTTGTCTTTCTGACAACCCAGAATGTTGTTACTATGCTGTCTGCTAAAGGGTTTTATGGCAATGAGGAGCCTCTGGGGATCTGAAAGCAAGGACCAAACTCGTTTTTCCTTATCACTTTTGTCCAACTGGCAGATCGTTTTTTCTGAGAAGTGGAGCAGAGAAAAATTTACTTTGCTTCTACTCTGCCATGTTGGGCTAGAAGGTGGGAGGAAAGGAACATAAGGCAAGGAACAAATTAAAAGTTATTGTTATTTATAATACATTCCTCAAGGAGCTTGTGTTGCATCTGTGTATCTTTGCAGCACCAACAAATGTATATACAAAACCCTGCTTCAGCACTTAGCTTAATCTCAAATCAGGGTACTTTCATAGATACTGTCAACCAACTAAGGTCCAACTGGGACCATCCTCATAACATGCAAAATCAAAGAATATAAGAGTTCAGTGTGGAACTTCAGTACCAACAGATCTGAAATACATATACCTGGGGACAATGTTGCATTGAGGTTAATAATGTATTTATGATTTAAAATTATAATTAAGCCACCTGTAAACATCAAGCTTGCAAAGTAATGACACATTTTTCATGGGACTTGCACAGAAAACAGTACCATCAAAAGCCTTCAGAAAAACTCTCCATACATATACATGGGATTTTCCTTTGGGCTTATTTATTTATTTTTATTTATTTTATTTAGAAAATTTCTATGCCGCCCCATTCGCCGAAGCCTCGGGGCGGCTCACAAAACATCAATTAAAATATAATACATTAAAAATATAAAACGAATTAACAATATAAAATTAGTCGCCCTGGCCAAAGAATAAAATAAGGAAATAATATTAGCAATTAAAATGATGTTTGAATAAAAAGGTCTTCGCCTGGCACCGAAAAACAAATAACGACGGCACCAGGCAGACCTCTCTGGGGAGCGCATTCCATAGATTGGGCGCCACCGCAGAAAAAGCCCTCCTCCGAGTACCTACCCTCCTATTTCCTTCACGGAGGGTTCCCAGAGAAGGGCCTCTCCCACAGATCTCAGGGGACCGACGGGCATATATAGACGTAAGCGCTCCTTCAGGTAGCCAGGACCCAAGCCGTTTAGGGCTTTATAGGTCATCTTATGAAGGGTTTCACATCACTAGTCCTCACAAACAGTGGTTGACAACTGGCTCACCTATATAGCTTTGAAATGCACATTGGACTCACACTGCTTCATCTCTCTTTCTCTTTCACACACACTCACACACAGACACAGAGAGCCAGCCCAAGACATGTTGCTGCCTGAGGAAAGGACAAAAGTGTACCCCACCCCTTCCACAGAAAGGAGCCATCTGAACTGGTCACTGAATCCCCTTTCATTTCTGGCAACAGATTAATGTTGTCCACCAAATCTCAGGGTATCAAGCTAGTTTAAGGGTGCAGAACAGGAATTATTCCCTTCCTGGGCCAGGTGCATGAGCAGGTGGTATCTGAACAGCTCCAAACACTCTTGGATGAAATGGACTGTTTGGATCCATTTCAGTCAGGCTTTAGGCTTGGTTTTGGAATGGAAATGGCTTTGGTTGCCCTATGAAACATAGAAACATAGGTGAAAAAAGCAAGTCAGAAGGAGTCTCCTGGGCCATCTAGTCTGACCCCCAGCTCCAGCCAGCTCCACTCATGTAATCTGAATACGTCTCTGGATAGGTTAGCCAGACTGGGAGTTGGAGGCACCACTTGCAGTGGTTGCAATCCTATCTGGCTGAACATCTCCAGATGGTGGTGCTGTGGGACTTTTGCTCTGTGCCATGGCCTTTGTACCATGGAGTCCCGCAGGGCTCTATTATGTCCCCCATGCTTTTTAACATCTACATGAAATTGGTGGGAGAAGTTATCCAGAGGTGTGGACTGCAGTGTTATCAATATGTAGAAGACACACAAATCACTTCTCTTTTTCCTCTAATCCAGGTGAGGCAGTGACCCTCCTGAGCCTCTGGGCCTGGTGATGGATTGGACGAGGGCCAACAAACTGATCAATCCCAAACTGACCAACAAGATGGAGATGCTGCTGGTGGGCAGGTCATTTGTCCAGCCAGGAGATAATCATCCTCTCTGGATGGGGTTACACTCCCCCTAAAGGCCAAGGTTCACAGTTTAGGGGTGCTCCTGGATCCAGAACTGTAACTTCAGCCACAAGTGGACTCAGTGGCACAGAGTACCTTTTATCAGCTTAGAGTGATATACCAACTGCAACCCTATCCAGACAGACAGAGCCTAGCCTCAATGATCCATGCTCTGGTAACCTCGCATTTGGATTACTGTAAAGCACTTTATGTGAGCCTGCCTTGGAAAATGGTCCAGAAACTTCAACTGATTCAGAATAGGCTGTTAATGGGGACTGGCCCATGAGATATCTCTTGCCAGTCCTCCTTCAGCTGCACTGGCTTGTCTGTTGAAGTCCAGGCCTGATTCAAAGTGCTAGTGTTAACATTTATAGCCCCAAATGGCTTGGGGCCAGGTTATCTGAAGGAATGCCTCATTCCAGACCTCCTATCTTTGAGGGCCCATCTCAGGGAGCCCCTTCTAACAGAAGTAAAGAGGGTGGTAACCAGGAGAACGGCTTCTCTGATGACATCCCATTTACAAAATGACCTCCCCAAAGAGATACACCTGACACCTACTCTTTTTTATTTTTGGGGCCAGGTGAAAACCTTTTTACTTGCCAGCTATTTAAATAATTGAAAGGATTTTACTTTGGATTTAACACTGTATTGTATTTTTATCGGCTACTGTGCCTTTTCCACAACTTAACTGCAGCCACTATAGCTAGACTATTGCTGTTTTATTTGTTTTATTCCATTATTGTTCTTGATTGGTGTTGTGTTTTGTTGTTATTGTTTCCCTTTTAAGTCTGTTAACTGCCCAGAAATCCTTTTGGCTACTGGGTGACATAAAAGTGTAATTAATAAATAAATGCAGCACACAAAACTTTGTCCTCTAGAAATACAGACAGGGAACTGTGTGTGTGCATGCGCGCGCACACAGCATTTGTTACCAGAAGTAATTACCTCGTTGTGCTTAATGGTAGGTTCAGTCTGATTGGATTGCTAACCAGTGGAGAAACTGGTGCAAATGCTCATCATCAGAACACAGCTGGTGTTTTCAGTGGTGTGAGACAGTCTCCTGCTTGTTTAACTTGGACTATACATTAATTTAGGATTTTATCGGGTAATGTTTTGCAAATGGGGTCATTTGGTTTCATTCATTCTGATTTTACTGTTATTGCCTTGATTAATTTATTCTGCATTATGGCCTTTTTGTATGACACTTTGGGGTTTAAAAGAAACAATAAATTGGGGTGGGGGGGGGCAACGTGATCTACAATCCACATATAGCACAAAGTTTGTGCAGATTCAGGAAAGTTAAAAAAAGGGACTGGATGACATCTCCTGTCATTCTACACTGCTTCATCTGGCAGTGCTGGCAGATTCCAAGCCTGAGAATCATTTTGGTCTTCTGTTTTCACTTCTGCTCATAGCACAGTGACACCCTGTGACTGCAAGCAAACACCAGAGTCTGCAGTCTTGTTACAGCCTGCAACAACTGAGCTGGGGGGAAAAAATCTACAACTGAATTTTACACTCCATCACTTCAAGAAAATTAGCACAAATTAATGTTGATGCTAATCAATTGTAATAGTGTGCCTGGAGTTTGAAAATCAAATATTTTCCAAGTGCAGTAAAATATTTGCCAAAGCCTTTTCCTGATAGCTAGATTATGTTTTCTGAACCCTTTAATATGCATTTTTGTCTCCAAAGAATGAGTTAGCCTGCAATTGCATGCACACTTGGGACAAATTCAAAATAAATTCAGTGGAACTCATTTCTGGGTAGTCATGCATAGGACTTAGTTGCTAGCCTTAGTCTCTTGCCCTTCTTGATTAAACCAAGCAAGTAGGAGTGATGTTGTCACTGGCTATCTAAGGAAACACCTGTATCACATGGACATGAGAAAGGTGTATTCTGAAGCAGATCATAAATAGAGTTCTTTTCCACATAGAATTCTGGGAAAGATCAGGGAGGTTTAAATTTTTCTTCTTCTTAATGCTGTATCTGGGGCAACATACTCGCCCAATGGCGGATGGTGGAAAAACATTTAGAACCTAAATGTGTGAAACAAACATATTATAATGTAATTGTTATAATCCGTGTTGCATTAGAATTGGCATGTGCTTGTTAGCTGCAGACGTGCAAGTGAATCACTAAAAGAAAACTAATAACACACTTTGAAAAATTATTTCTCTTTTCAAGAAATATCACCTGAACTGTTGACCATATGCCTGTTGCAACAGATTTGTTTTCACTGTACAGGATGAAATGTGTATGTGAAAACATTTAATCTCTGCTAAGACTCAGGGTCACATAAGACAATTAAGCTTTAAAGAGAAAAGAACAGTGATGGTAACAAACTTAGGTATGCACACTTGGGGGTAAGCCCTCTTCAATTCAATGGAACATTCATAGGAGTGTACTGAGCACCATTCATTCTCCCAGTATCCTGGTTCACAGCAGTCACAAGTATTTTAGAACATATAAAGCTTGTCTTCCTTGTGAGAACAAAAAAGACAAGAGAAATCTTCCATTAAGGCAAGGCCTTTTTTGTGTTGTTTTAGTTGCCTTCACCTGAATTTGCAGCAGTTTTCTTGTAGTCAACATGGCCACTGTTGCTTTGGATGTGAACAACAATAACCTTAGGCATTGAAGAGAAGGGAAACAAAGCATCCACTTTGTGATGGACCCAATTTTCATTGGATAACTGTGTTGATGGAGATGGAATTCCTCACTTCCTCTTTCCCAAGGCAGTCCCTCCACACCCCCCCCCCCGAAAACACTACATAGAGAAACTGGGGAATGAATTAGGGGTGGGGAGAAGTGATCTTCAGAAATCCAAAAAAGTTGGACTGGACCACTCCAAAAGTTAAAATTATTCTAATGGTTCAAACTGGAACTTCAGAATGTTTCATGCATGGTTGTAGCTAAATAAATAGTTCTGTGCAGCACTTCACAAGAAAGGGAAACAACATCTATGCTTATGCCTAAGCTTACTGTTTGGATTGTCTGGTCAGACTAAATGTGAATGTGCCTTTAATGAAACCAAGTTTGCCACTTCTTGGAGGAAAAAGCAGTTTTGGAAGGGGTTCAGAAGCAGTAGCAGCATGTAGTAGTAGTAGCTTTAAACTTCTGCACATCTTTCCCTGAAATACCTGCCTCTGGATGCTCACACAGACGTGTACAGACACACGCAGGACCATCTAGACATATGTGTCTGAAGCCTGAAGACAGCTGCATCTAGAAGAGGTGATTTCCTTCAGGCAACCAGAGCAGGCAAACCCACTGGAAAAACCATCATGAGAGGAGGGACCAGAACTCCATGGCAAAACAGAACCTTCACCTGCTGAAGGTTCCTGTTTTGACCCACACCTTCTCCAGGTAAGGCAGGAAAAACTCCCACCTGAAAGCTGCAGAAGCCAGTGCCAGATAGTGACAAGGACTTGATGAGTCAGGAGTATGACCCAGTGTATTTTATTTGTTTGTTTTTCATTTTTAGACTGCCAAATAGCTGAGATTGTCTGGGTGGTTTACAAAAGTTAAAAACACAAAAACGACAAAAATTAACACAAAACAACAAAACCACAGCAATCGCAACTGAATTAGCATCAATGCGTAGCAGTGGTGCAAGATAAAATGCAATATTGAACCTGAAGGTAAAAAGTTAAACTGTTCTAAAATGCTGGAAAAATAAAAAGGTTTTCACCTGATGCTGAAAAAAAATACAAAATAGGCACAGGTGCACCTGCTTTGGAGATCATTACACCTCAGTTCCTGAGGTAGACTTGGCTCCTTATTGCTGGTGATCCCTGCAACTGAATATTAAGCCTGCTCCTATTGGAATAATTGCAGCCAGAGCTATTTTTCTTTGCCACAGTATTTAACTACGTACTTTGTTTATTATAGTTATAGCTCACTGTTTTTTCTTTCAAGGAACTCAAGGAGGCTTATGTAATTCTCCTCTCAATTCCTTCCTCACAACAACAACCCTGTGGGATAGGTTAGGCTGAGATTATGTGACTGGCCTAAAGCCACCCAGTGAGATTCTTGGCTGAGCCAGGACTTGACCCTGGATCTCACATACTGTATCACCAGTCCAATACTCTAACCAGTAACCCACACTGGAACAGTCTAACAGAATGTTGGAAAACTGCCTTTTTTAATATCTAGAAATGGGGGTGGCAGTGAGGATTGTGAATTATCCAAGGCCATTCCATAGCTCAAGGCTTCAGCTAGAACCCCTGTGATAGCCTTTAGGAGGTAGCAATGAATTCTAAGAAAAGAATGTGAATTTCCTTCATACTGCCCCAAAGAAGTTCTGTGTACTTCACACCCCCACCTTAAGCATAAACTGCAAAATGTCTGTAATTGCAAGTGTGAACAAACCCTAAGTTTTAAGTCCCTTCAAATAAATCTGGATCCCCTGCCTCAACTCATCCTTACTAATCCATTGTGCATGATCTTTAATGAAACCTAAAAGGGACATCTCCTTTTGCCAGCAAGTGTGTTGCATCAATTAAATGGGTAAGTAGGAACTTTTCCCAGAGGGGGTACCATGTGACCCTATATTGATTAAGACTGCAATGCAATGTTATTTGCAATCTCATTGCATAATGGAAATCAGGAAGCAGCTGTCATGCTTTCAGAAGACAAATTGCCGGTATCTGAGACAATTCATAGGCTCCTTCCCTTCTTGTTGTTCTCAAGTCACAGCTAATGCATGTTCTACATGGATTAATTTCTTAAATCAGTCTGCTTAGCTGTCCTCAATGGTAAAAATGAGGGAGAGCCGTAATCTAGGTGACCCTCATTAGAGGGGATGTTAAGTGACCACAATGTCTTTCACGAAGTCTGATCTATGTATTATTAAACATTCTTTAGAGAAGGGTCAGCAGTTAAAATAGGTGCCTACAGTAGGAAGTGTGATTGTTACTTATGCAGACAGGATTGCAATCAAAAGTGACTCTTAAGATTTTTCTGTTTTCAAAACTGCCATTCAGACAGACCATTGCACAAATTCTCCTTTGTGTACCATTCTTTTAATGTACAAAGGTACAGTTCCCTTCAGTCCTCCTGGTTGATTCATACGATGAATGATGGAAAGAAAGGAGTGCTTTAGGATCATTTTGAGTGGAATTCTAAGCATACTAAGACAGAAAAAAGGCCTGCCGGTTGGGGAATGGTGGGAGTTCCAGGACTTTTTCCTGTGTAAATATGCATTGAATTGTGCCCTTTGCATCCGTGCTAAATTCTGAGCCATTTCTTGCAATGGGGGTTACCACAATCCAAGAACTGTAATATATAATGAGAAAATAATAGGCATAACAGTAAAATACTCGATCATCACTATGATGTTCACTGGATGGTTCACCCAAACCTACCACATGGGGTTATCAAGCTCTTCATTTCCCCAGGGCAGGACTACACTGTTTAATCTAATGGGCTTAAGTTACCAGTGGGTTGATTATTGGTTGACTGGCTGAATTTTAAGACAAATGTATTGGCAGTAAGAGCAGTTTGCCAATTGAACCATAACCTAGGGGCTCTGGATAACCTACATCTGGATAACCTACTGGGCTAAGTGGCCTACAAGAACGTCTCTATTGCTACAGCTCTAAAAAAATTGTTCTCAACTCTTTGAAGGAAAGTAAGATATAAAGGATGGAATCTAATGTTGTGTAAGAAGTCCACTCTTGTAACTTTCTCCTTCTCTGTCTTTCCCTACCAAATCTACAGGGTCCCTCAATCCCTTACAGTGGATTTTAAGGATACACAAGAGAAAGGAATCACCCCTGATGCTTTCCTGATGACAGAAGCAGTTCTGACAGGCGGACCTCCCTCTTCTTTTAATACCTTTCTTCCTAAACCGTTGACATGATTGATCAGTTCAAAATGAATGCTATGTCTGCCTGTCTGACACTTGGAAATGTGTTCATAGCACTAAAGTTAAATACCATGTTTTCAATGGCAAAAAGCCTACACATTTAGCAAAGAATCATAATCATTTATCTCATAGGCTTCATTAAAAACATCATCATACCTAGAGGCAGTGTTAGGACCCGGCCGACTAAGGATGGAGTCCTGAATCTTTTACTTGAAGCCCTGAATCTCTGGAGGCTGTCTGTTCCATGAGTCTCTGGTCCATGGGCTCTGGATGAAATAAGAGCCCGTGATAACCTCTGCTGCATCTGATCCCCTGGATTAGCTGGCATTTGCCTACATGTACTTCATCTCCTACCACTTGATTTTTCAGCCTGAGGCTTTTTGCTAAAATCAGATGTCTTCTCTCCTTTGCATGCATCCATTTTTATAAATAGGAGATGCAGTCCTTTAAAGACACACACAAAGCATATGTAAGTGCATGTATTTGTCTGGTGGGCTAAAGCCCTGGATCTTTTTAATACCTAGCACTGCACTGATCATGCCCAATGGAAGTTAGGCAAAATCTGATTTGTCTTCCCCAGTTCCTTTCATCAAACTGACCAGCAGGCCCATTAAGATGAACCAGGATCATAAGTGAGAATAAAGGCAATATCCATGATATATACGGAAAGAGTCCTGCATGCAATGTGCCATTGTCTTATTTACTTTCTAGCAGGATTTAAAATTAAATGCTGGCTGCCTAATCAGTTCTAGCGGAGCTTATTGATTAGGACTCCATCATCTGTCCACTAAGCTTGACGAGTCTAGATGTGGCAGATTTACCTTTCCACTGTTTATGCTTTAGGACTTAATAAAGTATATGATGGAGGCAATGAATAATATGTCAACACAATTGTTGTTCTGAAATGATCTGCTGCGACTCATCTCAGGGAAAAAAAAATACAACCTTGTGGAAATTAAGGAAGAGGCTATGTTTCTCAGAAAAGTAATGACGCTTCATTATATTTAATGTAGTTAGACATACAGATCAATATTTCAAGCATCCCAAGCATATTTGCCTATTTAAAGAATTTCCCTGGTCCTCTTCCCGGCAGATTTATGTGTAAAACTTGCATCTGATAGACCTGTAATTGTGTTTTCAGAACCGATCTAGAAGAATGAACAATTAAATATAGAAATAGTCTCAGCCACTACAGTGGCCTTAAGTATTGGTTGCCGTATCAGCATCAATTAAAAGAGTCAGTGAGTTAACAGATTCATAACCAAATTTCTGCAGGCAAAAATATGCACTAGCCGTTGCGAAGCACACTTAAACCCAGGTGTCTTCTGTTCTGTACACTGATCTCAAACCACTTCTGGATATAGATAGGGAGATTCAAACTGCAAAAATAACAATGCCAATATAAACACCACTCAATATGTGGTCAGAATACTTAAAAGATTTTCTCTTCCTCTTCCACCTGCACACACTTTCATTGGCATTAAGATCATTTTCTTAGGCCTATTTCCATAACTACCCACCGTAGGAATTACAGTAACCAAGGAATGGGCCTTCTCAGTTGAGGCCAGGGTCAGAATGAGGATGGGATAAGTAGAACCCCTGATTCAGATGCCTAATTCAAAAACAATTAAAATAGATTTAAAGTGTTATCTTGGGCAATGGAGATGATCAGGTATGGCCCTTCTGTTGAAAACAAAAATCAAACACATTTTGGCTGAGTAATCAACTGATTTTTCTGCAATTAAAGGTAAGAGGATCATAAGTCAATGTCTGAGGATGTTCTGATTTGAAAAAAATGTTTATACTTTTGTGATTATTACTTTCTAATGTTCTGTGTGATCTAATAAGAATATTTCAATTTTATAGTTTATTCTAGCAGTGCTAATGTTATTAAATGGTATATTCTCCACAGATTTTCTATTGAGGTAACAGACATTAAAGTATTAATGGTAATCTGTTCAAGTTCTTGAATTGATAGCTATTGTCATCTTACTGCAATTGTAATAAATATTTAAATGATAATGTACTTGTTTATAATTTTATTGCAACTGTTATTGATTTTTACATCATAAATATGGGACTGGCTTAGTGGTCATATTCTTCATACTCCTTTCCCCAGGTACCAATGTTCCAACCCTGCTTTAGAACTCCCTGCTATGGAGGCCTGCCTGGCACCATTTCAGTTTCCATTCCACAGAAAACCATTGTATGTGGCCAGGTCTTTTCAATGTATTCTTTTTTGGTTGAATGTTTAACATTGGAATTTTATCTGCCTTGCTGTATTTATAGTTGTTGCTATTATACTTTTATTAGTTTGTTTTTAAATTCCATTTAAGTTACTATGAAATTTCCTTGCCTGAAGTTTGCTTAATAATAATAATAATAATAATAATAATAATAATAATAATAATAACTGCATTCCTGTGCATATGTGTAGACCTGCATATGACTTGCAACACAATCAAGACTGGTTAATACAAGATAACAATTATAGTTACCTACATATAATCTGCAGTATCAGGGGCAGTGTACCTCTCAATACCAGTTGCTTGGTTATGGTAACACAAGCAAGAGGGTGTTATTATGTTCATGTCCTGCTTTTAGGCTTCCGTGGGCAACTGGTTGGCCACTGAGAGTACCAAATGCAGGAATATAAAGATGCCTTTGCTCTGATTCAGCATAGTCCTTAAGTTCACGGATCTATTCATCCCAACTATAGTGAAGTAGAACCACATTTGGATTTATCCCTTGTCTTTGATTATCATCGCTCTTGTCCATTATCTTATTACCATAAATTCTTACATTTTGTGCATCTTGTGGGAGAGACCTTTTTTCCTCCCCTGTGTTGACAATACGTATTGATCATAATAAACTCTACAGTGTTATTGTTTCTTTCTCACATGGATATTTTCTTTTAGGAAATATATCTGTACAAATGTAGCACATATTTTCAATCATGTGTCCTTTTTTGCTTAATGATTCCCCTAATATTTAAATAGTTTTGCTCAGAACAGTCTTAGCAATGGTACATCTCATTCATTGGAACCTGTTGGTCTTCATAGCTCTTCACAGACAACACTCTCTTATTCAAGCATTAACATTCTCATTTCCTTGGGAAAAGGCTTGGTTGTTTAAAAAGTCAGATACTGGTATTTGTCTTGCAGGGATATCCAAAGCAAAACTGAATTACTTATGGCTTTCATTAAGTTTCACAGATGGATGAAGAGTTAAAGTGACACCTACCTTAAAAAGTCTTAAAATATTAGCCACCATGATGGACACTGAACTTGCGGCTGCACCTATTACCCCTGTTATCTTGTCTGGCTTAGTAAAAATTGGTGGGTCTCCATTAGCACACTTCACATCAGACCCATCCTTTTCTATCAAAGCTTGCACAAACGTTAAGGACTGCTCCAAAGCATAAGTGTCCCTGGAACAAGTGTCTAGGATCCGGACACCCAAACTGACATTGGCAAGGAGATCAGGGTCCTTATTTATCTGATCAATTGCATATAGCATTGCCTCAAGCCGGTGTATCCCCTTTTCCTTCTTGAGCTCCCCACAAGGTACTCCTCTTTCCCCTTTCGCATGGACAGGGAAGAGTCCTCCCAAGATGACATCTCCATCAAGTCGAATGGAGTGTGCATATTCCTGGCCATGTGTCCCTTGCATCATGGGGAGTATCCAACAGAACTTGGCTGCAAGCAGGAAGAAACAGTGGCAGGAGACTAGATGCTTGTCCTTGTATACCATTTTTTCTGAAGGCAGTGTTGCAGTCCCAGAAGACCCAGTTTTTCTTCTTGCTAGAGGAGAAAGTGGACGATTTGAAACTGCCCTTTTTGATGGCTACCATCAGTACACAGTAGAACACAATATAGGACCATGCAGCAGGTAGAAAAGAAGCTTGAAGGTTGTTGTGGCTGTTGATGGTATCTACCAAAAGTCCATAAGGAGTCTCTCACAAAAAGAATCTGTTGGTATTAACCTTGCCATGTGTTACCTTGTCTGATTAGTGTTTTCAGTGGCTGTGGACTGATAAGTGCACCCAGTGCTGAGAAGAGGTCGCCAATTCACATTCCTGGATTGCATCTTGTAATTCAGATATTCCTGAAATATTGGAGAAAAGGAAGGAAAATTGTTTAGTTATGCTATCTTATTTTTGTTATCATGTCATTTTTTTCTGCTTTGAAATTTTCCCTTCACTTTTGTTGAAGATATTAGCCCATTACTTGCCATTGCTTTCCATGCATAAGGTTGCACTTCCCTAGATACAGAAGGCAACTAAGACATTACCTGGAAACATGACTTCCAGGTGAAAGCTGAAGAGGTGAAACAAACATCTCCTCAGCAGGGAGAATTTCAAGTTATAGACATTCTTCCAGCTCAAACAGCTCCCTGGAGAGTGAGGGCTAATGTAAAATCTGCCAGTTCAGATGCTACCCTGAAGCATGGAAAGAAGATGCACAACCCGTTCACACAACTCATTCATTCAGTCTCTCTTTGGCACTTCCATGTGATGTTAAAGCCACCCTAGGGAGATGCAAAACATTAGCAGAGCTGAAGCATTAATGCCCGTTCAACCTAATGCTGTCCAAACTGATATTTTGATTAAGGCAAAATAATTAGTATTATGTTCTCAGCTGTCATTCTTCCAGTGGATGGATAAACTTTTTGTGTTTGCAGCTTGCATCAATATAAGAGGACTTTTTAAATCATGAGATCATTGCCTGTAAGCTATATTTCCCTACAACCTTTCATTTCCTATCCCTTCCCCTACTTTACCCCTATGCCCTATCCCTTCCCCTACCCCCTATCTGACTTCTTCATGGCCTTACATGAAACAGTTTTTCTAGATCCTGGGAAATCTGAGTTCGAGTCCCTGCACAGCCATGATGTTCATTAGATAAATCTGGGCCTCACAGGATTGTTGTTCTGAGCAGTGGAAGGGTAACTGCCTTGGGTTGCTTGCAAGAGAAAGAAAGCCAGGGTAAAAGGTAAAGTAATAGTAGTAGTAGCAGTAGTAATAATTTCGACCTCGATTCTACTCACTTCTTGTCTCATGCGATAGGTCATGAGATCCAACTGAACCTCCCACTTTTGGATTCTAAGGCCATAACTAAAATTATATAGTTACAACCATGTTTTAAAACTCTAAGTGGTTTTGTGTGGGGCCAAGTGTTTAGTCAAAATATACTGGGCCTGAGCATCATGACTTTTCTTCCCACATTGTATTGTTGTTGATGATATTACTTCACTCAGTGCTCTACAGTTCTTACCTTCTGGAGCATATGATTCTCATCTTCATTCTACAGGTGGAGAACTAGGGACTGTGTTCTTGCCTTACTTTAATACAGCACAGGTGGGCTGGCAACTCTGACAGGTGAAGCATTCATGACATCCACCTCTCCCACATCATTTTCTCTGTTTTAGTATTGCTAGAGTGGTGTGGAAGGAGGCCATGTGGTTTTGTATTGCTCAGTAATGTAAGAAGGATGCCCAAATCCCAGAACTAAGGTCTGTATCCATTGTTAACCCAATCTTGAGTTTATCCCTCGAAATGAATGAAACTTTGGATTTACATTGGATAAAAGCTCATGTTTCAGCCAAGGGCAATCAATAGCTGAACTCAGGATGTAAATGTAAAGCAACCTTTTCCAAGGGGGTACCCTCCAGATGGGATGGACAACATGGCCCATTGGTGCCTTAGTATGGCATCTGGATGGCATGAGGTTGGGGAAGGCTAAGGTAACATCTGGATCAAGTGGATTTCCTATCTAGAGGACTACCCAAATGTGTCTTACCTCTTTACCAATTCCATGCCCCTGATTTACCATAATGTTATCCTGTGGCCAATGAGTCAATCTTGTCTAGGTTCCTAATATTCTACCAGCTAAATCATAATATGACATAAAACTCTAGGGTAATTGTAAAAGAATTCATATTTCAAAGTCCATGAAAATTATTTGGTCTAAGGCTCATGTGCTTGTGGTAAAGAATATCTCACTGTGATCCAACAGCAAAGACATGAAGATGATACATGTAAAGGTGGTGTGTACAAGCCAGTGCATGGATCAGAAATAATTGAAAGCAAGGGTCTGTGCAGCACAAGATATATATACCTTTAAAGATGCCACCATTCTATTTTATTTGGTAGGAATTCAGACTAGGGCACTGTCAACCAACATTTATACTTATTTATAAAATACTGGGTCCATTAAAATGACCTCCTTGGCACAACAAAAGGTACAAAGATTTTGCTTTAGTTGGGTTAACTTGCAACAAGTCCAAAGGGCACACACTGCAGTCAGCTCTGTCAAGACACTTCAGGGGCTAAAAAAGACACATTCATTAGATATGTAGCTCAGTCACTCAAAAAGAAGCATGTGGCCCAGCTGATTATGAGTCCTCCTCAAGCCCAAATTATTACACATCAGCTTTCCATTTATTGGATAGAGTCTCCAGGTGGAGAACACTCCAATAAAAAGTTAACAGTAATCCCCAGGAACTATATTGCATATGTTGAGTTGTCTCTGCATACTGTAAGCAGGGCATATGCCCACTTCAGAATTCTAATGCCGCTCTTACAGAGTTGCAGAACTGGTTCTTTGAGTACACACAGTTTAATGTACTTTATATTAGAATTCCAACTGAAACTGAGGAGAGAAGACTAGAAGGTTTAAAAATAATGCTTAAAAAAAACCTTTCCCCCTCCCCCAGTCATTAATAAAGCAGTAGCTTCTACCTGGTGATGGAAACCATAAAAAAGGGCTAGATGAGAATTCTGTTTAATAAAAACTTACCAAAGTGTGTAATTATGTCCATGAATGGGACAGAAAAAGCTTGAGAGTATGCATGAGAGAGAGAGAGAGAGAGAGAGAGAGAGAGCAAAACTTACAATTCCATCCATGTGGGCAGAGGACACTGAATGCCTCATTTTTATAATTCTGTCTTTGAATCCTTGTGTATTCAGCCATGCTTACGATTCTCAATTAGAGTTGTGCCTCTACTTTTTCCAAGAAGCTCAATAAAACAGCTATGTGACAGGCAGGCAAAGCACAGTCCTCTTCAATCTTGGACCAGCCATACCTATTGAATTTGCCTGGAGCCGAATCGATGAGCATTTTGTTCCCTTTATGGTTTGACAGGTACTTGCCAACTTTGCAAATTTCCTCATACACAAAATGGATTTTTTTTGAAAAAAATATAAAAAGGGGAGAAAATAAAACATACACATCCATACTTCTTTGTCACAGGAGTAGGTTATTTGTTTCCCCAATAATCCAAATTGTTGCCCAATTTGTTTGCCCAACAATCTTGTACTATGTTCTCAGTGAACTAGCACAGAAGGAATTGTCCAGAGAAGGGACCAAGGAAAA
The DNA here is from genome assembly GCF_004798865.1 of Varanus komodoensis. NCBI lineage: Eukaryota > Metazoa > Chordata > Lepidosauria > Squamata > Varanidae > Varanus > Varanus komodoensis. The sequence goes on from NW_025335409.1 coordinate 1,216,625, forward strand.
GCAGCTGATTTTTCAGCATGCTAGAAATCAGACTGCTATGTGCAGACTTCGTGCCCTCTCCTGTTCTTTCATTTGTTCCCATTTGTTGTGTGGAGGATTGGAAGTGAATGTCAGATGAACAGAGGCTAAAGCCACTGTCTTGTGAACTGTGGACATCAGAAATAATACAGAGACAATGAGAATGTGAGAGAGAAAGAGAGCAAGTTGCTATGCCTTGTAAGAACCTCTTACAGGGCAGTGGTTCTTTGCCTGTTGTCTGGATCACAGAGATTAGCCTTCTTCAACCTAGTACCCTTTAGATGTTTTGGACATCAGTGTTCAACAGCCCCAGCCAGCATGCCCAGGAGTGCTAGGAACTGTAGCCCAAAACAACAGGAAAGTACCAGGTTTGAGAAGGTCAATAAATCCCAAATTATTGACATCTGACACTGTAATCCCATGCAAAATTTCAGCCCAACTTGTACCCTTTCTAAACTAAGAATGAAAGGCGCATTCTGTTTTTACTTCCCAAAAGTGTGGAATGTCACATTAAAGTATCCTGAATGTGTGCCTATGGATCACTGTGGCCAGATCCACCTTGCCCAGGAAGGCACCCTACAAGTCCACCAGCTGAGGCTAGACAAAGGCATCGCTGGCCACCACTGCTGCTTAAGTTAGGAACAGTGCTGTGTTCATGATCCTTTAGAAGGAATGTTACCCCATGAGTGATACATGAACCCATTTATTCTTTCATTGATAGGTGGGGAAAATGTTGCTCAGAGATTTAAGGAAAACTTGTTTATAATCTCTACTCTTGTGATTTTCTTATGGTTTTATTTCTACAGTTCTGGAAAGCACTGGAGAGTAAGATAAGACCGCAAGCCCCTCATGCCCTCTTGCCTCTGTCTGACCACACCACAAGCTCCTGCTGCCAAAGCCTGTAGTACATTTGATGCACACTGGCCAACCATGATGAAAGGGTGAATTCACATGACCAAATAATGACAGCCACTAGCTATCAAATGCATTCACATTTTGCTAGAAAAGCAAAAGCAGCTGAACTGGAGCAGTGATTCCACCACGTAGCTTCAGTTATCATATGCCAAGGGTGACCACAGGATCAAAGCTTTTGTTTATTCAAGTGGCATGCAAAAACTAAGAGCAATTCCATGCAAAAATAATGCATCAAAAATAATACATTATAAGCAATCCGCTTTCTCTTTTCCTGCAGTCTTTAACCATAACCACAATGGATGGCACATCCCATCTTTGACCATAGTGATCTAACCCTGTGATGCATGAGTGTCCAAATGTATATATAGCATTTTGTTTTGCTTATGGGATTTATTTATGCTTCCTCACACTATAAATGTCTTATGCTTATAGCATATCGAAACATAAAGAAATCCCACAAGCAGAGTAAAGCACTGCATGCACATTTGGATACTAGTGCATCAAAGGATTAAATCATCTCTACTTCCAAAAAGGAACATGGGATTCATTGATGTTGATGGTTAAAACCTGTCTAGAAAAGAGAAAGTGAATTATAATGCATTGTTATTATTTTTTTAATATGTCACAGTCCAATACAATGAAATTTACATTACACTGAATTACTTTTAGGCTCTTTATGTCATTGTATAAGTAAAAGCTTTCATTATACTCAAATTATACTCACTGGCTTATGCAAACCACATCACTTTTGCTTTATTGATTATTACTAAATATTGCAGCAATACAAATGCATTGTTCTGAGTTGCTGCAGTTAGGGGAGAAATAATTTCATAAACATTTATTTTCATTGTTATCAAAGAATTTTAGACAAATGAAAAAACATTGACCTCCTGTGCTATAAATCCAGTTGGCTTTGTTTCTTATTCAGGGTTGTTGTTCTTAGTAAAACATAATCCCCGTGACTATCAATCTGAATTAATCCAAGCATATTCCCAAATCAGTGGAGGGTTGTTGTTGTTTTAAATAGTACAAATCAGTAACCACATGTTAAATGCCTTCAGAAACGCATACTTGTATTTCCCTAACACTAACTGAAGCAAGATGGTCATACAATATGTCAACAGGAGAAAGAATGTCAAACAGGAGAAAACTGTTGAGCCCAACAACGTCCACACAAGTTTATGCCAAAATAAGTAAATGTAAAGTGACGCAAGACTCCTTCGGTGCAATCCTATGGCTGGTAGAAAAGCTGGAGCACCATCATGATTTCACAAGGACTTACAAACATGTGGATTGTAATAATATACAAAAGATATGGATCATGGTGTTTAATAAAATTAGAGAAATTTTAGATATAAATTTAGAAATGTCACCAAGAATTCTGTTATTGTTGTTGATTGAAAAACAAGATATAAATGAATTTAAGAAAGAATGGATTTTAAATTTGATAATGGCAGCCAGGTTAGTGGTGGTTAAATATTGGAGATAGAATTGGATCATGCAAAGGAATGAATAGTATAACAAAATATGGAACAGGGTAATTAACAATAAATTGACAACAGAAATAAAAATCAAAAAAGGGATAATAAAAGTAAATAAATATAATGAAATATGGGAAAATTTTGTAAAAGTAGTATTGATGGAAAGTAAAGGGTGTAAGCCCATTCAAGAATATATGAATTTTTGGAGGGGATATGGGTATAAATGAAGTATATTATACACTGTTAATTGTTCTAATATATGACATGAAATATTGGTAATAATTGGTCTCCTGTAGGGTGGTTAAAATTAAAAAAAAAAAAACAAGAACTTTTCTGACAGTGGGGATTCTGTCTTCAGAGCGCCCTCTGAGGGATGAGCAGTGTTTCCCATGCTGGCTGCAGCATAAAGATGGAAGAAAGTCTTCTGAGCTGGCACTGGGGGCCATTCTGGGGGCAGGAACGGAAGGAGTAATGCAGCGACATCCTTCAAAAAAATTCAGGTCGGGCCTGCCCTTCTCTGTCTCCACATGAGCAGGGGCAAAAGTCTTAGACTTCTCTGTGAAGGACAATCCTTGCCTCCATGTCCTTCCCACACTCAGTTGGATATCCATAACTTTGCAAAGCCAGAGGGTTCTTAGTGGTCACATAAGATGATGCCTGTCTTGCTTTTGCTTTTATACACTAGGAGAGTTACCTCCATACAAACAGATACAGAGGAAAGGATATCATATAATACATCAATGCATGTTTGAATCTATATAGGGCACCTTGTTTGCAATCCATTGCTGTTGGAAGTAGCATGCTTGTGCTGTCCTTTCTTTCAGATACACAAGTGCATTTATCGTCAACAGATAGATCATCATGACCTACAACCTAATGGTGTCCCAGCTCAATGTGTTGAACCACCAACATGCTGCCATTTTAGGATTGTTTAGAAAGGAAGCAACAGAGAAGAATGGCAGAAAGGGAGGAAAAGAAGGAGAAGGAATAGAGACCCAAACCATGACCCGTAAGAAGATTCACGTGCATACATCACTTGCTGGATTAGGAACCACAGGAACTTCAGAACACATCCAAATACACATGGGATCACACATCCAACTGCATCTGTGCCCCACTGCTTTTCTTCTTTCTTTATGTCCTGTGTGGGACACATCAGGCTACAAGGGTCTTCCATAGTCTTCAATCCACAGCAACAGTTTCTTTTTGCCAGCAACACTGCCTGTTGCTTTTGATAAAGTGTAAATTGGAATACATGTTCCCATGCTGGAAGCAATATGTGTAAATGATACCTTTTTTAAAAGCATACTTCCAGCTGCATTGAGGAGAAAAAGAAGGAAAGAGGTGGTAGCAATGCTTAATTGCAAAGTAGTATATTGTTGCAGTTCCGAGTGAGGTAGGTCCTTCTGTCTGCAAAGATTAAAGACTACTATTCCAATACAAAGAAATGAATTGCTATATTAATAAAGGGAATAACTGTAATATTTCTGCAGGAAAATAATGCTTAGCTACTGCAGTCCCTACCTTCACTTTTCATCATTGGCTACAGTGCAAAGGACATTTCAGTGTGTGCAAGTTTACCTTGATGTCAGTGAAACTTAAGTATGATTAGCAACAGGCAGGAGTAGCTACATCTTACCATACATGGTGATGGTAGATTCATGCTTGGAATGCAATTCCATCTTGACAATAGAAATAGTAGGGAGAATAGGAGGCTAATGGGGCTAGTTATTATTCTTATTACAAGCTCATTACTTCTTACAGAAGTCGCCAGTGTCAGCGCTGGTGTATTTTATATTAATGAACTCTAAATAATGCATTGCAATGCTACTTTCATGCAAACTACTGGGTTCATTTTGGTAAGTTACTGGGAGTTCTGTTTATAGTGACTATACTTGGATGAATACAAATAGGAAGTGTTTGCCCCTTTCACAAGATGATTTTTTAAAACTCGGTATTGTTTCAAACTCGGTGTGAGGATCTTAAGCATGATTCATTTTCTCAGGCCAGCATGATTTGCATAACATAAGATCCTGCCAATTGAATGCACCATTGGCACCTCTGATTGGTCTGACTTCCCCTGTAGAATACATCTAACTCAGGTTGCCATTGGAATGTATAGTCCCTCCAGGGCTACAGAACCTCTTTTAGTCAGTTGGCCAAGTCCCATTTTGGGGAAGCTCTCCAGAATCACAGTCAAATTCTTGGTAGGACCAAAGGCAAAGGAGTGCCATGAAATGCAGGAGTGGGGCCAAAATACCACAAATACCAAGATATTTTAGCTGAAATGTTTCACTGCCAGTGACCAAGCTTAGGAGAAGCATCAAAGTCTTTTGGAATAGAAACAAAAAGCCAGAAATGACAAAATGATCAGTGAATGGGGAAAAGTTGGTGGGGCCTTCTGGGGACACAAGGTGCCCCTAAATTGAAAGTTCTGTACCCGATAAGAGTGTTTTAACTCAGAGGTGTGGCAATGTTCTGGAAATTGTAGCAGATTGAAGGCAAGGTAAAGAAGGCAATTTGTGGCATGGACTGAGACCATGGACTAGGCTTTTCTCTGCCCGCCACACAATTCATGTGGACTGCAACATTTGTGCCATGATATCCCAAAGCCACACTAACTTCCACATTCAAGGATGAATGGTTGGACCAATGTGGAATGACTACTGAATTGCTCTGTTGAAACCTGCACCCTAGAGAACCTTACGCATCCTTATCCAGGCCCTCCAATCCTGAGCACAGGGATGACTTCATGTCTATATTCTGCACAGTAATTCAGGAGATTCCTGGTGCTGAATTGAAATGGAACAGGAGCAGTAGTTCCAAGCCACTTCGCACACATTATTTTCAATTACTTTTTAAAGAAATGTCAGGCCCATTCAGGCCGCACAGTTCACTGATACATTTTAACTTTCCATAGAAAACTGAAATGGATATTACTCTGATACAAGAGCTGGTCTCTGCAAGAACAAATTATTAAAATATCCCAGTTCTGAAGGCATTTAAGAAAAAAATAAAGGATTGGCTATCCAGTTGGAAAACAGTTTCTAAAGTGAAAGTATGGAAGAGAACCTAAAAAATAAATTGTTTTAGGATATCCACAATCTTGGAAATTCTTATTTTGCTATAGCTCAAGTGAAAGGATAGTGTCTTGATTTAAAAAGTATGTAAAATAAAATTCAGCCTTAATGTATTAAGGGGCTGACGGTGCCACAAGGTTTGTCCTGCATTTGGAGTTTAATGGAGGAAGTAAGGGGATGGGGAGGAAACCATGTGTCTTGCTAATCATGCATACTAAGAATTAGGAAGAATTCCAATTACAGAGATCTGGATAAAGCAAGACTTAACTCTTAAATCATGTTGATCTTCCCATAGAAACAGATCGTTGATTTGGCAGATGAGATATGAAAAGTGTGTTTATTATATCTATATCTAGCACAGCCATATGACCAGATGAATACATTTTCAATCAGTCAGTGTAGTAAACAACTAATAGCATCTGAAAGTGTATGTAGAGCTTATGTCTTCAGGACTCCTACCACACTTGAGTAGGAACTGCACTGCACACAGCATTCAGCCCAAAGATTTCCAGTAACCCATCAAGTATATGGACTGATAATGAAGTCAGTCTGGCCAAAGGAAATAATGCACTGAGAGTCATATGTACCTTTAAGCAAAAAGTCGAGCCAGGTACCTTCCAGACCTTTTTCAGCTAAATTGCATTAACTCATTTAGGGTTATCCTTTCCCACCCTGGAGCCCTCCAAATGTTTTAGACTTCAACTGCTATGAAGCCCAACCAGCATAGCCAATGTTTGGGAATTTTATTTTATTTAAAAGATGTATATGCCGTCCTTTACGACAATGTCTCAGACATGTGGAATGCTAGATATGTGGTCCTAAACATCTCAGGGGCACTAGTTGGGGACAGCTATCCTAAATATAGTCAACTTAACAGAAAGGGATCTGAAAGGTGATCCAATTCACCACCATGGGAGAGCAGCACTTTTCCCCATGCTGATCTCCTGATCTAATTTCAGCCCTTCACCACTGTTGTTGTTTCAAGTGTGGTTGGGAGATAAGTACTTTTTGCAGGGCTACCAACATCAGAAGAATGGTGCAGAGTACAGGGGTTGTTTCCAAGCTGTAATGGAAGCCCATTTGTCAGAGATAAGGCATTAAGAGAGCTGTTCTGTACAAATGGCGACAACAGATTTTGCCGACAGAGAAGGAGCCGCAGTGCATGGTGAATGGGGTGGGTGACAGAGTGGCTGCAAGACTAGAAAACTGGTAGGAATGAGAGGAGAATACAAAATAACATACCAGGTGCTTCTAGGCTACATTCAGACTTTGTGATGCGGCTTTACTTAAGGAATGTTGGCTACCTGTGGTCTAAACCATTGCAGTTAGTTACAATGTCCTGTATCACAGAATTCCTGGTACAGACACTTACCCTAGCTACCACCTAAGATCAAAAGAAGAGCACTAGTTTGAAGAGCATCTTCAAACTAAAGATCCATCTGTTCCAGGGGCACTGAATTCCAGGTCCACAGGCCAAATGACATCCTACCTGGGTCCCAATCTGGCCAATCAGGCATCCACAGAGGGCCATGCCCTTCCTCTGGCCCCACCACTTTCCCTCAACTGCTAGTCAGCTGGTGTTTTCCCAGCTCTTGCTCTGTCTCTCACACATATTCACCTTTCTAAAAGATTAAATGGGTCTCCTAAAGTATTGCTCAACTAAAGAGCATCATCTCCCTGTATTTTTTGATCACCCTTTTCTGTACTCTGCTGCACTATCTATAGTTCCACATGTGATTTGGGGAAACTACAAATAACTATAATAATCAGAGAGAGATCTGAGAAATCCCCAGCTCAAAGCTCAGTTCAGCTCTGCAGTAGGTGACTGGAACCAAGTAATGGAAACCTCTTCAGCCCCCTAATTGGCAACATGAAAGGGAACACACCATTGACCTACTGTACAGGATTCTTGGGGACCATGGGGCAAAACATGGGTTGCAGGCCACTTGAAGCCCCTGCCATTTCCCTTCCCCCACTGCAGCTCCTGCCATAAGACTGATTTCAGCAGCAGTGGAGAGGAAATGTACACATGAAAGATCACAGATGTAGTGCTGGAGAGCATTCAAAGGATTAACTTTCTTTTCTCTGAAAGCTAATTCTGTTGCTTTTGGAACTCTCTTTCTTGCTTTTGGAACTCTGCATTTCAGTGGCAAGCCAGCAATCTAGTAGTAGTTTCATCAGGGTGCACCCTGACTGCTCCCCATGTTTCCTTTGGTGGCTCAGCCTGATATAGATAAAGTACTTTGAAATCTCAGCCAGCACCAGTGCTTATTATCATTCATCATTCTTCCAGCATCTATTCTATAGGGATACATTTACCATTGTAAAAACTCAAGAAAATGCATATTTCAGTTCTGACCAGTCACCTGACACAAAAACTCATCCTAGAGTGCTTTAAAAGGTCTCTATTGATTCCCTTGCCCCACCTTCACCCTACAAATTATATGGAACATTCTTATGTTGAGGGCAGGAGCTGGGAAGGCAATCTTTTGAATAAGTTCAGGAGCTACAGAACAGAAAGAGAGCTACAAATCTCTCTGTAGTCCAATGATTCTTCACATGCACAATCGTTTGTATTACAGTTGCATATCCCTGTCTCCTTTGTGAAATGCAAGCAGACTTCCCAAAGCAGCTTAGAGAACTCTCTGCTCCAGCCAAAAGATTGCTGCAGCCCCAGTTTGTCAGATGTTCATGCTGCTGCATCAGTGACCCAAAATACTCTGCTTGGAAGATCAGAGAATCAATGTGAAGCATGGAGGTGGAGTTTCCAGGCCCCCACTGACTATCATAAATGTGCTTGTCCAAGAAACATAAAGAGATGGGATGAGGGACAGAACGCAGACCTAATCTTTCAAGCCTGGGCCTCTTAGTGCCTAATGCACTGGAGCATGGCTTGACTCATCCAGAAGTGAACATTACTGCCCTCACACCACCAAGGTCACTGTCAATTTGGGCAACTGCCTGTCTGATTGTCAACTTCACCCAGGCAAATCTTCCACTGGCTTTGCCAACTTGCTCAACCCCTTGACTGATTCAAACCTGGCCTTCCATTGTCTTTAAGCTTCTCTTTCTCATCTAAGAGTTGCATTACTATTCAGCTGTTCATTGCACTTGTAAACCTGAGCATTCTCTATAAACTTCCAGAATATATTCTGGTTGTAGAATGAGTGCCTCTTCACTACAATGAGTCATTTTGGCTTTTATGCCGAGTGCATTTACTCAAAAGTAAGTTTCCATTAAACTCTATGGCACATGCCTCCAAGTAAATGGGTTTAGGATTGGGAGGCCATAAGTTCAAGCAGCTAGCTAGCTTTGGCTGCTTTGTGCTATAAAATCCCACAAAAATCTGCTATCACCTGATAGTAAATCCTCTTAGAAAAGAACCTTCTGGTAGTCTGTTGTTGTTATTTCCTTCTCTTCGGAAGGCATTGCAACACTTAACTGAGACAAGAAGAGACAGAGTATTTTGCTACAAAACTGCCAACAGTACCCTTTCATTCTTAATCATAAAAGCTGTAGATTCTGCAACATTGTTGATCAGATGTGGATGCTCAGGTTAGAATGAGCTGAATTAGTTCATCCTTGACAACTAATTTTCACCACACATATCCTGGGAATATGTTGTTTCCAAATATGCAGTGTGTGTGCATGTGTGCCTATGCAAGTGATACAGTTTTCTCCTCCTTAAATCAAAACAACCTTCTTCTTTTTTAATGCATGTTCTCCCTTATGGAAATCACTCTATGAAAAGATTGTATTTTTGTCAAGAATTTCAATCCCCTGCAAAAGGTCAGTAGCTTGCTCCTAATGGTTAATATTTCAATGCCCCATATGTTTTTCCAGATCTACAGTTGCTCCTGGTTATTTGATGTGGTTGTGTCTTAAGTGTGATCCATTCAGCTACTGCTCTTTAGAATCACTGGCCTCAAAATAAAAGCAGATTAGACATCTCCGAAAGGGATGCGATTCCTTTAGCAGACATCTCAGATTCCATGCTATAAATAGCTCGCTTTTTTGACTCAGAATTGTGTGAACCATCTAGCGGGCTTCCTCACTTCCCCCATCCCTTAAAACGCAAGCCAAGGGGAATCAGTTGGTGTGCTCTCCCAGGGACTCCTGTGCGTCTTGCAAAATCTGACAGATAAAATGCCCACCCTCTGACTGCCTCCATATAATTTACACCAAAGAGGCACACGTGTCAACCCTGAGTGATTTCACCAAGCTTCAAAGAGCCTCTCGGGGGCTCCCCACCCCGCCCCACGCCTCTCCCTCCACACCGTGGGGTGCTCTTGCTGGTGTCCAGCCGCCTTCATGCTCCGCTTCCTTCCTTGAGGTTAAAAGAGGAATCGGATCAAGCTGCTTAAAATTTAAATCCTGACGACCAGAGGAAAGAATCGTGCCGGGTGGACTTCCCGAAGCTCAGTTTGGCATATTTCAAGGGAAGTTTTTCGATGGGGGCGGGGAGCAGCCCTCAAGCGCCCCGCACCTTGGAAGGAATGGCTTCTCACTCTGGATCAAGCCCGAAATGGCTAAGCGGTCTTAAACCCATCAGTGAAACTTCCAGGGCTCAGAACCATTTGCAAATAAATGAGTAGATGATTATGGGGAGCCAGGGATTAAACATCAACGTCCCCTCTTCCCTTCCCTTCCCTTCCCTTCCCGGGGTGTCAACCCAGCGTGTTTGGACGCCTGTTTGAACACACCGTCCCTCTCACGCCGCCAGTTCATTTCCAGCTCCTCGGGGAGAGTCGCCGGGCTCCAAAGCTCGAGCAAGTCCTACCCAAACCCGGGAAGAACCTAATCCCGCTGTGGCGGATAAGGTGCTGTTAACTCAGCTTTAAAGGGGGCGAAAAAACCACAGCAACTTGCATTCGTTGCTCTCTGTCGCCCCGCTCGGATTCCCCCTCCTTTCCCCCCAAACATACCCCAATGCCCCCCCAAGGCGCATTCCAGCCAAACGAACAAAATGGACAGAGACTAGAGACGGATATACCTCGATTCCCCCAATCGATCGGCAACACTCGCAGCTCCATGGTGTCGGGAAACGGCGGCGGCCGGAGTGATGGAATTAATAGGCGCCAACGCCGCCGCCCGGGTGGAGGATTAGGTAATTTCAGTCCACACGAGCCTCTCGCTCGCTCTCGCCCTATTCCCCGCCCCCTCTCGCACGCACACGCACACGCGCGCACCCAAACGCACACGCACACACTCCCCTCGCCTCCCCTCACCGTCGGAGATCGGGACAGGCAGGGCGAGCCCCGCACTGCCGCAAAGCACCCCCTCCCCGCCCCCGTTCCCAGCCTGCCTCCCACCGTCCCCCTTCCCCAGCCAAAGCCTTCCAAACTTCTTGGGAGCCAGAGAGCAAAAGAGGGAGAGACTTTCTCTCGGACGTGGCGCGTCTCGACTAACACCCCCCCACCACCACCCCCCAAAAAGCAGCCTCCTTCTGTTTGGCCCTCAAGTCTGAGGGGAGGGGGAGAGGGAGGGAGACCGGCCCGAGAAGAGCGCCACGGCCCCTTCCTTTCCTCCCGCCGATGCAGGAGGCAAACTCTAGGCGAGGAGTCAACTTGATGCATGCGCTTCCCAAGTTGCGGCTTCTCGGCCGGCAGCGGGCTGTGCGGTGGGGGACAAGGGGTGTCTGCCCGTCCGGCCCCACGCCGCCCCACTCACCCTGTCTGGAGAGGAGCCCTCCGGACGCCTCCTTGCGGCTCCATTTCCGCGCCCGCTGCCGGCTTCCGAGGCGGGGAGCTGCACTTGTAGCTGTCCGCGGTGCTGAAAGAGAGAGGCAGCGATTCCCGAGCCTTTTCCATGTGAATAACAAATACTCCCACTGGCAGAAGCGATTGGTCTGTCTCTTCAACTCCCCTCCTAATCCACCTCTCTTATCAGACATTCAGCCTGACCATGATGGGCACCAAAGAAAAGAAAGTACGGGGAGCTTTCGGCCCCCCCGCCGCCCCCAAACTCCAATCCCGACGCCCCCTCACACAATCATCTAAGCACTTCTGAAATGCCGCAGCCCTTCAAACAAAACAACCCCCACACACACACACACACACCCCAAAAGCTCCAGCGGCATCGGGAAAAGTCCTCTCTGTTCTCCCCCCACCCCTATGAATCTGGGTGGGAAAGATCACAGCAGGCGTCGTGTGTGTGCGCGCGCGCGCGTGCACGCGTGTCCCCCCCCCCCCTTGCCGCCGCTGGCCTCCTCCTCCTCTGCAAAGCTTTTCTGCGTACACGCTGCATACGCGCGCACACACACACACACTCCCACCGTCTTCCTCTCTGCCCCCACCCCACTTTTTTTTTATCCTGATCTGACACCGCAAACGGTCAGAAAAGCAGCGTTTCCGCCAGGTTTTATTTGCAAGCAAAAACGGAGCGCGGCCAAAAGGGAAAGAAAGCCAGTAGGGGCCGGGCGGGAAGAGCGAAGAAACGTTATAGGGCTCATCAGGGAGACGGGTCCTCCTTGCTGCAGCTTCTCATGAACGGAGGCGAGTCATTCAAGAGAAGCGGGAAGGCGAGGCAGCCGAGGTGGAGGGATTGAGGTGCCAACCAGGGCTCGTTAGGCGCCGTCGGGAAGCGAAGCGAGGAAAGCGCGACCAAGCATTATCCGCTCATTCCGGAGAGGTCCTGAAGAGGCTGCTGGGCTTGGAGCGGGGGCAGGGGGGCGCCCAAAGAGTTGCCCATCAAAGTTTGCAAGCGCCTTAAGTGGCTGCCGCCTGCCCCCCTGCCAGCCCGTTCGTCGCAGCCGCGAGGAACCCCCACCACGCGATCGCCTTCCGGCTTTTCCCGAGAAGATCGACTCGGTGGCCAGCTTTGAGTTCGGCCCGTGTCGCGGAAGAAAAAGATTCGCCCGAGGCTCGGTTGTTTGGGACTGTGGATCTTGCAGGAGGTGGCAAGCTCGGGTGCTCTCCCGGTGTTTGGGCTGGAACTCCCATCGACTGGACGGGCTGATGGGAGTTGTGGTCCGAACCAGCTGGAGGGGCTGGGGGCTGCCTTCTCCGCCTCCTGGCTACTGTCATGGCTAAGGGGTTGTTCGACTGGGGTGTTTAGGCGGGGGATCGGATGTTTCCCTGTCTTCGGGAAATGACCCTGGAGGGAATCCGCCGAGTCCGATTTCCTCCTGTCCTCGCTGACTGGGGTGCTTCTTTCCCCTTTCTACTTTCATGCCTTGGTGAGAAAGTTCCATCTTGAGGAAACTGCTCGCAACTGCAGCTTCTCCTGCGCCGTGTGGCTTGGTGGAATTTTCCCACCTTTTCTCTCTCCGGGCGAGATGAGTCACCGGATACGCCGCGCCCTCCTGCAATCAGACCGAAGCCGGTTCGCAGCCGCGCGAGGAGCGGCCCGCGGTTTCGATGAGAACAAGCTGCGCGCCAGATTGGAGGCAGGGCGTAAGGTTAGGGCCTCAAAAAGAAGGTACCGCACGCAGAAAAGCAAGCATGTGGGGCAGGGCTTGGACCATCCAGGACTGCGATCCCCGCGCTCTGACACTCTTGGCTTGCAGTACAGTAATCAAACACAAAGTGGACTGTCCATTTAAAGGCAAAATGTGCATATTACATTTCATTCAGTAAACGAAGAATAAAATACTCTGCAATGTTGCCAGTGATCACAAGGGGGATCGATCAGATCCACTCATCCCTTAGTGTTAGAGTTCATCGAAAAAGGTGTAGGAGATATGAGTCACCCGAAATGGTCTTTCCATGAACATCCGTGAGAACCTGGTGGCATTTTGCTGTCCTTGCTTTTGTTGTTGTTTTTCTGTTTCCACAAGTAATAAAGCTGTAACTGATTTCAAAGCTCTGCCACTTCTTTCTCTACATTTTGGTAATGAGCTGTCGCATTAAATGGAAGAAAAGACTTACTGGATCAGGCTGAGGGTCCATGTAATGCAACACTCTGTTACTTCAATGGACAACCAGTTGTTCCACAAAGCAGGACATGAGTGCCACAGGAATCCTCCAGAACATGTATATACAACTGCTATACAAAGGCACATTGCCTCTGATAGTGGAAGTACCATAGAGCCATCAGGACTAGTAATCATCAACACCCTTCTCCAGGAATGTGTCCAGTCTCCTTCTAAAGCCCTCCAAAAAATAACATGACTATCACTACATTGTATGGAAATGAACTCCATATTTCAACTGTGGTGTGGTGTGATATAATGGTCAAGAGTGTGGGACTGGGACTCAGGAGATCTGGGTCCTGGTCCCCACTCATCCATGGAGCTCACTGGGAGATTTTGGATCCATCATGGACTCTCACCCAACCTACTTCACAGGGTTGTTGTGAGGATAAAATAGAGAGGGGAAGGAGAATTATGTGAGCTGCCTTGACTTCCTTGGAAGCAAAATAGGTGGGATATAAATGTAATAAACAACCAATGTGCTGTGCAAAGAAGTGCTTGTACCTGTCCTAAATCTCCCACCAATAAGTTCCATGAGGTGACCCTGGGTTCCAGTGTTATCAGAAAAGGAGAAAAGGTTTCCTTATCCACTTTCTCTACACCATGAAAAATTTTGTGCACCTCTATCATGTCTCCCCTAACTCACCTGTTTTCTCAGCTGAGGAACCCAAGCTGTTGTAACGTTTCCTCACAGAGAAGCAGCTCCAGCCCCTTTGCTTGCCCTTTCTGAACTTTTTCCAGTTCTACAATAGCCTTTTCTTTAAATTTGCTGATCAGAACCATATACAGTATTCAAAGTATGGCCATGCCGTACATTTGTGTAAGGGGTGTGTGATCTTGGTAGCTTGCCCAGTTAGGCATAATTTTAATTTCCTTCCTAATTATGTCCAACATGGAGTTTGCCTTTTCCACTTTCCACCTGAGATGTTAGTGTCTATTTCCCAGTTTTTAACTACAACTTGTCCAGCAACTGCCAATTCAAAAGTTAATGTTTTTTTCTGAAGGAATGTCTCCTTCAATTTATCAAAAGTAGTCAGCAAACATATCTTGGCATGGGTTAGTTTAAGATTTGGCTGCATTTTGGAAATACATTATTCCTGAATTCTTGTAAGGAGTATAGCAGTGGGATATCTGACTTAAAAGCTTTTGGTAGTTTAAAACGTCAACCAAATTAATTTTAATTGAAGCAATTCCACAAATCACAGGTCACAGAGGACGTCTTAGAAGTGAAATTCTTTATTCCACATTTATCTTCTAAGTTCTATGCCAAAGAATATTTTGGAAAAGCAGAGCAAAATTTGTCCCATTCCAGAACAATTATTTTATTCATCCAAACATTTGTACAGGTTTAATCAATTGATTAAGTAAATAATCACTCAAACTGATGATTAGATTACATTAGATTAGATTAATAAACAAATATCTTCTCATGTAGTTGACAGACCCAGTGATTGGTAACATCTCTAAAGGGGAGGAGGGGATGGTCCAGGATATTTGCATAGCTTTTGCTAAGTCCCAGAATCATGCAAACATGACACTTGATTTGCATAATGAACACAGGTTGAAGAACTGGTGTCATTTTGTGCAGAACTGTACTTTATTGAGCAGGGACAACTCATTTAGAAGGTTAGAGGGCTGCCAAAGACCATGATCTTTTTATATGACTGAAAGATAGTGTAACAGATGGGCTACAGAGAAATATGGTGGGTGGAGAAGTCATCCCTGTGGAAGAGCTCTGTATAAATGGCCCTCTTAAACCATGAACTTGTTGGATGGCATTGCATTTTATTATCATTGTAAAGCATTTGTTCATGCTAAACAGGCCCAAATAGTGCCAGCAAGTTTAACTTTGCTAGCCATTTATCAGATTCTCATGTTCCATTGCTAATGTATAATAATTGAGCAAACACTTAAAAACAGGCAAGCCTCTTGAAAAAAACACCTAAAGATCTGAGATTGTGGCTTTATGCTTTCCCCATTAATGCTACCTCTTTTCTCCATCCATTCATACCTTTTTAGTTCTAACTTTGCACAGGAATGGCCTGCCCCAAGCAGCCTGAAGGGTGCTCATGACCTTTCATGGGTCTCTTCTGCCTATTATAACCATTTTATGATCATCATGAGATAGTTTAGAAGTGTACACTTGGATGTTCCCAAATTGTAAACTGTATCTGCTTCATGATGAGCTCTTAATTATATTTCTCTTCCATGAGCCAGTTTTATAGCACTGAGGTGCTCTCTGCTCAGTCCTAAAAGGCATGTGACAGTTATTATTAGAAAGGGATATTCCTCACTAATTGATCAGAGGATTTTACAGTCTCCCATTCAAAGTCTCCCATTCTCCACACACTTGAGTCTTAAAGATTACACAATATGGTTATTGTAATCCATGGAGTATGCATATTCAGGCTGGGTTGGCATGACACATTGAAAACCCTGTGCATGGATTTTTGCCTGCGCTTACTAGTCAGACAATCATGTGGCTACCTGGGCAGTGCAGTTCCTATGCTCCCCGATCCATCTTCCCAGCCTCACCAGCAGCTCTCACAAACCAAATCCCCATCCTTTCCCTATTGCCAGGGGATTCTGTGATGTTTCCATTCCAGAAATTGTGAAATGGGAATCTCTTGTCAGGACGACTAGACAAGACATGGTGAAGTGTGGAAATCTTAGAGCAAATGATTAATTCTCTCCACGGTTTCAGAAAACAATTCCTACCACACAGGAATTCCCGAACTGGGTCCAGACAACCCAACAGACCCACAAAGGTAGGATCAAACCATGGCTTCTCACATCATGCAAACCTGCCCTCAGTCAAGTAGATGCCACATGAACTGGTAATGGCCAGGGCCAGCATGAAGGGCACGCATGTTCAAGCACCTGCTATGTGTCCACAACTCAACAGGACCTCTTGATGTCCTGCTCCGGTTCATCATTGCAACCCATTTATTCACCTCACTCTGACCCAGACAATGGTGGAAGCATGAAGGAAAAAAAGGAGATGCCACTGCCTACGCTCTGTCTCTCTGCCTGTCAAGCATACAAGTAATAGCAATGATGCAAATGCAGAGGAAGAGCAGTAACAGCTAGTGGTGATGGCATACTCCCTGTGGGACATGGAGGCTGTCTTGCCCAAGCTCCGTTCCAAACCTGGAGCCAGTGTTGGTGATGGCTTGAAACTGAAGTTCAGAGAGACAGGGAACCTCTTGTCTTCCAAAGCTTGTTGAATTACAACTTTTACCAAGCCCAGCCAGCATGACCAATGTTAGGAATGATAGATGTTGAAATCTAACATCTTGAACTTCACAGGAGGGTACATCTATCCATGGGTACATATCAACCAAGATACCTAAAGGAAACCTGTTACGTTTGGAGATAGCATTGCTGCAGCTGTGGCAGAGGAGGGCAGCTTCCTTCATGCCTTGCTATGTATTTCCCAGGAAATACCTGTCTGCCACTGTTCAGAACATGATGCTGGAGGTGAAAGATTCTTGCTATAAGTCAACAGCACTGCCTTCATGCTCTTATGATTGTCTCTAGTCAGACTGGAAGGTTGTGTAGGGCTTTAAAACAGGAGTGAGGAACCTGGAGCCTTCTAGCTTTGCTTACCCTGGTACCCTCCAGCTGTTTTGGCTTACAACTCCCAGTATTCCTGACCATTGACCATGTTTGTTGGGACTGATGATAACTGAAGACATCTTGAGGCCACCAGGTTGAGGAAGTCTGACACTAGATGTTGCTGGACTACAAAGCCCATTAGCCCCAGACAACTTACCCAATGGTCAGGCATGGTAGGAATTGCACCCAAAAACATCTGGAGGGCCATAGGTTACCCACCCCAGCTTTAGTTCTCTTTTTAAAAAGTCATCCACTGCTAGCCTTTGTGAACTGTGGGCTTTGGGAGCACTGTATGAACCAAAACAGTTGGGTCCCAACTTTCCTTTCATGAAAGGAGAGAATTACCTTCCCCAAATGAGAACTTTCTGCCTTTTCAGCTCTTCTATGGCCCATCAATTTTTTATCCAGAACTAAGTTTCCTCACCTCTTATTACCCTAGTGTAGGTATAGGACCCTCAATCTCTATTAGGACCCTACCATGAAGAGTTTTGTGTGAGGACCCTTAGAGTAAAACAGAAGGAGGGAAGGAAGGAAGTTTAAAGGAAAGTTTGTACTGGCCTCCAGTGGCACAGTGACCCAGTATCTGATCTGCAGAATATGCAGTTTGAGTTCTATGATGTCTAAGATGGAGACATTTAGTTTGTAGTTAAGCATCATCTTGGAACTATAATTCTTTGTTGTCAGAAACTGGCAGTCATCCTCTTGTCCAGAGAAAGGAAAGAATGCATACTTGAGAACCTCATTTTTCAAAATAAGACTTCACGTATCTTCCATGCACACAGGAATATGTTCCCAAGAGATCTATAACTTCCCAGAGCCACACCAAATTTTGATGTCAACCTTAAAGACTGCAATTCAGCTTGAATCATTCCTCTGCTGCAATGCTAAGAACATAAAACATTTGTTTCACCAGGGGCTTAAAATCTGTAAGGATGACCATGTGATTCAAAGTGCAGCTTGCAATATGGAGGGAGGAAAAGAGATTCCAGAGAAGCAGGGCAAGAAAAGAGAGTGGGGAGGGATAAGAGAATGAAAAATATGTGCTCAACTGCTGAAAAAAGAGAGATAGCTGTGTCCACTGGCCATATGTTGCTAAGCCTTGATCTAAAATACTGGGAGCTTCAGAATACCCAGGGCATTCTTCATCCTATTTCACAATGTGTTGAAAGTTACTTTTCATCTGTCATGGGGTGCCAAGATATACAAATGTAAGAAGAGACCTATTTGGCCATTTTGTCAAAATATAGGAATGCAAGAAGAGACCTATATGGCCAGCCCAGAGGCTCCTCTAGGCCAGTGTTCAAAGGTTGTTGATACAACTAAAAGAAAATAAACTGGCCCAAGAGCCTAACTACTAGGCAGAAGCGAGACTTATGCTCTGGGCACAACACTCTTTTGAACCCAAATATAGAAGACACTGGAGGGCAAAGCTTTGCTTTTTAGCATGCCATCCTCCCAGTGATAAGAAATAACAGTTATAGAATAAGCTTCAAAGACAGAGGGACAGAGACCTAGTAGGTGTCCAGAGAGGGGTCTCTGGTCACATTTGTGTGTATGATCATCACGTTGGACGATGTACGAGGCTTGTAGGCTCATCTCATGAAAACCTACCAATATACTGCATGATCTTTGAGCATTTTGAGCCCAAGCCCAGCCGACTCATAAAAACACAAGAAAAGCCATGCTGGATCAGTGCATGTGATCCTGTCCACCACTCGTTCCCATGGCGGCAACCCAGCTGTCCACAGGACAGCTGCCAAGCAGGACGTGTACGAGAGTTCCACCATCCAAGAGTTCCACCATCCAAGCTCCTCAGCAACTGGTGCATTCAGGCATGCTGTCTCTTATCACTCGAAGTAATACCTAGCCAAAAAGGCTAGTAGCTATCGGTAGACTCATGACAAGTGCCATCATAGCTACAGCAGTGACTATCAGAAGCAATAGTGCAAGCAGCAACACCCTTGGTACATGCTCATATAGACCTGCACCCTTAGTAATGACATTACGTGTGTAGAAAAACAGCCCCTACTATAATTGATTGCTATAACACAAGCATTTTCCTTTACAGAGGGCATTTCAAAGCCACTCATTCCTGTGACTGATCTTAGGGTTAATGAGTCAAGCCATACTGATGTAGCCTGACAACTGGTAATCGCCGATGGTGTAATTAGATAAGGGTTATACCAGACATTTATTGAGCAGACACAAAGATTCTTAGGCAGCTGCAGCATTTACTGTGCAGTCAATGAGATGTCAGCAAAACAATACACAAATTACCCCCACACTCATTTTTTTCTCAGAACCTAATTGGTTAAATTGAACTAATATACATTCTCGTTTAGCAGCACATTGTGGAGTTTTGTGAGGGTGTGTGTATGCATGCTGATGTGTCTGGATGTTTAAGCTGCAAGATATGAAAAGAAAACCATCAGGATCTGTACTATTAGGATCCTCCACTGTGTATCAATATCCCAGTCATTCTCCCCACAAGTAGGACATTTGTACCATCATGCCCACACATGGAGAGACCAGGAACCATGGGGCAGGGTGTTAGGGGGAGAAAGATTTCAAGGTGTTCAGATTAGTTCTTCGGGGTCAGAGGATTGTATATTCAGTATCCCCTAAAAGGTTTTGTTCCTTGACTAACTTCAAAGAAGCCTCTTGAAATAGCACTGCAACTGGAAAGATTTTTTTGAATTGCAATCAAAACCTGGCCTTGAAGCACTTATCCCCAGTGAACTTAGCAAGCATCTTTTGACAATCAGAGGATCATTATTTTCCCACTAACATTACATGGATTTTAAGACAACAAGTGTGATTCAGGACATCTATGTAGCATCCAAAGACACTGAATTCTGTAGCACAGAATCTCAGAAATATGTTCTGTCAACATAGCTTTGCATACCAGAAGGAATCACACAATTTAGGACAAAGTGGAAATGACAAAGTAACATGTGAAGGAACTTTAGAAAAGAGACCACCTGCTGCTTCTGATTACTTTATGAAAAGGGTAGTCATTCTCGCTCCTTCCCTCCTATTCCAAAGTGCTGCACTTAAGGAACCAAAATCGCCCACCTAGCTCTTTCGCAGGGTGGGAGAAGCACAGAGGCAACCTTGAATGGGATGCCCAGAATCCTCCAAGGATTTCACCCTCAGGATATTTAAATTCAACTTTTCAACTAGTGGGCCAGGCACTCACTCTTTGCAGGTAGTTCAGGGAGAAATGTCATTTTATTCTGGCATGGAGGAATAGGAAAGGGCAGAAACCTCTGAAGCACCTTCAAGGCCACTTCCTGTATTTTCCCAGTCTGACCATGAGAGCAGGGCTGTTTTGGAAGAGATAGGAGGGGTTTGAGGGGTGAAGAGGGAGTATGTGTGGATCCCATCCTTGATACTATGAGGAGGTGTTGGGAAAGAAATGTTGCCCAGTTGGAGGGCCTATGCAGGTCATGCCAGCTGGCACTTCATCAGCAAGAACCACCCTGAGGATGGAGTCATGGCATTACTGAAAGGAGAAGTTTCCAGTTTGGGTTCAATGGCCAAAGGTTTATCCTTTCAGCTTGATAGAAGGCTATTTGGGATCACACTGTCTTGTTAGCTGTGAAATTTTAGTAAAGATCTGCACTGCAAAATATTTTCTTGTGCTTTGGAGCCTGAGGGAAAGGAAGAAAAGGACTAGCTCACAGCAACTAGAGTTCTCAAAACAGCATACAGTGCAATCTAATTGCCTGTGTAACAGGTGCATGTAAGCCTCTGAACTCACGCAAACCTTTGCCACCACCATAGCTCATGTCCTGCATTTTCCCCAGATGGCCATTTTCAGCCATCCAGTGTCAGGAATGAGGGATGGAGTAGGCTGAGGTGCTTGTCGGAATCATCATAACTTTGGTCCAGCCTCCTCCTCTCCCCACCCCACCCCCTTTTTTCCTTCTCCAAGACTCCACTGCAAACAGCTGGCAAGACTCTTGCATCCCTGGCTGTGTAGGGTGGTAGATCTTAGAGATTGGAGTCCAAAGAATCCTAGGGCCTCCAGAGGATACAAGGAAACCCTGGGATCACATGCTTTCAGTATGTACAAAATACAATCTAAAATGCAATACAAAGAACAACACTGAGCTCCCTAAACAGCTCCAAGGAAGCAGGGTCCAGCACTGGATCCTCTTTCCTGCGGAGCATGTGAGGCCAGTTAGCCCTGGGGAAGGAGGGAGTCCACTGAAGCAGGCCCTGATGTTCAGAGCACCTGCACTGCTTCTTCCTTATTATGCACAGCCTCTACTGGATTTCCTAAGTGCTGTTGCAATGGCTGATACTCTGTTATTTTATTTAATTAATAAACATATCAAGTGGCTCATAAAATAAATTTCACTAGGCATGTTACAATTGTAAACATCAATGCCATGCAAATAAAATTAACAATATAAAGCTAATGAATGTGCCAACGCAGGAAAATTCAGTATCACGTATAAGAGGCAAAACTCCAGGCTCTACTGGAGGGAAATGACAGGCTCTCAAAAAACAGTGTGTGAAATGTACCAAGGGGGATCAAGTAAGCACTGGGCAAGAACCTGAAAATCTTGGCCTTGAACAATGTCCTTGGCTAAGCTGCTTCTTCCAAGAAAGCTGCCCCAGAACAATCCTGCTTTGTTTGTAGCAAGCCAGTTTTGGTGGCGAAGAGATTAATACTGCTTCAGTGGAAAACCAATTTTCTGCTAGCACTAACCCATTTGTAGCCTCGCTTTGTCAATGTCCATGGATTGTGCCTCCATGGATTGTGACAGGAGACCCCATCCAAGGCACCAATGAGGCAAGGCTGTGCAATTGGGATTGTCAAAGTTGCACACCTGCGCACCTCTGAAAATCCAACAAGTTTTTTTCCTTTTCTTTTTAACAGAAACATTTGCTCAAGCACTGGGCAAAATAAATAAAAAGAAATGCAAACGATGGATGGTGAACCAGTAATAGGTGTTCCAATGTACTGCTTGGGCACTTTGAAGGGCCTGTCACCGGCTGTTGCATTAGAGATCAATAAAAGTGATTAACCGAGGGTGGGGGGAAGCCTCTACAACAACAAAAAGAATGGGCAGACACAATGGGGAAGAAGACACAAGTCCTTCCGTGAAGCTCCAGGATTCCCACTAGATCATTGAAGGGGAAGGAACTACCAACACTACGTAGGTGATTCTGTGAGTGGATTGCCATATTATGTGAATGCATCTATTGGCTGAAAGGCAGGACAAGACTATTGTTGCCAACAGACAACTGACTTTTCAGAAGAGCCGTGAACTTCAGAAACAAAGAAAATCTGGTCTGACCTCTCAGACACTTTCAGCTAAGCATCAGTCTGAACTGCGAGAAGCCTTCACTCTGTCTTTTTATTCTTTCAATATATCTCCAAGCAGCCTCCCTTTGTCTGTGTATGTGTGTTCTTATAAACTCTGTGTACCACTGCTCTGTTTTGTGGTGTTCTGTTGTGTTGTGTTCTGTTTTAACTAGGTTTCTTTCTCACTCCTTCCTGCTTTTCTCAGTCTTTCAGTGAATTCCAGCAGAGTATAATACAGTCTACCTTTTCGAGCACAAGATTTTGTGTTAGAGACAGTTTATCAATATTTTATCTAAAGGATTGCCAGTATGCAGCTATTATTTTTCCATTTCTTCTGTCTCCCAAGATTTTTATTTTGATAGTAGTAATGAACCTGAAAGAATGCATTTTTAATGCATATGCTTAAGAGTTTCTTCAGAATATTCAGCACATGAATTGAAACGTAACCAATTTTCCCTTTCAATTGCAAATTGTAGGTGATTGTGATACTTTGCTTGTTCCTGGCCAAATCACAAACCTTTTAGTACACTTGTGTGTCATCAGAGCTTGCTGCTGTCTCCAGAGCAGGGTTTGCAATGGTATCAACATGGATATGGGATAGGCAATGATGAACAAATGTGGGGATAACATGCTCCTTCTGCTCACCTCTGAAGTCTCCCCCGTTCTACAATGCCTGAATATGACTTTCATTTAGCCAGGGGTGCCAAACCAGAGGCCTGTGGGTCTTATCTGGCCTATCTGAACTACTAATCTGGCCCTTTAGGTTTTAATGGTTCTTATATATGTCCATATTTCTACATTGTCACGAGTCGAGGTTCCTCATTTCCACATTCAAAAGCCATACACCATTTGCCTTGCAAAATCTTCTTTAGGGACTCAAAAACAACTAATGACCCAGAATGTATCTCTGAGCATGCACGCAGCGGTTAATTGAACCCAATCCAGGTGTCTGAGAAACACCCATATTCAGGATCTTGAATATTCCCAGGAACTGCCTCTCCACTTGAGACATCTGGCCCAGAGAAAAGCACCTCTGCTTGGTTTATCTCCGGGTCTCTGCTCTGTGCATGTTCCCAGACTCCCTCCCATTCTGCTTCAAATTCCAGTTCAGATTCTGATGAAGTTCAGCCAGAAGTTCTTGAGAACCAGGGCCCAAGGAAGCCATCCTTCTCACTCCCAACACATATTCTTGAGTTTCTTGCAATTTTATACTGTTTTCTTTAAACTGTCTGTAAACCACGAGAGAACATTGGTTATTGTGCAGGTTTGAAATATAGTAAATAAATAAAAACAGCCTATACTTCAGCTTTACCCAAACTGGTATCCTCCTGATGCACTGGAATACAAATCCCACCAGCATGGATCAATGGGGTTGGGACTCAGGAGAGTTGGGTTCTAGTCCCCACCTAGATGTGAAACTCACTGGGTGACTTTGAGCCTCTCACTGATTATCATACTTCACAGGGTTCTTATGAGGTTATTTATTTCTTCATTTATTTACTGGAACTATAAAACTACACCCAGTAGTTCCAAACAGGACTCCCTGAATAAGAGAGAGGAGCAGGAGGAGGGGGATTATGTAAGCTGCTTTAGGTTCCTTGCAGGAAGAAAGGCAGTCTACAAATATAATAAATACAACAAATGAATGCGTGTTTTGGTCCTAATGCTGTTTGGGAAATGAAATATAGTCCTTCTAATTGTTCAACAAACTATTTATTTTTGTTTATTTATTTGGGATATTTCTAGCCCGTCCATTCACTCTGCGACTCTGAA
The DNA here is from genome assembly GCF_004798865.1 of Varanus komodoensis. Classification (NCBI taxonomy): domain Eukaryota; kingdom Metazoa; phylum Chordata; class Lepidosauria; order Squamata; family Varanidae; genus Varanus; species Varanus komodoensis. The sequence goes on from NW_025335409.1 coordinate 1,240,742, forward strand.
TGGCTCAAAATACTGCATTTATTCCGGGAAAATGAAGAAGTTTGCTAAATGCAAACTAGAAGGGACCCTGCAAGCATTAAGGATGTGTTCCTATGCAAACTTTTTTGGGAATAATTCTTATTGAACTCAACCTGTATAGGATTGCACTGCAAATTCATTTTTAAATGTTAATCTCATATAAAAGAATAATTAATGGAAGATATTGGTGGAGCTTTAATTTAGCCCATGGACATACTCAAAGCTAAATTTTAATCTTCCATTGTATTTAATAAATACCTCAGCTGCTCAAATGGAAATTATTTTTTTTCTATTCAAGAACAAAAATGACGTTCCTAATTCCAGTTCAATTTTCTAAAAGTACACAAAGCTTTTGACCAATTTAAAGTGATTTCTCACTAAGTTTGTTGAAAGACATATATGAAGTAATGAATTACCACAAAAATTAAAGCCTACATATATTGAAAAAATGGAAATACAGCCTCAGTTATTCATGGTCTGTAACTTCTTGGTTGGACTATGGCAGTGCACCATTTGCAGGGCGAATGATTTAGAGAGCTGTCTGGAAATCAGTGCAGAATCTGCAGCTGGGTTAGTGACTGGGCACAGACCAACTCTCTGACTGGCAACCAGCTTCCAGGCCTAATTCAAAGGGTTGGATTTGACCTTAAAGCCCACCATGGCTTAGGATCAGGGTACTTAAGACCGCGGGACCAACCAGTCCACTATTCTGTTCACACAGTGGACTAAGCTGCCCATAAGAAACTCCCAGGCAGGATATGTGTGCGACAGTTTGCCCACACAAGCTTGGTTTCTCAACAATTGGTGCACAAAGGCATCTTGCCTTTACTACTTCATGTAGCTCATAGCCAGGAGGACCAGCAGCCATTCTCCTCCACGCATCTGTCTAATCCCCACTTAAAGCCATCTTCATTGGTGGCGCTACATCTCATGAAGAAATACTTCCACCTCTCTGTTCTGAATTTCTCACCAATCAGCTTCATGGGATGACCTCATGGAGTTCTAGTATTATGAGAGAAGGAGGCATATGTCTCCTTCTCCACTTTCTTTGCACCATGCATACTTCTGTACACCTCTGTCATGTCTCCCCTTACGCCATTCTTTCCAAACTAAATAATCCCAGTTGTAACCTTTCCTCACAGGGGAGTCGCTGAAGCCCCTTCATTATTTTAGTCACTCTTTTCTTTTTCCAGCTCTAGAATATTCTTTTTTAGGCATGACAACAGGACTTGTACACCTTATTTCAAGTATGGTTGCACTACAGATTTGTCCAAGGCAAATATGATACTGGCAGTTTAATTTCCAGTTTCTTTCCTAATGGTGTCCAACAAAGCACTTGCCTTTTTCAGCAGCCACACAGTGGGTTGACATTTTCACCCAGCAGGCCACCACAGCCTCATGGATGGCTCCAATCCCATCAGCTCATCATTTTGTAATTATTTTGTTCACTGTGCATCACTTTACCCTTGCTTCCACTGTCCTGCACTTCATGTTTTGATGCCCCTTCTCCCAGTTTGGAAAGATCCTTTTGGAGTTCTTTACAGTCCATTTCTGTTCTTGAACAACTGCCTCTTCACCCGTCTACACATACATTTCTTGTCAACAGATGAAATCTAATATATGTTCCTGCCATCTTTCATTTTATGACCACTTTGAAATCATCCCACTTTTTTCTCTCACTTTTGGAGTATTTATAGTCCAATGTCTGTTGATTTCCAATGTGTGAAATTGATCACAGAAATATATCATTTGGAAGCATTTACAAGAACTTCACGGGTTGTGTAGAAACATTAATTCAATGAGAGCAAATTTGATTTTTTTAAATCTGTGTACTTAAGAAAATTAAGAATAATTTGTTTGTTTTAAGATTTGCGATCTATAATGCCATTAAAATCATGACAGCATATCATTGGGCCAGATTGAATGATTTGTGAAAGCTGGGTGCTGCACCAGGTTTTCTTTTTAAATTAAATGAACAATTAGCAGGGCTATACAGATACAGTTCTTCCATATAGCATTTACTGCTTTGGCCAACAATTCTTGCTCTGCACAATCTTACTTTTTGTTTTGTTTTTGTTACCTAATTGAGTAGATTATAGTCCTTAGTCTATGGTTCACACTTAGTATTTCACAATTAGTTTGTGGTTTACAATTATTTCATGTGTGCAGTTTTCCTCATTACTAGCTTTACACCAGGACATAAGCAAGTTGCAACTTGAAGTGTACATAAAATTCCATTTAGTTCATTCTTCAACTGCAATTAGATTTAGATGTATGCATACTCAGGCTGACCTGACATTGACTCATACGAGGGTTTGTTTGGTTGCTTTGTTTTTGTGCATGGCATTTTCATCCACTTTTTGGGGACTGCCTGTTTCTAGAATGAAGATATGAGAAACCAGATGTGTGAGTGTTTGGCATGCTTGTAAATAGGCTGCCATTTTCCAAATGGTAAAGGAGTGGCAGCAGTGAAGTGCCTGGACAACCTGACACTGTGAATCATCAGGTATAATCATCTCCTTACTGAGCCTCAAGCAGCCTCATAACTTCATATAGCCTCCTTATGAGTTTCCCATGGATAGCCATTGTTTTTCACTCTGTTTCTTTCTTCTTTCTCTGTTTCTAGATCTTATTTTTTATTTTTCAGTATATAAAATATGCAGTAAAAACAGTTCTGCATTGTATAATAAAAATCATTCATCCATTAAAATGCTGGGTAAATAAAAGGGTTTTGGCCTAGCACTGAAATGAGTAAAGTGTTGGCACTAGGCACACCTCTCTGGGGAGCAGTTTTCCATAGGGGCTACCACAGAAAAGGCCCTTTCCTGAGTAGCCATTCTTCTGACTTCTTTCAGAGAGGGCTCCTGGAGAAGGATCTCAGCAGGAGGTGTCAAAGCTGCATTGAGCTCAGTCTTGTTCACACATAAATAAACCTATATTGTACTAAGTTATACATCAAATCAGTGGAATTTTAGTGTGGCTAAGTAGCCAGATCAGAGCTGTAGTAATTGGTTCATCCAATTAATACAGTCTGTTTGACCCAGGTCTGACAATGAAGTGCAAAACTGTGGTTTTGAATGATGGCAAAGCAGATTGTCAAAAGAATCAGACCCTGACATTGAAATTTTTATTTTATTTTAAGAATCGGGACACATACAAAATGGCTATATGAGCTGAATGCCAAAGTGCTAAAAGTAAGTATAAGGATGATTTGTATTTGGAACTGTACCCCTTATGTAGTACTGAAGGATCTAGATAGTTATGTACTAATGAAACCCCAGAAATGGAGTCCCTGGTCCAGTTAAAGTAAGTCATACTATTTTTAAAATATCATGGAAGTTAGACATCAGACCAGGTGCTTGCAAAAAGTCAGGTTACTTACCTGTAACTGTCGTTCTTCTAGAGGTCATCTGTGCAGTCACACATAATGGGTACTGCGCCTGCGCAGAGCCTGTTGCCGGCCAGAATACCCAAGCTGCAATGGTTTTTGGCGGGAACTTCGCACCCCTCCCCCCTGGTGCTATATAAGGCGGAGCGCCCGCCATTTTCCTCAGTCTCTGGAGACGGGTGGATCACCCCCTAGCGGAGCGTACCACTCATCAGAGAAGCCGATAGGAAAAAAGACTATTATCCCATCCCTCGACACCGAATGGGGCCGGAGGGCAGGTTGTATGACTGCACAGATGACCACTCTAAGAACGACAGTTACAGATAAGTAACCTGACTTTCTTCTTCGTGGTCTCTGTGCATCACACATAATGGGTGATTATCAAGTTTCACTCACCGGAGGTGGGTCGGTCTCGTCAGTGAAGGATTGATGATAGGACGGTCTGTCCAAAGGAGCAGTCCTGCCTGGCCCAGACATCGAGCCTGTAGCGTTTGGTAAAGGTACAGGGAGTTGTCCATGTAGCCGCTTTACAGATATCCAGCAGTGGAATGCATGACAAGAAGGCTGACAAGGCTGCCATTACCCTAGTGGAATGGCCCCTGGGCATCACAGGAAGGTCCATTTTCGCCAGTTTATAAGCCAGTTCAATAGTCTGGACTATCCATTTTGATAGTCTCTGTGCAAAAAGAGGTGCGCCTTTATCAGGGTCGGAGTATCTGATGAACAGTCATTTAGTCTTTCTGAAGCTTTCTGTACGTGACCGATAGAAAGCTAAGCATCAGCGCACATCAAGGGAGTGAAGAGATTTCTCTATTGGTGTGGACGGGGATGGGAAGAATGCTGGAAGCACAATGTCCTGGTTGATGTGGAATGGTGTGGCCACCTTGGGAAAGAATGCCGGATCGGTACAGAGCACTACTTTCTCTTTATGGAAATTAAGATATGGTGAATCCACGCGGAGGGCAGATAGTTCACTTGCCCTTCTCGCTAACATTATGGCGACCAAGAAGGCTACTTTCTAAGATAGCAGTTTCAGGTCACAAGAGGTTCAAAGGGAGCTCTAGTGAGTGCATGGAGGACTACAGACAGACTGCAAGTCAGTACCAATGGTCGAATTGGAGGGTGAAGATTTTGCAGTCCCTTAAAGAATCGCCAGATAAGTGCATGGGAGCACACAGATGAACCCAAAAGGGAACCACAGAAGTGTGATATAGCTGCAATATAGACTTTAATCGACATAGATTTAAGTTCCAATTGATGTAGAGAAAGCAGAAAATGGAGGATATTATCAATGGAAGCTAATTCTGGGGTAAAATGATTCGCTTCTGCAAATGTGGCAAAGTGTTTCCGTTTCACCTCATACGATCAGCAAGTGGACAGTCAAAGGGCGGATTGTAAGATAAAGTCGATCTCTCGCCATGATATAGCATCAGAAGATAATCAGGCACGTTCTCCCAGTACCGACTGATGTTCTGGCGTTGGGACCGAGGAGTTCTGTGGAAGCATGTTGGGGTCGACCGTGATGGCTAGTATAGGAGCCACGCAGTAAGGTTGAGAGTATTGAGGTCAGGGTGAAGGATTGTCCCCTTCCCCTGAGTAATCAGATGAGGAATTCGTGGCAGACGACAGAACATGTGTCTTGACAGCCTGAGAGCGGTCAAGAACCAGGGCTTGCGGGGCCATCATGGAGTAATGAGAATCAGGTGTGTCCGGTCCCGAGCCGCTTTCTCCAGAGTGTGAGTGATCAATGGGATTGGTGGATAGGCATACAGGAATGAATCCAACCAACTCACCATTAATGCGTCCCCTAATGAGTTCGGACCTGTTCCCGCCCTGGAACAGTAGGTCATACACTTCAAATTCGATGCTGTCATGAACACGGAGGGGGAGGGGTGTAGAAGGAGAGAGAAGATGGGTTCGCGGTGCCCATCAACGTTGCCTCTTATCAACAGGCTGGTGACAGCGGCCCTGTTGATATTGAGCAGCCAGTTGTGAACGGTTTTGCTGTTGCCGCTAAGAAAACTGTTGCTGGCTCAGCTGGTACTAATGGTATGGCTGGTATCTATGGTATCTAGGTTGCTGCCACTTACGATGGTTCGAGCCAGGGATTTCCATTTTCCTGGCTATGGCTCAAGCATTATAGATATGCTCAAGCTTGTGGTCCATCCAATCATGGAAGAGGCCCGAACCGTCGAATGGCATTCCCTCGATCCTTTTCTTATTTTCTTCCGGGAAGTTGCACAAACGTAGCCAGGCATGCCTCCGGAGAGCAACCAAGCCCACTAGGGCACGAGAATCACAGTCAACATGATGGCGGGCTGTGGTGAGCTGCTGTATCGCCAGCTGCATCGTCTCTCGAATAAAAACATGGGTGAGAAGACAAGGTAATGGCTCGAGGCAATGCGATTAGCAGTCGAAAGAAGACTGAGGAAAATGGTGGGCATTCTGCCTTATATAGCACCAGAGAGGAGAGATGCGGAGTTCCCACCAAAAACCATTGCAGCTTGGGTATTCTGGCCGGCAACAGGCTCTGCACAGGCGCAATACCCCATTATGTGTGATGCACAGAGACCATGAAGAAGAACAAAACAAACTTGTAAAAATTAAGTACTAAAGGTTTAATGCTGCAATCCCATACACACTTACTTCATAGCAAGCCTTATTGACCTACATGATACTTAGCTCTGGGAGACACACATATAATTGTGCTGGGAAACAACAGAAAAACCTTACAACTTCCTTAGATAATGTTGATTTCAATGGGCCACGTGCCACTAGGGGCTTAGGAAGCCTGTTGTGACATCAAGTTGGAGACCCTGAAGAAATCGTCCTGGCTATATTAATGTACATTTACTACATTAAAGCCAGAAAGAGTAAAATAAATGTTTCAATCAAATCCGGTAGATATTTTGTTCAAGCAAAATAGCACTTTCCTTCTGCTTCATTTTTGTCTATCAAGTCAGATGGATTTTTTAAACAAAATTAAAGCAGATTTTGACATGATGCATTTCAGGAAGAATGAAATGGTGAATCAACTTATAAAGCTCTAGCTGCATTATATAAACAAGAGGAGAGGGAAATTAACATATGAATTCAGCATGACTGCAGATCATCTAATTTTCTCCTAGAAAGTGCTTTTTGAGCTTTGGGAGAAACTGAAACAGAATAAATGTGACTGTGATAGGATGAAATAGTATTCAGAAGGAGATTGTCCTAGCATGCAGGAGAAGTATATGAAGGCTATGGCTGTAATGGTTATTTAGGTTTGTTCTTCTGTGTCCTTCCTGCAAGACCAGAGAAATATGAAGACCTTCTCTTCATCCTCTGAGCATAATGATCTCCTCCACCAGTTTTTTAGTCAGTCCCACCACTTTTGCCTCCAAGGGCAACTTCTCAAATGAAAGTGAATTTGTAGTCACTTTCTTGTCTGTGTGTGTGCTTGGAGTTAGTAGCTCTTGGATTGCATCTCCATCCTTATAGACCAGCCTTCTCTTATCAGGTGTCCCCTAGATGTTTTGTTGGTTGGTTGGTTGCAATGTATAAACTGCACCAATAGTCCAACATCGGACTCTCTGGGTGGTGAACAATTTAAAACCATAAAAACAAATAAAATACAAAATAGTACAGTTTAGACAACTATATATATATCTTCGAATAAAATTATTTTAAACAAGTTTAGTAGACCATGGAATCTGCTCCCCAGAAAGGTCCACCTGGCGCCGACACTATATTCTTTCTGGCTTCAGGTAAAGACCTTTTTATTTGATCGTAATTTTAATAATTAATGTTTTTATACATTTTAGGATTTTATTTCTTTCCCTTTTTTTCACAGTTGCATTTTATAGTGATGTTTTATATTGTTTTAATAATTGTTTTATAGTAGTTTTATATTCATTATATTTTTACATTTTTCATAAGCCGTCCTGAGTGTTTGAAGCGATAGGACAGAGTATAAATACATGTAATGAATAAACAAATAAACAAATATCAATTGAATTTCATACAAAATTTAAAATAAATTCAGCAATATGCAGTAATTTAGACTCCAATTCCCAGGAAATCCATCCAATAGCCATGCTGGCTGGGGTTGATGGGAGTTGAAGACCAAAACATTCAAGGGGCACCAGAAGGTGGGAACAAGTTATAGTTCTCCAAATCTTTGGACCTGCAATTCCCACTATCCCTCATTATTGTCCGTGCTGAGTAGGGACAATGAAAGTTGTAGAGAAAAACACATGAAGGAAAGTAACTTGAACATCCCTAATTCCATGTAAAGAAAGCTGCATGTGAAGGGAAATGGCTCCGGGTGATTATTTACTTAAGGATAAGGATTTATATATCTGGCAGCAGAGAAAACCCAGCATCATTTCTTCTTGATATAGTGCTGAGATAGGTCACCTTTACTGAAAAATTGTGATTTGGGGTGAAAGGAGCATGTCTTACAAGACTTTTGTGCTTTGATTCATGGGAATATTCTATTTGCAGCTGTAGTTTTACAATGAAACGCAGACTGAATGTATTCAATAGGAGGATTGCTTTGTGGCAGACAGCAAAAAGAAGCACTTGATAGCCTTTTGATCATGTTTATTCTTCCTCACCATTTAAACATTTCTTATAGGCCATCATTCCATTTTCCACTGCAGATAGAAATCAGGGATGAAGTCAATGATGATTTATCTTTGAAAGGGAGCCCAGGACTGTGTTTTCAAATCAGCACAGAATTGTCCCCCAGCCTTCTGTAGAACTCCACCAAATTATACTGTCAGAAAATGTCAGTATATAAAAAGATTTGCAGCTTTACAAAAATTTTATCGCTTTGCAATGCAACGAGGCCTGATGAGTCCTCGTGTGTGATGGGGAAGGCAGCCCAATGGTATCATTTATGGATAGCCATTTAAAATGTCATCCATAAAATGCCTGAGGACATACCTACAAAACATGTTCTCCTCCCATCATAATATTCAATAGTTAGAGAAGCTGCATCTGCCATTCCTTTCTACAGAATCTATGCATTGAAAGCATATCTCCATTCGGCAACCCTGCCCTTACTGACGGATCTTTCTCTCATCTCCATCCCTCCCCCATTTCATTTTGATTACTGGATCCTCCTCTCTCTTTTCATTTCTGAATTGCCATTTCATCAACCGGTGAATCTGCTATTTATACAAGTTCTTTCTATCACAAGTTTTTATCTCTGCAAATATAGCTTCCATTCATGGGTTGTCTCTTATTCTTTCTCGCATATCATGGAAGCTGCTTTATGGGTAATAATGTAATCACTGGCAGATCTTCCCAGTTTCAGCTTCTTTCCTCCCCTCCAATCATAGCAGTGCTATTCTCCCTTGTCATATCAGTTTCATTCATCAGAATTATTAAGCCAAACTGACCAATATTTGAAGGTGGGTTGTTGGGTTTTTGTTTCATTGGTGATTACTATTAAAGAAGTTGGGCATAATTCTGCTGCAATAAGAAAGGTAATCTCCAGATAAAGGGTTAACTGTTTGCATTAAGTTCTATTCATTCATTCTGGGGTGTAATCCTGTGTGTAGCTGGCTGGGGGATGCTGGGATTTACATGCATAGGACTGTGCCCATATGTACCACTTTTTCTTAAGCATTGATGTTGCTTTATGGTTTTATTGTATTATTTTGTGGCTTATTTTGGTTTCTGGGCTTCCTGTATATAGCCTCAATACCCTAAGATGAAGGGAAGGTCTAAAATGTGTTTAATAAATAAACACACCAAGAAAGGAAATCCATCAGAAGGGCATTAAACAGCATTTCACCCCTTTCCTTAATTTCCATTAGCATTGATGAAGATACCCATTTCTGCATTTCTTTACTTCTATTTCCTCTGGAATCCATTTTCAGTGCCCCCACGCAATGGCTCTTTCCACAATTTATACACAAAACCAAGAACTATTTTCATTCCTTTTACATTCTGGAAATGTCCCAGTTCATTGCCTGGCTTCTTTACACATCCTATGCTCCACTCCTACCTCACACTTATTCTGAAATGTGTTGTCCTTTACCTAAGTCCTGTTTTCCTTGTACATAATTTTGATGGCCTGTTTAAAAAGAAGAGAGAATGCATTAAAACCAACATGTGTGGATTATACTTCTGCTGATGTGGAGTCTAGTCCATGCAAACTTGCAGGACAGTGTACTAAAATTGCTAAACTTTAAGGTGCTCCAAGAGTATTTGCAGTTTCGCAGAGGTTTTCCAGCAATCCCTCTGGAAGCCAGTGCTCATAATTTATCTTGATTAACTGTTCAGGTCTCTGTTCTCTTCAAATTGCTCTCTTGCGTCTGTCATTTTGAGCATGTCTACACAATACATGTCCAAACTCAAGAACTGCTTGTCACACTGGGACTATTCACTATGACATTAGACCAGAACAGAATGGGAAAGAAATCTGGGATAGCTGCCATCAAACATGACAGCCTGGTGTCTTCTGGTAACATTCAGCAATATAAAACTTATGACATGGTGTCAGTACCCTGTGAATTCCCCATTTCTGAACTATGCCACTGGCCGCTGCTTGCAGAGTTCAGAAAATCCACCCTGCAGTGATATCACATCCCAGGTCTTCTATTCTACTGGAGGAAGGAAAAGATGGTACGGGGCTACTGTTTGCCTCACACCTCCCAAAATCTCTTGTTCTTCTGATCTCGCTTCTCGGAGGTCCTTCTCTCCAATGGGACTGGCTGGGTGGTCATCCCATGACAATGGACCAATCAACACAACCCCCTGAAAGCTTTCTCAAAAGGAGCAAAGCCATAGGCAGAACTTGCTTTCTTCAGCTGCTTTCCCTGCAGACGATGCTCTCCAACACTGAACGTTCCAGCAAGTACCCCTTGGCACTCCATTTAGGTGCATCCAGAAGAATGCCCAGCTCTGTGGTCCTTTTGACCAGCCCTGGCCATTACAGCTGCTGATTTAAGAAGAGTTCTCCTCAGCTAATAACCACAGTGCACAAGTTGAGGCAAAGAAGGGGAAGTGTAAAAGCTCATAGGCATGAAAGAACTCCAGCAAAATGTGTAAGGTGAATAGAAAAAGTTCCTTCGTGCCTCACACAGCCTTCATCCCATTCTGCTTGTTGCCTGGAATATAAGAGCTTGATATTCCTTTAGGTTTAGACAGTTCCAGATTTTCCAAAAGTGCTCTGCAATCTATATTCTGGATTGTTACCAAATATATCTGCATTTGCAGAACTGGCATACACCCTGCTCATGTTTGCTGAAAAGCACCTGTTTTCATGTAGTTGATGGCTAAACTAAGAATGGGTCTGATATGGAATCTGGATATTTTTCTATTTCTGGTAAATATATGACAAACAGCTTGCCTTATCTCTATGTTTGGGCTAGTTCAGCCATTTATTATTTGAGATGCCCACTAACACACTCCCGCTAACAGTGTAAAGGACCATAGCCTTACAATAGCCCTACACCACTCTCCCAACAAGCAACTACAAGATCTGCAAGGATGCAAGCCAGCTTTTGTTAATGCCAGCATAATGCCAGCTGTTCATTCTCTCTGCACCCAGATTCAAACTACTTCTAGCTCTTTTTCTGTATCATTCCCAGACTCTAATGGGTGATACATCCCAAAGACTGTAGCAGAAATCCAGGCCATTAAGGACCATCCAGCATGTTCTGTTATGTTGCTAATGCTTAGAGTATCTTAGAAATGGACCCATACACAATAAAAGATAGCCAGGCTCTTACTTGCCACAATAAAATAGCACAAGCTTGTAAATAAAATCATGCTGGATATTCTATAGAAGTGTCAATTCATAGAATGGGATCATGAAATCAAAAGCCACAAATGGTTTAGATTAAGTAACAACCGTGTCTTGCATTCTTCTTGCAGATTTGAGCACCTAAAGTAAGATTTGTGACTTTTATGTTGCACTATTTTAATTCTTCTATGCCACACTATTGTAACCATATGTAGTGTACACTTGTAGCCTTTTCCTCATGTATAGAAGGGAAAGATACAGCGAACTATTGCAAGGTGCTGCCACCTATTCACTGGATAATGAAATGGCGTACTTGTGCAAGGAATATTAAAGCAGACCAAATGAGAAGACAGTTTTCACTCATCGATATATTGTTGTTGTTGTTGTTATGCATCCTCAAGGCATCTCTGAATTATAGTGACCCTATGAATGAATGTTCTCCAAATTGTCCTGTCCTGGATATCCTTGCTCTGCTCTTGGAAACTCAGGCTGCAGCTTTCTTTATGGTCTTCCTCTTCTTCTGCGTTCGACTTTCCGGAGCATGATCATCTTATCCAGTGAGTCTTGCTGTATCATGATGCACCCAAAGTATGACAGTTTCCGTTTCATCATTTTTGCTTCCGTATCAATATATCCACTAATCACAAACTCAATTCAACAGCCCTGAGAACCAAATCACCTTTTGCTTTTTAAAACTGGGTCCTGAGACGAATGAGTTTACATGGCAAATGTGTGTTTAAACACTTGCAGTATTGTCAGTTCTGAATAGCATCTAAATGGACAACCTTCTATGAATTAGGCATGAAAGCAGGATCAGTTATTTTTCCAGTTGCCACTTCCACATTCAGTGCAGGGAAACCTGAATATTTAAAGGCACATGGGTCATTCTCAATTCATGGTACCACACATATATCTGACCTTTTACCTTCAAGTAGCTTTTTCATCACAAGTATTAAAAGTAAATTGCACTTTCAGTCATAGTGTCACGCGCACCAAGATGTAGAATTGACAAAAATATAGAAATCGCATTGCACAAACTAGAAACCCATGTAGAGTTAAAATACAGTTAGGGATCTATGAGGGACTTGTTGAGGGGGAAATCACAATGAATATTCATGATTTAGTTCCCCCAGATTGTAGTTTATTAGCCTCATACTGGCAGCGGCTCCCTCTTGTGCAAGTTGAGTCTGTTTCTGCACATAAGTCTCTAAGAAAGACCATGGCTCACACATTTAACACACAGAGACAAACTAAAGAGATTTGCACAAATCACACTATCTGTATTATTTGTGCAAACCACATGATTTGTGCAAATTGCACAATTTGTAATAGCTCCACAAACTGGAAGCCAAAAAAATGCAATTCCAGTATAAGTTATGCAGACAGCCTTGAATACTGGGCAGTATAAAAGTGAAATAAATAGCATAATTTGTGCAAGTTTGCTTAGCAGCCTATCTTAGAGAGGGAAGCTTGTGCGGGGACAGGGGGCAGTTCAGTACATTTCCAATCTTTGGATTAGAGTTGGGTGGGAATCTGTCAAGCTTAATTGAACCAGACTTCCCAGAGTCAGCACATTCCTAGATAGAGTAGCCACCTGCTTTATCTGGTGGTGCCCAAATCTAATAAGTAATTACTGCTGTATCCCCAATCAGAAAGTCAATGTCAATTGAGTCATTATCCTCAATGGAACATTGCTAGATTTCTACTACACAGCAGTCACTAGGAGAAGATGTAGATACGTAGACAAAGCCGAGGACACCCAAAGCACTGGATTCAAGATGGCAGCATCCACTTGCAAGGTCCAAAACTCACTTAGAACTTTGTGGAAAAGATAAGAATAAAGGGGCAGTAGAAGGAAGCCAGAACTAGGGCCACACTGCCTATGAAAAACCGCAGAGCGAAAAAAAAGTGTGTGGTAAACTCACTTGCTCACGATCCAACTGTTTGGGGACTTATGTAGAAATACAAATGGCTTGGCTGCTATGATCTGGATATTATATTATATTCTCACAATTTTTCCCGCAAGGAATGCAAGGCAGCTAACCTTATTCTTGTCTTTTTCTGCATTTTATCCTCTCAACAATCCTGTGAGGTAGGTTAGGCTGAGAGGCGGTGACTCAGCCAAAGTCATCCAGTTAGCTTCATGGTCAGTTGGGATTTAGAACCTGGATCTCCTGAGTCCCAGTTTAATATTCTAACCACTGCACCAGCCTGTATTCCAAACACTGTACATGTGGTTTTGTCTCAACATGCATAGACTTACATCCTAAATATCTTAAATGCTGTAATGGGTGAAGCTCCCCATGTGTTGGAAGCTTAAGAAGACTGTATTTCAGTAATAAAACACAGCAACCAGAGCACAAATGGGTCTACCCCTTTCCATCAATTTGTATACACCACACTTAAATGCCTTAAGTTATGATAGGCAGAGTTGGGACTTAATTATATACTGATGGTGCTCAGCAGGGCAGTGCAAACTAAGGATTTATGGATTTTTATTCTCTCTTGTCTAATACTTACACAAAGATATGTAGTGCAGTGAGGCATGGCTGAAACATGCTGCATTTATTTTTATGCCAGTAATGAAGTGTAGCAACACAATTGTACTTTATAATGAAGCTCCTGTGTCAAAATGAGAGTGTGAATTAATCTATCCTTGAAAGTTCCATCTAGATTCTAAAAGACTTCCTTGAGAGAGGTTTGATTGGGAATAGAAAGACTAAAAAAAACTTTTTATAAAAATCAGGTTGGTAAATCTGAAAGATCAAATTCAGTTCCATATGATGAAAGACTGACAATCATAAGAAGGGAGTGATCCTGTGCCTCTTGACAGAATCTGGGGGAAGGGGGCACAGGATAGTTTCAAATGCCCAATCACAACTCAGAGGCTGTGCTGTGACCTCAGAGTAGGGAAATGGCACCTGCCAGAGATTTTCTAGGTGCTTCTTTCTCACTATTCAAAAGTTGTCTGTAAGCTAACCCAACTTCTTGAAAGACAAGGCAGCTACAATAAAGCAAACAGTATTTGTTCTCACAGCAAAAGTAGCTCCTCTCTACAGATTTTTCTGTACTTGTACTCTGCGGCTCCAGAGAAAGAAGCTGCTATGGGAACTCTTTCCCCAGAAGAGTAATCAAACAACACTGAAAAGCATTTATGTACTAAATGTCAAACAAGGAATGTCAGAGTATACCTTGTGCCCCTCCCTGAGTAAATCAAGGAATGGTCCTATCAATTGCAGAGATTTTCCTCTACAGCCTACAAGGAGAATCAAAATTTTGGAAAGGATTTTAAAAACATATTGTTAGGGAATAAAAAACAAACAAAAATAATACAGGGTGCCATACAGGCAGTCCATGAGTTATGAACAACTGAGTTACGAACAACCTGTACTTAAAAACCTCTTAATGTAACAAAATTACTGTGGAAAATTGTCATCATCGAAAATCGAGAGAGAGGTAGTGAAAGGAGTGAGGGAGGGCTTCCAAAGCAACACCATAGAGAGGAATTAGAAGGATAGAGAGGAGGGCCTCCAAAGCAAACCTTTCTGCCCCTCTCATTTGGAGAGAGAAATCTCTCCAGCATTTTCTTGCTGCAAAGAGGAAGCACTGGTGAGTTTGAGCAGTGGAGGGTAGAGATATTTATGGTTTTCCCACTTTCATGGGGGTCCTGTGCCCCTAACCCCTGCAACTTTGGAGGGCAAACTATACATGATTCAACTTACAAATTCTACACAAATATGTATTTCCATTTTCTTATTTGCAACATGGGGACTGCCTGTATGTCCAAAATAACCAAATCCACAATTTTTTTAGATTCTGCATTGTTTCTTGTTTTACACAGAATTTATCTAACTCTTTATCTAAGAATTAGATAAAAGAAAAACTAATTAATTGGTGTCCTTTGGTTAATCCCATCATTCAGCTTTATGTCACAGGGGAGTAACATGAGAAATTGTAATCATTCCAGATTTGGAGATAGAATTGAAATGTTAAATAATTTTAAAATGTGTAACACACAGCAGAAAAAAAAACTTTAGTCTTTTGTGATACTTCATGCATGATTGTTGCTATGCTATTAGCTTTAATTTGCTGCATGATACAGTTCTCCATACTAGAAGAGTTTCTTTTCATTAGCAAATCATTAGTGATTCATAGATCTGGGAGGCCTAAGTTTAAAATCCTCATTAAACCATGATGCTCACCTGGTGACCTTTCACAGTTTCCCTCTCTCAGTCCAGCCTAATTCACAGGCCTTTTGACGATATGGGTGGGGCAGAACTATAGGCTTCTTGGAAGAAGAAAATGGGACAAAAATGAAGAGATGAATATATAGTGCTGGTAATATATCTAAAGGCAAGATTATTCTACATGACCAGCATTAGTAGATCCTGTCACCAAAGTCACTGAACCATCCTATCAGGAACCAAGGAAACAGTTTGTGTTTAGCAGATTTTGCAACTGGTACACTGCCTGCTCTGACAGAGCAGATGACAGAGTAGCAAATCTACAGTGCTCCTCAATTCACAATAGCCGTACACTGAAATTCAGACTAAAAGGCTTTCATCAGTTCCACTTTTAAATTAACTGTTCCTGTATCTTCCTGTCAGAGTCAGACATAGTTCCATCCAAGTGTGCAAAGAATTCTAATGCTAACTACACTGACTGAAGACTATGTCTCAGTGAGTTGGATTCATGCCCGGTATATTTAAGAATAGATCTACGGAAATCTAGACTAAGTTTCCATAGATTTCAATGGGTCTTCTCTAAATATGTTTGCATCCAATCCATTAAATACAGTAGCACTTACTTTTTAGTAAACATGCACAGAATTGCCTTAAATGTTAGACAGCATTATAAATGAAATAAAACACGTTTCCCTTTCAACAAATGCATTTACAGTGGTACTTCAGCTAACAAACGCCTCAGTTCATGACCAAATCAGGTCGCAGAGATTTCATAAAAATTTTGCTGCAGGTCGCGAACTCCACATCAGGTAACAATTGCAATCGCACCCGTCCTTCCTGCCCCAGCGCGACCACGCCCATCTAAGGCAGCAATTGCACTCGCAAGCAGGGATCACGGTCGTGCTGGGGGGGGGCAGATGGCCACATTTGTGCTGTGGGGGAGATGGCTGATCGTGCCGGATGGGGAGATGGCCGCGATCTTCGTCACTTTGCTTCAAATTTTTGTTATTGAAAAAATGGTTACAGAATGGATTAACCTTATTTACACTGAACCTTATGGGGAAATTTGACTTGGCTCACGACCATTTTGGGTCGTGACCACAGTCGTGGAATGGATTAAGTTTATGAGCCAAGGTACCACTCTATTTGATTTTTTTTTTTTTTAAATTTGCATCATTTTGTGAACGATGAAGGGCCTTTCATATCTAAAATCAGAATTTGTGTGTTAATACCACCAAACTGCTTCTCCATACCCTGGGGACAGAACGCTTCAGTCGAGAAGCTGCATCTGTACAAATACATAACACACACACACACACGTTTAATGTTAAAAGCATAATTACTCCTTTTCTCTGACAGGGAGCTTAAGTAGGAATTTTGCTGGTCAAATGTGGAAGTTTGTACAATGTGGTCTAAGTTAGTTCAGCTTTTCATTTAAATAAGTCTGTTGGGGGACAAACTGAAAAAAATAAGACTCACCAAAAGCTAAGAAATCACAAGTTAAAAGTTTTCAAAAAATGAGAAACGAACACATACCTTCAATTCAGCCTAAACTAAATGTTTTGAAAATGCATATCATCGTTCCACTGCCATAGAAGAAATGAACTCACTGCTGCCTATTTGGAAAGAACAGTTGGGCACAAACACCATTCAGAGTTAGGAGATTGCTAGTGGAACCTCTGCCATTTGATTAAAAATCCATTTAAAAATAAACAAGGATTCCTATACACAGTAGGTATATAGAGGACTGATGCATGCAATTATATGATAAAGCTAAAATTATTTCAGTGTGGCTATTTAATGTGCATTTAAGGTATGACTACCACCAGTTTTGTCAAATCCAAAGGTTGAACCAGGATTTATCTCCTTCAAGACGAAGAGGTCCATTCATAGTAGGTCTTCACTCTAAGAGAGACCCCTCCCACATACACCACAGCAGTGTCTAACTGTAAGGCATTTGTGGGGTGCAGGAGAAGCTGCTGTAAAACAAGGGTCCAAGGAAATCCAATTCTGCCAGTACAGTATTGATTCAGGTTAAATCTATATCCAATCCCTAAATCAATTAAAGCTGCATAAATTTATAGATAACAAAATAATTTTAAAGAAATAAGTTTGTTACTTCTTTTTCAAAATGTGTTCCCCAATCAGGAACAACTTTTCAGTAGATTAAAAGACTTTTTTAATTGATTCAACTAGTTAAAGGTTACAGTCCAATATAAATAGCATACCCAATAAAAGGTTTTGTCCATAGTGGGTTGTAACCAATGTAACTGCGGGAGATTCAGAAGCCATGTTCTCCCCCTCTCCTCCAAGCCACCATAGATTACAAGAAGGGATTTCAAAATGTTTTTAAAAATCACCAGTTTGCTGCCAAAATGTGGTGGTAAATCACTCCAGAATGTTCAGGAGCACTCAAAGAAGTATATTTAAATTTGGCCCTTTTGATACTCTATAGCAACTCTAGAACACAAACAGTAACAAATGTAGATTGAAAAGAAATGAAATTTGACCTTTTTACCACTTGGTAGCTGCTCTGGAACACCACTTCATTTGCAAAAAGATACTTATTTTTTCCAGAAAATTGAGTAATAGTAGGTACCTGTGCTACCCATCTTTGCTGCATAGGTTGTCTGATAGCCTGAAGTGTTCCACAGAACTGGGTGTGGAAATCAGTCTTAAATCAATAATGAAGAATGGTCTTTATCTACCATATTCCCAATTA
The DNA here is from genome assembly GCF_004798865.1 of Varanus komodoensis. Lineage (NCBI taxonomy): Eukaryota > Metazoa > Chordata > Lepidosauria > Squamata > Varanidae > Varanus > Varanus komodoensis. The sequence goes on from NW_025335409.1 coordinate 1,258,795, forward strand.
TAAATATATACAAATTAACTAATAAAATTAAACAAGGGCATCCAACTACATTTTCCTGAAATAACTTCCAGTCTTCTTTATTTCCAAATAAAGTACATTTATCCAAGAAGCATGTACATTCAACATAGAACATTTCCAGCAACAGTTACAGTCTATTTTCCATTCACAGTTTTTTTAGTGCAAAGCACTAAAAGGCCAAACACTTGTCTATCCATAAAAGAATATTTTCATTTATGATCAACATTTTAGATATATTTTATACAAAAACTATATATGGACACAAGGCATTCCCTAAGCAAGGGAGTAGACCAATATTAAAAACGGCATTTCTTCAGCGGTTCAGTATCTTTTTAATTGTGGCAATTTGACACAAATCACTAAACATTTTCTAAAAATTAAAAAAATGCACAGAAACCTGCCAAAAAAATTCATAATGGTAGGTATACTACTATTTTGCTATAGAATCGATTATAAAATAGACAGAATTAAGCAAGCCTTTATAAACTTTACAGTGAAAGTCAAGTGCTACCTACAGTGGTCATTCAACATTTTGTGGGCAAAAATAAGAATGTCCTGGTACTATTTTCCTTAAACAATAGTTAAGGAACTACAAAGCAATGGTTGTATATGAATTGTCTACAAAAACAACAACAAACATCTTCACATGAGTATTAGTGTAGTTTTAAAATATTCACTAAAAAAATTAAACTGGAGCTATTAAAGTGCTTGTGTATAAATTTATTTTAAAAAACAATTAAAATAGGGGAATGTGGGTCACTTGTAAACTTCCATATGAAAGACTGTCCAATATGGTAACCATGCAAAATTAATATGGATCTTTCCAGCAAGTTCAGTACAGTAAAATTTAATACTCAAAAAAATTAGTCAATCATCAATTCAAATTAGAGCAAATGATAGAATTATTACAATTCAATTTAAAATTCATTCAAATTATAATAAGAAATTGCTCATATACATTCATTTATAAAAATATATATTTTTAAAGTACATCACACAACAAGTGTTTGCTTAGTAGTATATCACAATGAACATAAAATCTGTTCAGCAAAATCAGATTTAAGTAGGGGCCACATCTATGAAACACATGCTGCAGTTGACAATTTCCTTAAAAATATCTTCCAAAATTGTTTTTTAAAATTCCCTTTTTTAAAATATTTGTCTCCTATTACCAACACTACTGAACTGCGTGGACTAAGACAGCCATTAGTTCTAACAGCCATTTAAATGCAGCTTAATTGCTGTTGGAAAAAAATTGGACACAATGTTATGCTTTATGAACAGTCAATACATTTAGTAAGAAAATACCTTATAAAAATATTTATTCTCATAGTACTATTCAAGACATTAGTGGCTCTATTTTCGAATTTTGCACACATCATTTTTATGTTAGGAAACATGTATATCAATATAACCTTTAGTCAACTTAAAAGGTGTGTATGGGGGTTAGTAGACTGCACTGAAGCTTACCATGAAGACCTAAGAACTTCCTCTCTCCAGTAATACGATTGCGGTTTTGTTATCAATGGGATGGATCCAGCAAGAGGCCCTGACAAAAACCTTTTGATTCCTTAGATGCTTCCAACCATGGAATGAGAAGGAAGATGATTTCCAGTGATCCCCCTCCTTCTGCAGCTCCCCTCACCACACTATTCCAAAGGGTACCCCAAGCCTACAGAGCAGAGTCAGAACGGACAGGGCTCACAGTTAGGACTGAGCTGGGAGAAAGAATCACTGAAAATTACATACCTCTCCACTTGGAGACTAAAGACTCTAATGGATCAGTGAGCTTTCCATCAACCGAGGCCACTAACTAGATCCAACCCAATCATGTATTTCTGTATTATATAGGATTTTAAAAGGAACAAACACTCCCCCACACACAAACCAAAATTCCACCAACAATATCTGAAGGTGGCTTCAATTTTTTGGATGCTTGTCTACATGTATAAATCTTTTCGCTCTGAGAACCAGAATCTACAAGTTATTTAATTCTGGGAAGCCACCTTCAAGTAATGGAGATTTTAGGACTAAAGTACCAGTACAGATATGCTCTTTATAAACATCTGTTACAGAATAAGCATTTTTTGTATAGCACAGTAATGTAAAAAACTATCCTCTTTTTGACTGCTGGTTGACCAAAAATATTTCACTTTCAAGTTAATTTAAAATTCCCCTACATATATATCCATTCATTGTATAAAATGGTACTGTAGAATATCAGACCACACTCTACTTTTAAACAGTGTCTTCAGAAACAAACATAGTTAAAATTCCAGATATAAGGGACCAATTTTTTATTATTCAAATAATACAAAGTATATGAATTTAAGGAATTGGAGTCTTGTATTAAACAGGAAAGAGCATTTCTGAATGTAAAAAATGTTAACTCTATAGATAGTTCAGCACTGTATCATAATTTTGTAATAGTCACAAATACATCAGGATTTCTGTGAAACTGTCAAAAATGTTTGCTAACAGACTAAACCACAGTTAGGTAACACAGAACCCACAGACCATCTCCAGCCTAGGAAGGCTTTCTCTGCCTGGTCAGTACCAATGAAGTGCAAAGTCAATTAAAAAAAAAAAACCTTTGGGACTATCGTATCTACTGCTAAACATTATCCCAAAAATAACCTGATGTGAATATGAAACCTTGAAGAACCAACCCTGTACATTTCAAACTGTACTGGGGTCAATGTCCTGAATGAAGAAAAATTCAGAAATTAAAATCCTTGTCTCATGCTATGGGGAAAATTGGCATAAAAGAATAAATGCAATATTCTTTTCTCCTCTATAGCATCAGTTCTACAGAGAAACGTGTGTTTAAGCTGGGGTGTACCAATGGAACTTTTAGGCAAACATTTAAGGCACTAGGTTCCTCACCAGACAAGAGCTTTAGATCTTGTACTTCTGCCTTTGGTTTTATTGTTTTCTTCGGGTGAATGTGATGCATTTGCTTTATGAGTTTTCTTATGATGTTCTAGAAAAGTCTTTTTGGCAAATGCTTTCCCACATTTATTGCATCTGTGCAGAGAGAAGTTTTTTGTGACTTTCACTTCAATGCCAACATCAGCTCCTTCATACTTTTTGCTTGGTGAGTTAGAGGTGACATCCTGTTTTGAACCATTTTGTTTACTTTCATCCCTCTGAGGGCCTCTTTTTGCCACCTTATTTAGAACACAGTCAATGGGTTTTTTTATTGCTCGGATTTCTAAACTTGCAGTTATCTTACCAAGATAACGTGAAGACTTTTTATGTACTACTGTTATGTGTCTTATCACATCACGCTTTCGGCGTGTTTCATAAGTGCAGAGGGGACACCTGTAGAATTTAACATATATGTTATTTCCGTCTGTGTGCAACTCAATGTGTTTTGTTAAATTTTGTTTAGAAGTAAATTGGCGTTTGCAGAGTTTACAATAAAGCTTTTTAAAGTCAAAACCAGCTGACAGTCTTGGTTTCCTGGGCTTTTTGAGACCACCTGTAAGGGATTGATTACTTGACTTAGAATTTTCAGGACATGGCTTCATTTTATTTCTCTTAGCAGTTGGTGTGCCTTTCCTCTCAGTGGATGGTGCATTTTTCCTCTCGGTGGACGGTGCATTTTTCCTCTCGGTGGATGATGTGTTCTTTCTTTCATTTGAATTATTTGTTCCCTTCACTTCATTCTGTAGAGAACTGATGATGGGAGGGGTGGATTCAGCAGGTTCTGTTGGTTCAATTTTAACTTTCACATCCATGTTAACTGTATTACTAGGTTTTTTCTCTCTTTTAGTATTCTTGGTGGAAAGAGTTATCTTGTGAACAATTTGCATATGTCTTTTAAGCATTACTTGGGAACTGTATTTCCTCTTGCACAAGAGGCATTTGCAAGCAGTTAAGTTGTACTCAGCCTTTGCTGACTTTTGTTTTCGGGTCTTAAGAGATTTTTTAGCAGAAGCTGTATCCAAGGACAATGGCTCTCCTGGTTTTGTAGCTATATCAGGAGTTATGGAATCCCTCCTCAGTCCCCTATGCACTTCATCAAAATGCCTCCTTACATTGGCTTTTGTAGCAAAGGATTTAAAACACACAGGACAACTTCTACCCAAAGTTACAAGAACATTCTTGTTGCGCCCCCTTCTGGATGTCTGGTTTGGCCTTTTTTTAATTTCAATGAATTTCTTTATTTCTTCCATCTTTTTTTTGTGCACTTTTCTAATATGTCGGCGTACACTGCGTCTGGAATGAAATTCTTTTTTACAAAGACAACAAATTAACTGATGACCAGAATCAGAATTATTATTGGATTCCACCTCAGGCTTTTCAGAAGGTGTAGATTCTTCTGGAGTCGTTACTACCTTGCTAGCAGCAACAGCAGGAATATCTACAGCTTCCGGTTCTGATGGAGTCGGAACTGTTTTAGAAGGTTCTATGGGGGGTTCTGGCATTTCTGAAGGAGCTTGATCAGGAGGGACATCTATCTCAATGTTCTCAGCTGAATTATCAGCCTTTGAAACATATTGAAATACAGCATTCTGGTTCGTTTCTATAGGTTCCAGATGAATGATATAATCTTGCTTGTCCACTTTTGGATACATAGCTTCTAGAAGATCACTTATGGCTTGACTTTGTTTATCATTCACATCATGAGAATCTGAAAATATACACATGATGCTTAAATTACACAATTTTACAAACATCACTTAGAACAAGAAAGTTGCTTTAAAAAACATGCATTACTTCAGTAATGGTATTTTGCAGAAGACTACAGGTTTAATTATACTAAAATAATAGTTGAAGAACACAGACAGCAAATTCTGGCCAAGTAGACCAAATATCATCTATCTCCTTGAATGAAGTTCATAAATTAGTTTACACCCCAAAAAGGAGTCAGAAACACAACAGGATCTTTCTATTACTTCATGGGTCAATCAAAATATGCAACTGATTTTCCTTTTTTAAAAAGCAAGGTGAGATAACTAATGACTCAGTATCTGAAACCACCTTTGTTTTTTGCCCCTTACATTTAAACAATAACTACATGCTATTATCTTTAATTTTAACAAATATTCCAATAAAAAATCTGCATCATATAATGTTTTGATCACATTAAGTCTGCTTTATTTTTCCTCCCAAATATTTCAAGTAAATACTTGCATTATAACAAAAAATTAACATAGGGTACATTTTTTAGCTTGGTTGTTTACTAAGTATAATTAAACAAACTTGCTAGATTCAATTACTCTTCAGGGTATCAGAAAATTTGCTGACACAAAGTAGCCCAATTTGCAATTAAGAAATTTCACAAAATCCTCATCAAGTGTGATGCTTCAGAGTTGGTAGGAATGCATGTCTTCCCATCACTCATTGTCTCCACTCTCTGCCCCCACCAGCACATCCTTCTGAGCACAAGCAGAGGAGCTCTTCAAATGCAGACCCCCATCTATGAGGTCAGAATGATTCTCCGCCCTCATAGTCGGGTTTCTGAAAAATTCTATGGCCATCTGGACATTGTGTAGCAGAAGCAGGATTCCAATGTTAAACATTTTAAAGTATTTTATAAATCATTGTAAATAAACATAGAAAACAAAGGTTGGAAAGAAACAATTTATTAAATTCTTAAAAGCAGAATATAATTACTAGAAGAGGTAAGGAAATCTATTCTATAGTGAGGTCATTTTTATAAATGGCTGTGGTGAGGTGCTCTGACGTGGCAAGGAGTGCTTTCCTTCAGCTTCGGCTGGTTCATCAACAGCACCCTTACCTGGATGACCATAGCCTAGCAATGGTGACCCATGCCTTGGTAACCCCCCAGCTGGTCTACTGTAACGCGCTCTACATGGGGCTGCCCGTGAAGACAGTCTGGATACTTTAGTTAGCCCAAAACAGAACAGCCAGGATGTGAACAGGGAATGGCAGATATTGTCGTGTGGCTGGTGCTCCTTCCCAGCGAAAGCAACTAGTCCAGTTGCTGCTAAAAAACTCTTTATTCTAAACAGTCTTACAAGTACAAACACATATACTAAGAAGTTGTCCTCTCTTTCTGAATGAGTTCCGCTCACGGGTTGCTTTTTACTCTCCTGGGCCACCCCTCAATGGGTGGGTCAGAAAGGCCCCATCCTCTCTATAGGCCTTTGGTTCTCTCGGGAAGCTTCTCTCCCTTGTGCGAGCGTTAAAGACTCCCCTGAGTCAGCAAGCATGACAGATATGCTCACATAATGCTGGTCCTTTACCATCTACACTGGCTACCAATTGAAGTCCAGGCCCAATTTTGGGTGTTGGTGATAAGCTATAAAGCCCTAAATAGTTCAGGACCCGGTTATCTTAAGAAGCGTCTCCTTCCCTATGTACCTACCAGCCCCTTAAGAGCTGGATCAGAGGTCCTTCTTTGGGAGCTCTCTTTGAAAAAGCTTAGGACAGTGGCTATCCGGAGAAGGGTCTTCTCTGAGGTGGGGCCCTGGCTATGGACATGCTCCACAGAGAAGTACGGCTGACGCTGATACTTTATTCCTTTCAGTGCCAGGCCAAACTTTTTCTATTTTCCCATTATTTTAAGATTTTTTTTTTATTTTAGTTGGGCTTTTATCATAGATACTATGCTGTGCCTTTGTTGTTGGAGCGACTTGAGACTTTTACCTATAGGATGGGACACAAAAGTTTAAAATAAATAAATAAAAACTTGCCTAGCAAAGCAGAGGCCAGTCTTGTTTTCGGCACTGAGAAGACAATACTTACTGTCATCCATGCGGAGACTTGGAGGACAATAAAACTTTTTATGGGTAATTAAGTTTGGTAATCCTCTGAATAGACTGCGGCACAGTTTACACTCAAAAATGGTGTCCACATCCTTCAACAAAATATGTTTAAGTTGTTTAGTTCCTGAAACAACAAAACAACTTTCATTAACATTAGGCACACTTAGAACACTATCCATGATGATGTAAGCATTTGCAGCAAATTTATGCAGCTAATGTAATTCCAATAATGTCTAATATAACATTTTAGGGGCTTGTAGATGACGGTACTTCTTCCAGATGTAATGAAATAATTCAATAGTAATCTGTAACAGTAAAGTCAGGGTTTTCCCCCCCAAAAAACATATGTTTATATTTAAAAATTAGTCTGTAAAACACATTTTAAGACATAGTGCTCTGGAAGAGTAGCAAGGCAGTTAACCAGGTTTTTAAAAAATATTATACAATGGTTCAAATGCATGCACAAATAAATATAATTGCTGTGTTTTTATTATCTTATGATAATTTTCTTATTTTTTCAGTTTTTCTTGTTTGCAAGCTTTTCAGTTTTGTTAACCACCCAGAGAGCCCCATCTATTGGGCAGTAGAAAAATAAACAAACAAATAAATAAAATATATAATGGAACAATAGTGTTAAGCGTCCCATAACCCAATAGTGTTAACAATAGTCCCATATGCTCTTACTAATCTCAAATATGTGCAAAGCTGTAGTTTAATGCTCTAGATGACACAAACATTTGATTCATAAATACAAGGTGAACTCAGATTCTGTTAATTTGCTTTCTTCTACCATCATACTATTTGCATGCCATGAATCACTCCAAACCATGAATCTATTTGTTTTAGACACATATTGGGTATCCAAGCATTAAATACATGACCTTCTTTCATATAAGCATATTGCTTCTTTTATTACAATGACCTGAGCAAACCCCTAAATTGTTACTGTTATTTGACAGTGGCAGTGCACTAAACATTATGCAGAATACAAATCACAGATGCATAGCTGACTTGCAATTTATAAAAGATTTACAAGGCAGTGGCTGGAGTGGGGATATGTCAGGCACTGGTAAATGGATGGGAATAAAGAGAATAGGGTTAGTTCAGAAAAGGCTTTGTTAAAAAAAATTAGCACTACTCCTTGCGTAGAAAAGGCAAATAGCATGCCCTGAAAAAATGGCAAGAAATTGTCATAGAGAAAATGATAACAGAAATCAAGGAAAAAAGGAAAAGGAAGAAGCAGTAACTATGGTTGCTGCAGAGAATGGAAAGAGTAAAAAAGTGATGCAAAAGGAAACAAGTAAAAATACAAATCTTTAAAGCCATTAAAATGTTAATTTGGATCAAGGGAAAGCTGAAATGGTAGAATTAATAGTACAGTTTCAGCTTTCCTTTGCCCTACTTAGTTGTAATTAAAACCTGCAGTTCTTTTGTCACATGCTACAGATTTCAAATGAAATAAGAGTTTGTAATATATGAGCATTCACTGGAAAGAGTTGGATACTCTAGAATAGCATCAGATTACAAACATCCCCTTTCTAGTTCAAACCTTTATCCTCTCTATAGGTACGAATGAAATGTGCATGGGTGAACGAACAACATTCCAGGGAAACTACCAGACCCTCGGATTCATATAAGAGCTCCGATTCTGGTAGCTTCTCACAACAAAAAACTGTGGCATAACTTTTTTTTAAACAAATGTTTAAGTTATTATTTTGAAACTAATCAACTTGTACATTGATGCACAACAAGTTTGCACTGATGATAAACTCTCTTTTAATGTATTCATCTCACACAGAATCAGGGCCAAATTATACTTTATGATAAATACGCTGTTTAAAAAATGTTTAAAAATACGCTGTTTTAAACTGGCTACTTTTAATTTTGAAGGAAAAAAGTCATGAGACCCAGATCTGGAGCATGCTCTTGGACGGGACCCCAGGTCAGTTTCCTTCCAGAAATTCTCTTCCAATCTGCTATACTTCCCCAAAGGTGCCATTTACTGCAGCATTGTTAGAGGAAAACAATACAAAAAACAGCGATCAGGGATTTGGATTTGGGTCAGATTTGGGGCAAAAACTGGTACCCAGTAGCAATACAAATCAGAAGCACATTCTAGACAGGATTCCCCTAGCTGCTTTTTCTTCAAATAAGATGCTAGTTCAAATCAGCTTTTTAGAATATATTTTTATTGGAACATGAAGTTTGGCATTCTGATGTGAGTTTTCCCTTTTAAAGATTATATGGTTGCATTCAGATGAAAAGACACGAACGTTCATAAACTGGGTAAGAATTTCACTTATTCAAACAAGCCTGATGATCTACCTACTTTGACAAAATACATGTGTTAGCTTCAAAGCAGTGATATTCACTAAACAGACTTGTTTTAAAACAAACAAACAAAAACCTTCCTTGTATCACCACATCTCCAAACTCTAACACAGCTTCATTGGAAGCATAACTTGGGTTGCATTTTTCACACACATACTGAAAAACTACTCCTGAAGTTTAAGGGTACTGCCAAAATTGCCTGTGCTATGGCATTAAGAGCTATTGCTGAAAATACACCTGGCCACATCTGTTTTTGGTCCAGGCACACACAACTCCTTTCTGTATAGCTTCAGGCTCATTCATAGGAAACTTTATGTCTTCTTCAGGAGAAGTAGCTGTAATTGTTTTTGGACAGCATGACAGAGTGTCAAATTTTGCAGGGCAAACCCTGTCCCACACTGTGCAATGTGCCTTGGCAATGGGCTTAATGAGAGCTAATTGTATTAGAACAGAATTTTTCATGCAGGTATTCTCACTGTTCCTTTTATCATTCACTGTCGTTGTGGAAAGAAAAGTGTGTAAACCTCTGCTTGGAGAGTTAGAGTACTCAGTAAATGTGTGAAAGCAATAAGTGTAAGGTGGGTTGAAGAATTCATTCTTTATCTCCTTCCTGCCTGTCAGACCTGGCATACCTTTAGCCAGTACATTTTCACTCAAAGGTCCATGCAGACAGGTGTCTGGTAAGTTCCCAAAGACATAAAATGAACAGGGTGTGTTATGCAATGAAGTGAAAAGGGAACACTCAAGGTACTAGCATCCCCAGTGGCAGGTTTAGTCCCTTCCTACAAAAGGTTCTGAAGTTGCAGATGGGACTCTAGGCATCTTCTGTTTGCCTCAGTGGGTTTATTGGTCTTTTCCAAGTCAGTGCTTCAATGATTCCAACCAGCCGTAAATAAGAAACCATAGTTTGAAAACCATATGGTCTCTGAAATTTAAAAAAAAATTATACATGTTTCTGTTACATCTCCTCTATCATCCAGATATATGTAGATATTAATATGGGTATGAAAAGTATGTGTGAGAAAGCGTGGTGACCACACACATTTTGGGCTCTCAATGCATCCACGGCTGGCTTGCAGCTCGCAGGAGATTTCCCAGGTGGCAATCCAGCCCTTGGGCCAAAAAAGGTTCTCCATCTTTGGTTTACTTATAAAATAAGTGTAATGAAGTTAAATATAACAGCAAAATGAAACTACCAGACAATCAAAATACAAAAGGCAAAAAGTTCAAGTAGCATAAAACAACCAGAATAAACACCTAAATTATCTATCCTTAACTGGCAACACACACACACACACACATATACACAGTATTATCACCAAAATGAGGGAGGCTTGGATAGCAGCAACAATGAAAAGGGACTTTTCAGTGGTGGCTCCTCAGTTATGGCACAAGCTCCTCACTGAGCCCTGCCTGGCACCAACTTTAGTATCTTTTAGGTGCCAGGTAAAGACTGTCCTCTTCCACAGGGCATTCAATTAAACTACTGAAGCCAGCTAGCTTTTAAATGGGTCTTAAGATTTTTCTTAGTTACCGTTTTATCTGTTTTAAATGTGGTCTTAAACTTTGTATTGTAAATGTTTTATAATGTTTTAATATTTTTGAATATGGGGCATTTTCTATTACATTTTAAATGTGCTGCTGTAAACTTCCCAGAGAACTTTGGCTATTGGGTGGTTTAGAAATTAAATAAATAAAATCAGAAAATGCCAGAAACAATGCCTTAGTGTTATCGGTATGAAGTAAATCCTGAATGCTTATTCCATTTTTCAAAAGCAGAAAAACAATACCAGATAGCATAAAAGAGAATGCATACTATGAAATTTCTAGTGCCCCAAAAACGAAATTCCAAATTTCTGAATACAGGCCAAACTAAGAAAGTACTTGTTCACACAATAAATAAATGAAAAGCAGTACAAGATATGGCAACAGCCACTGGGCTACATGGTTTTACAAATCAAATGGCCAGATTAACATGATGATAGAGCAATACCAGTTTATCACATCTACGTTTATTTTACATTTATTTTATCATATGCTAAAGTTTTGTGTCAGAATCCTACATTTTGTGCTCCTACCACCAAGCGTGTACTGGTACACAATGCAAATGCAACTACACAGTTACCAAAGTTTTGCTCTACAAATTCCAATATTTGTGCCATAAGCCAAAGCATGTATGGCAAAAAACTATCACAAAATTTTGGTATAGGTTCAGAGGTGATATGAGACTGTGTATTTTTTAGCATTTACTTTGCCCTACATTAAGGGTATGTCGTGGCGCGCTGCCACGACGTTGACGGAAGCCAGCTCCAGCAGCCAGCACAGGCGCATGCGGCGCCGGAGCGCGTTGCCCGCCGGCCCAGGTGATCGGGCGCGTGCGGTGCGTGACGGGGCGGGACTCAGAGGCGCCCTGCGGCCACAAAGCAGCGGCCACGGCCAGGAGGGAACGGCCCCTCGGGCAGGAAACACCGATCCCGCGCTGCAAGAAAGACTTCCGCCCACCTCCAGCAGCACGCCGCTCCATCGCGCTGGAGGAAAGAGCCGCCGCGTGTGCAAGCAGATGCAAGCAGATGCGCGCTGCCACGACGTTGACGGAAGCCAGCTCCAGCGGCCAGCGCAGGCACACGCGGCGCCGGAGCGCACTGCCCGCCGGCCCAGGTGATCGGGTGCGCGCGGTGCGCGACGGGGCGGGACTCGGAGGCGCCCTGCGGCCACAAAGCAGCGGCCGCGGCCAGGGCCGGCGGCCGAAGGGCAGCAGCCAAAGGGGTCGCCGCCGTTTGGGAGCCATTCGGGGGACGAGAGGGGGGCTGGGCTGGCCAAGGACTCTTGTTGAAATAGGCTTGCCTACCGCTGAATCTTAGGGAAGGGGAAGGATTTTTTTTTCTTTTTTTCTTTTTATCGTTCTTTTTTCTCCTCTTTCAAACTGCTTTATAATTTTACCCTGCTTTAATCATTGCTTTGAGTCATCCCTGGCCATGTCGACATTTATATATCCTGGGGAACACACGGGCGCTGCTATTGGCGTAGTCATGGGCAATGGTCGTTACAGGAATAGGGGCTTAACGTGTCCACGTAGAAGAAGGATGGACAGATGGCTGACACCTGTCCCTCCTTCTGGTTCTGCCCCCAACCAGAGGGCACCAGGTAGCCTTGTCAACCACCCCTCAGGCCTGACGGTGCTGCTGCTCAATGCCAGGTCGGTCAATAATAAATCTTCCCTCATCCATGACCTGATTGTGGATGAGGGGGCCGACCTGGTTTGCATAACGGAGACCTGGGCGGGAGAGGGAGGGGATGTTGCCCTCTCCCAATTGTGCCCGCCCGGGTATCTGGTTCAACACTGTTCACACCCAGAAGGGAGGGGAGGGGGAGTCGCGTTGGTTTACCGAGCCTCCATCTCTCTCACGGGTCTTCTGGTCCCTTCGAGACCAGGGCTAGAGTGCCTCTACTTGGTGTTGGGCGAACGAGACAGATTGGGGATTCTATTGGTGTACCGTGCACCCTTCTGCCCAGCAGTCTCCCTATCTGAGCTGACAGAGGCCATCTCAGACCTGGTGTTGAGGACCCCCAGGATGTTGGTCCTGGGGGACTTCAATCTCCATGCCGAGTCTGGACTGACCGGGGCGGCTCAGGACTTCATGGCCTCTATGACGGCCATGGGCCTGTCTCAACACGTCATCGGCCCGACCCATGAACGTGGACACACTCTGGACCTGGTTTTCTCGATGGGGCAGGAAGAGGATGACCTGAGGGTGAGGAACTTATGTTTGACTCCCCTGTCATGGTCAGATCACCTCCTGGTGAGGTTTGTGCTCGAGAGCGGCCTCTCCCTCTATAAGAGTGCGGACCCGATTGTAAGGGCCCGCCCCCGGAGCCAGATGGATCCGGATGGATTCCTGAAGGCCCTGGGGGAGTTTCCGGCTGACAAGACTGGTGCTCCTGTCGAGGCTCTGGTCGAACCGCAGAACGGAGAGATGACAGGGCTCTGGACACGATCGCTCCCAAGCATCCTCTCCCACCAGGCAGAGTCCGCTCTTCCCCTTGGTATATACCTGAATTGCGGGCGATGAAGCGGGTTGGGAAACAACTAGAGCGTAGGTGGAGGAAATCACGGGATGAATCTGACCGAACACACTTGAGAGCCCACTATCGGGCCTATGCTGTGGCGGTGAAGGTGGCGAAAAAGAAGTTTTTTTCCGCTTCCATTGCCTCCTCACAATGCCGTCCGGCGGAGCTTTTTCGAGTGGTACAAGGCCTGGTTCGCCCGGGTCCTAAGGAAGATCCGATGCCACCCTCAAAGGCCCGCTGTGACGACTTTGCCAGGCATTTCAGGGAGAAAATCGCTCAGATTAGTCACGAGCTGGACTCCACTAATGAATCAGAGGTCTCTGGGGAGACGCCAATGCTACCGTCTGGTCCAAAATCATTGGAGGAATTTCAATTATTGCGGCCCGATGATGTGGACAATGTGCTTGGACAAGTACATCCCACCACTTGTCTATTGGATCCTTGTCCGTCTTGGCTAATAAATAACTCCAAGCACGGGATTGGAACCTGGATCTTGGAAGTGGTTAACGCTTCTCTGAGGGAGGGTCGAGTGCCTGCCCCTTTAAAGGAGGCGGTAATACGACCGGTCCTGAAGAAAGCGTCACTGGATCCAGAGATGGCCACTAACTATAGACCTATGGCCAACATCCCGTTTCTGGGCAAGGTGTTGGAGCGAGTGGTGGCGGGACAACTCCAAGCACTCTTGGATGAAACTGATTATCTGGATCCTTTTCAGTCCGGCTTCAGACCTGGGTACAGTACTGAATCTCCCTTGGTCGCCCTGTACGATGACCTGTGCAGGGAGAAGGACAGGGGGAGTGCATCCCTGTTGGTTCTTCTGGACCTCTCGGCGGCTTTCGATACCATCGACCATGGTATCCTTCTGGATAGGCTAGTGGGATTGGGGGTTGGAGGCACTGCTTTGCAGTGGTTCCACTCCCATCTTGACGGTCGATTCCAGAAGGTAGTGCTGGGGGACTATGTCTCTGCGCCATGGCAGCTATGCCATGGAGTACCACAGGGCTCCATTCTATCCCCTCTGCTATTTAACATCTATATGAAACCGCTGGGAGAGGTCATCAGGAGGTGTGGGCTGCGGAATCATCAATACGCTGATGATACCCAGCTCTACCTCTCGTTTTCCACTAATCCAGGTGAGGCAGTGGCTGTGCTGAACCGGTGCTTAGCCGAGGTAATGGAATGGATGAGGGCCAATAAACTGAAACTCAATCCAGACAAGACGGAGGTCCTGTTGGTTGGCGGATCGGGCTTCGGAGAGGGTGGATTTGACCTGGTCCTGAATGGTGCAACACTCCCTCTTAGGGACAAGGTCCGCAGCTTAGGAGTACTCCTCGACCCGGAGCTTTCTTTGGAAGCTCAGGTGACAGCGGTGGCGAGGAGCGCCTTCCTTCAGCTTCGGCTGATTAATCAGCTGCGTCCCTACCTGGAGTACGACTGCCTGGCGACGGTGACACACGCGCTGGTAACTTCCCGCCTAGACTTCTGTAACGTGCTTTACATGGGGCTTCCCTTGAACACGGTCCGAACACTTCAATTGGTACAAAATAGAGCTGCCAGGTTGCTGACGGGGACGGGGCGTTATGCTCACATGACTCCAGTCCTCCGTCAGCTTCACTGGCTTCCCATTGAAGCCCAGGCCCAATTCAAGGTGTTGGTTATGACCTATAAAGCCCTAAACGGCTTGGGTCCTGGCTACCTGAACGAGCGCATACGTCCGTATATGCCCGACCGCCCCTTGAGATCTGCGGGAGAGTCCCTTCTCCGGGAACCCTCCATGAAAGAAATTAGGAGAGTAAGTACTCGGAGGAGGGCTTTCTCTGCGGTGGCACCCAACCTATGGAATTCACTCCCCAAAGAGGTCCGCCTGGCACCGTCGTTACTGGTTTTTCGGCGCCAGGTAAAGACCTTTTTATTTAAACATCATTTTAATTGTTAAAATATATGATCTGGCCAGGGCAACTTCTTCTTCCTTCTCTTTTCTCCTCCTATATTCTTTATTTACTTATTTTATACTGTTAATTTTAATTTTATATTATTGTATCTCAGTGTATTTTTTGTATTTTTGTATTTAGTGGTAATTTATTATGTTCTATTGTATTTCAATGTATCTTATTGTGTTGTAAGCCGCCCCGAGGCTTCGGCAAGGGGCGGCATAGAAATGTAATAATAATAATAATTATTATTATTATTATTATTATTATTATTATTATTATGCCTTTGCAGGTGGCAGAAAACTCTGGATTTGTAGCACAAATCATTGGCACAGGGTTAGAAATGATATGATAATGTTACTTTAGTTAATTAGACTATGAACTATGAACCCACATCTGATGGATCTGTACATCTTGGTGAGCAGTGATCCAAATTTTGGAATTTGTGGCACAAAACTTCAGCATATATTTGAAAGAGATAGCACAGTGCTATTTTGTGTGTTAGCCTACATTTGCTGTGTTAGCCTACACACTTAAGGGAAGTATCTCAAAACTTGGGATTTGTCGTGCAAAGCTTTAGCATATATTTGGAGATGATATTAGTTTTGGGTGTTCACAGATAACAGAACCTTTCAAAGTGGTCTACAGAATATGAAACAATAGACTGAATGAATTTGCAACACAAGGAATTCACCCTGTGAATAAACTATGCTGGATGAATTTGCAGTAAAACACAACTCATGTAACATCCCACAGTGTGCCCAAAATAAGAGTGGGCTTATTGTGGGTTGTTCTTTCCCTTGTTCTTTCCACCCCTGTCCTCTAGTCATAATGCCAGGCTCTTGTGGGTCAGAATCCATCTTGCCTCCCACTCCCTCTTCTGACTGTGACCCCACTTTCATTTGCAGATTCATTTATATATTTTAGAACCCCATATCACCACTACTAATAGCCATTCCACTGATGCCTAAGCTGCACTTAGGTTTCTTTCTCTTGGACTTGGGTAAGATGCAGTCAGTATGGTCTGGCTGAATGAGCCAAAGCAGGCTAACCATAGCAGCTGCTGAAAGCTGTTCTCAATTTAGCCTGTATGTGATCTCACCTCCTTATTGTTTGACA
This sequence comes from Varanus komodoensis, assembly GCF_004798865.1. Taxonomy (NCBI): domain Eukaryota; kingdom Metazoa; phylum Chordata; class Lepidosauria; order Squamata; family Varanidae; genus Varanus; species Varanus komodoensis. The sequence continues at coordinate 1,275,002 of NW_025335409.1, forward strand.
GGTATAATTGACAAGGTAAAATCAAAGCAAGACTGTATATGCTTTGAGAGGAGTAAGTGTACACTTGGCCAGCTTCGGGAAAAAAATTAGAAAAAAAAAGCAAAGACATCTGTGGAGACTTGTGCCACCCCAGTCCTTTTTGAAAAACAATGAGTCAGTGATGGTGGCGCCAATCTGACCCATGTCCAAGAGAAAGAAACCTCCCTTTTGCAACCAGTTAACCAAAAACCTCCCTGAAGCAACCTAACCTAAAGGCCAGGTCATTACAATGCAGATGCCTTTTCTGAATTCATCTCAAGGCCAAGCACTTCCAGTAAGCAAACCTATGGATCAGTAAACTGTCCAAGTGCCAAAACAATGAGGTATCTTCAAGAATCCATCTCAGAGTTGAGGAAGAGTAACAGTCAGCAGACAAACAACAAGAGATTCTCCTGGTATCACTATCCAGGGGGCAGGGAGTGAAGGATATATACTTCCAAGTTTGCTTTTTCCAGGACCAATGTGAAGACCAACTTTCCCAGGAAGTAGGGGAGCTTGATATATTCGTCAGAAGAGATTTGGTCAAAAATTCCTATGGTACAGGTGTGGGTTTGTATAATGGAGAGAAAAGACATGACATAAGCACCCAAAACATTCCACCCGAGACTGTGAGTGTTCAAAGAACCTGCTAGGCAGCTTAACACAGGGTTGTGCTAACCAGACTATATTTCTGTTTGTCATTCACTATTGAACTGCCTCTTTAAACAGCTTATTGGTTTGTACTCTGAAATTTTCAACCTCTTTTCTGAATCACTAATAAATCTTAAACACTGTTTTCACCCAAACTCGGACTGTATGCTTTTGGATGAAAAGCAGGAGGCTGACAAGGGGTGTGTCATGTTAACTGGTCATGCTACCACTGATTTAACAACCATTTGTGCACAACATGCTCAGCAAAATGTGTATCCTAGCTGTGCTCCTCTAAGGATCAACAAGACTTTAGAGCCCATCAAAGAGACCTCAGCAGGATCCTTGGCTAGTTATTCCCAAGGGGCTGAGAGGTCCTGGAGACGGAGGTGGTTTAGTTTACTTTACTCTGGGTAGTAGCAGCAAGTACCAGTTGCATGAGGCCTTGTACCTATGGCCAGGGTGTCAAGACACCACAGCTGCTGAGCTGTCAACTAGAACACTTTGACAAACAGGAAAGAAACTGCAAAGTAACAGTACAAGAATGGAAGTACGCTGCAGATCATTATCAGAAAATTCTGAATCACAATTTTCCCTTCTATTAGCTTCCCAGCCATGAAATCTTCATATATTTCATCTCACTTATTGCCCAGCTGCAATCTGCATATATTTTCCAGTTTAAAAACACACTTTCCAGTTTTTTTGAAATCCTTAGAGACTGCAAAATGAAACATACAAGATGTACATGGTGATGCACCACCCCCCACTATATGTGGCTACATTCACTCCATCCCACCCAGTAGCCTGTCAAGGGAACTGCACTAATTATCCCTTCAAAAGAGTGGCTTTAAGATTCCCCTTTTCTGTACTACTGAAAACTCATGAAGCATCCCAAAGAGGAGGGCTGTGAGAACTGTCAGTGCAACACTTCCTAAGGAGGAGATCTACAGTGAACCCCATCTTGGTGCACATACATTCAGCTTCTGTCTTGTTCCCTGGTGCATTCCAAGTGACAGCTAGGCAAGTGACAGCTGCTGGCAATTTAACCTCTACGAGTCTCGCCTTGTTGTTCTCTTATCAATTGACAGCTATAACTGACAAAGTGATAGACCAGGCAGGACTATATGTTTAACAGCTTGGACAGGGCTGAAAGACTGACAAAAATGAGTCAAAAATAAAATAAAGTAAAATAAAAATTTTAAAAAGGGAAACCATGTGATGGGGCTGTCAATGGCAGCGGCACAGACATGCTCACATAGAATCTCAGGGTTTTTATTGTCAATGCATCACGGACTGAAATACAAGTCATGAGCTGTCAGAATGGCTCATTGCCAAAAACTAAACCACCCTGTGGGAAGCAGTCTGAGTTTGGACAAGGTGGCAATCCACTATGGTTAGTTACCCATAATGGGTTATCATATTATACAAACCTAATTACTCCCAAATATGATTCATATAGTACAACTAAAGAACATAACAATATTTAAAATGTTCATTCAAATTAAACATCCAAAATGAAACTCCATGTTTAAAGATAGGATATCGCTGAGTTACAAACAGCATCTGACTGTCTCCTGCTGGTAACAGAAAGGTGTAATAGGTGGCATCTTGCTTAGCTTTAGCGTGGCCATTCTTATACTCTTGACACAAGAATAATAAAAAATCTGACATTACCATGGACATGTTCTAAATATTAAATCAAAGAAATACGTCACAAAGGAAACAAATCATACCTGATCGAAAACATTCAATAATTTGTTGAATGCCAGATTTTGATGTCTGAAGAGGCTGCTGCAATAAAGGAGGATCCCCAGGCTCCAGTACATGTACTAGAAAATATGTATAACAAGCAATAAGACCAATGTAAGGAAAATTACTATGGAAATAGTAATGGTTGTAAGACTGTACACACTCATAGCAGTTCTATGAAAAGGCTCCAATGTGCCGCTGAACCTATGGTCTAGAAGCCATTAATGTACAGTGGTACCTCGGCTCATGAACGCCTCAATTCACAATCAAATCGGGTCGCGAACAGAAATTTCAGAAAAATTTTGCCTCAGGTCGCAAACTCCACATTGGGTGAGGACCATGATAGCGGCCATGTTGCCACACGAACACGACCACGATCACGCCTGTCTTCCCTGCATGAGCGCAACCACGATTGCGCCCATCTTCCCTGCATGACTGTGCTTGGGGGGCTGGGGAGATGGCTACAATCGTGCTGGGTGGGGAGATGGCCGTGATCTTTGTTGTTCTTTGTTATTGTCACTTTGTTTCAAGTTTTTGCAATTTTTTAAAAAAATGGTTACAGAACAGATTAACCTTACTTACATTGAACCTTATGGGGGAATTTGACTTGGCTCATGACCAATTTGGGTTGCGGCCAGAGTCGTGGAATGGATTAGGTTCATGAGCCAAAGTACTACTGTACATCAAGTATCTTTTGAGCTCCAGCTTCAGCACAATTACACTATTTGCAACTGATCAACTTAATCTCAAAAAAGTACACAGACACACTACACAGCTAGGCTAACATGGCTAATTTACTATTGGAAATAACAGTTCCATGTGTTCAGTTCTGCAAAACATAAATGCATGTTTAGGCAGGAAAATCCCCAGTAACTGCCAACATCTCACAGTCAGCATGGTTGGGAAATACTTTTTTCTGTCTAAATATATGAGTCTGTTCTATATGTAGTACTGCATCTTTAATATATCATCTGATGAATTTATAATGAATTAATTGAATTTAGTCAATTAAAAGCTTTATTAAATCTATTATGGTAACCAGTTAAATTCTCACTCTTATGCTACATAATCCGGGTATAATCTGGTTTGAGGGAGAGTCCCCCTCCATAAGGACATTGGGGAGATCTCTTTCAGGGGTTTCCTCTCCTCTTTGTCTCTTAGATGCAGGGTCAACTTTGGTGAATAATCTGTCTATAGTCAGTTGTTTTTTCCTGCACTGCATAACCCTCCGGAAGTAAGAGACCATGTTATCATTCATGATTCAACACTGTTTGTTACAATTATGTTGGGGTGGCACTTCTCAAAGAAATCCTGGCACTCATTCCATTTTTCCATTATGGATTGTATCACATCACTGCTAACCTCCTCCCTGTCTTCCTCTTCCTCAGTGCAATCCTCCTCAGCAAGTGCCTTCCGCTGCTCACTCTGGAGTTCAGCAAGTTCTTCTGTCATCAGCTCCTCTATGTCTTCCCTGCACGAACGCAACTGCAATCGTGGCCATCTCCCCACTCGGGGGTGGGGGAGATGGCCGTTATCGTGCTGACTGGGGGAGAGATGGCTGAGATTGCACCCATCTTTCCTGCAGGAGCGTGCCTGTGATCACACATGTCTTCCCTGCATGAACACAACTGCACTCGGGGGGTTGGGGAGATGGCCGCAATCTTGGTTGCCACCCAATGTGGAGTTCGTGACCCAAGTCAAAATTTTCATGAAATTTTTGTTCATGACCTGATTTGGTTGTGAACCAAGGCGTTTGTGAGCCAAGGCACCACTATATATAAAATAATGATTTTGTGCAGTATGCAAGATTTTTTGCAAGGTAGGCAATCTCATCCTTAACTGTGCACAGGATTGCATTTAGCTTACTCACAGTGCAATCCATTATTGTTTTGACATTTTGGTAGGAAAAGGAACACCTGATTTTTGCAATAGCAGTCTTCCTTAGATTCTCAATATGACAACTTCAAGGGCCACTTTTAGACTGCAAGCCTGAGGACAGTGATTGTTTTTAGAAAGCCAAAAAAGAAGGCATTATTGATGTATAAAATGCTCTGCATCTTTTCAACTGAACAGTGAAATAAAAGTCTTTAAATAACTAAAATGTCTTTTCAGAAGCAAGCCCCAATGAGTTTAATTTTATTCCATGTTTATACTTCTCAGGTAAGTAGATGCAGGATAATCTTAGGCTGTAATCCTGTGCATACCTTCCTGTGATTACATTTCCTGTTTTTTTAAAATATCTCCTTTCTGTGGCTGCTCCATTTTTACCAGAACACACTTTCTAACCCTGAATTTTTATTTTCCTTTAAACCATATTTAAATATATTTCTTATAAGTCCTTCTTTAGTTCCAGTAAAAGTTGAAAAATGATTGTTTTCAATATATATATTTCTAATTATATTTTCTTAAACAAAGTATACAGGAATATACAAGACAGTGTTCTACTCACTCCTTGTTTCATGAGTTTTTAGGCTGAAACACATTTTTGGTCAGGTCATATGTATTACAGTGAGAGACCAGATTGCTTATACACAAATATTTGTTTCACACATGGCAAAAATAGCATTTCCAAAATGCTTATCTTCACAAATCCTACTTAACCATCAACCCTGATTAATTCCATGCACAAGAAGGCAACACAGACTTCATGGCATAGTATATTCAGTCGTGGCGTACCCAATTTATTTATTTTAGGATTGGTGGGGTTTTAATGTTTGTAAACCACCCAGAGAGCCCTCTGGGCTATTGGGGTGGTATATAAAAGCAATAAATAAAATAAATAAACATTCCACAGACGTTTTTAAAAAATTGCACTCCCTGAAACAATTTTATGTACCAGTTCTGCTTTTCAGTCAACCCTTTTAGAATAAAGTAGAAAACTTGGTATTTGAAGTCATCCAAATTCTATCACAGCTACATAATCTTTGCTCTTCATTTCTGAAAACTTCAAAAGAAAGCTTTCTAATGCTAAAGATGAAGAAACAGTATTACCTGGTTCACAACATCCATGGTGATGGTGGTCAGTCTGACAACACTTGTCCCTTAAAGGCATTTTCTACATCAATGACCCACTTTCCTTCTGCATCCAGTAGCTTGTCTCTGCTAAAATATAAAGGAATATAAGGTTTTGTAGTTCTACATGATATATCTGTAACATCATTGATCTCAAAGTCAGTGAATTTTGAGCAAGTACAAGAATTAAGTCTTCTTTGTTGAAGAATCTGACTTTTTAAATAAGCTTTTCTAGATGGTTTTGGTTGTTCCCAAAGCTATTTGGAAAGTAGCTTTTCTCATTGCTGAGTCAGCCTGCCCTATTAGAAAAACAATAATATTTATTTATTTAATTTAAACCATTTTTATGCCGCCCCATTCACAAAAAGCCTCGGGGTGGCTTACAACAATAACAAACAAACAGTTTATACAATTAGAGTTAAAAAAACCAGAAACATCTTGGCATGTACATAAAAACCCCATAAATACAATTCATGAATTAACAATTAAAATAACTTTTAAAAAAAAGGTCTTGGCCTGGCGCTGAAAAACAAATAATGACAGCGCCAGGCAGACCTCGCTGGGGACCGCATTCCATAGGTGGGGCGCCACCACAGAGAAGGTCCTCCTCTGGGTACTCACCCTCCTAATATCTTTCACGGAGGGTTCCCGGAGAAGGGTCTCTGCTGCCAATCTCAAGGGGCAGGAGGGCATATATGGACGCAAGCGTTCCTTTAGATAACCAGGTCCCAAGCCATTGAGGGCTTTATAGGTGAAACCCAACACCTTGAATTGGGCCCAGACTTCAATGGGGAGCCAGTGAAGCTGACAGAGAACTGGGGTTATATGAGAACAACGCCTAGTCCCCGTCAGCAACCTGGCAGCTCTGTTTTGCACCAATTGAAGTATCCTGACCGTCTTCAAGGGTAGCCCCACATAGAGCGCGTTACAGAAGTCTAATCGGGAAGTTATCAAGTTGTCACTGTCGCCAGGCAATCGTTCTCCAGGTAGGGACGCAGCTGATGGATCAGCTGAAGCTGAAGGAAAGCGCTCCTCGCCACCACCACAACCCGAGCTTCTAAAGACAGCTCTGGGTCGAGGAGCACTCCCAAGCTGTGGACCTTGTCCTTCAGAGGGAGTGCAACCCCATTCAGGACAAGGTCAAGGTTCCCTTCCCCAAAGCCCAAACCGCCTACCAACAAGACCTCCATCTTGTTTGGACTGAGCTTCAGTTTATTGGCCCTCATCCAGCCCATTACCTCGGCCAGGCACCAGTTCAGTACAGCCACTGCATCAGCTGGATTCGTTGAAAACGAGATGTAGAGCTGGGTATCATCAGCATAATGATCATTCTGCAGCCCACACCTCCTAATTTATTTATTTATTTAAAACATTTCTATGCCGCCCCCATCGCAACAAAGCCTCGGGGCAGCTCACAAAGAATACATAAATACATACATAAATAATGATAATATAACAATTTAAAATATTGTTTAAAAACCCCTGGTGCATTCTCAGTTAAAAATTTTAAAATCCTAATTAATTCAATAATTTAACAATTAAAATAAGTTTTAAATAAAAAGGTCTTAGCCTGGCGCTGAAAAACAAATAACGATGGCATCAGGCGGACCTCTCTGGGGAGCGCATTCCATAGATGGGGCACCACCACAGAGAAAGCCCTCCTCCAGGTAGTCACCCTCCTAATATCATTCACAGAGGGTTTCCGGAGAAGGGCATCTGTTGCTGATCTCAAGGGGCGGAAGGGCATATATGGACCTCTCCCAGCGGTTTCATGTAGATGTTGAATAGCAAGGGGGACAAAATGGACCCCTGCGGAACTCCATGGCATAACTACCATGGTGCAGAGCCATAGTCCCCCAGCACCACCTTCTGAAATCGGCCATTAAGATAGGGGCGGAACCACCGCAGAGCAGTGCCTCCAACTCCCAATCCCACTAGCCTATCCAGAAGGATACCATGGTCGATGGTATCAAAAGCCGCTGAGAGGTCCAGGAGAACCAACAGGGACACACTCCCCGTCTCTCTCCCTGCACAGGTCAGGGCAACCAAGGCAGTACCATACCTGGGTCTGAAGCCGGACTGAAATGGGTCCAGATAATCAGTTTCATCCAAGAGTGCTTGGAGTTGTCCCGCCACCACCTGCTCTAACATCTTGCCCAAGAACGGGATGTTGCCCACCGGTCTATAATTGGTGGCCATCTCTGGATCCAGGGATGCCTTCTTTAGGACTGACCGGACTACCGCCTCCTTTAAAGGGGCAGGTACCCAGCCGTCCCTTAGAGAGGCGTTGACAACCTCCAGGATCCAGGTCCCTATCCCGTCCTTGGCTTTCTTGAGTAGCCAAGATGGGCAAGGGTCCAGTAAGCAGGTGGTAGGACGTACTTGTCCAAGCACCTTGTCCACATCATCACACCGCAGCAACTGAAATTCATCCATCAATTGTGGACCAGATGGCAACATTGGCACCTCCCCGAAGGTTCTGAGTAACTAGTGGAGTCCAGCTCGTGAAGAATCTGAGCGATTTTCTCCTTGAAATGCTTGGTGAAGTCGTCACAGCGAGCCGTCGAGGGTGGCACAAGATCTTTTTTTGGGGCCTGGATGAACCAGCCCCTGTACCACCTGAAAGAGCTCCACCAGATGGCATTGTGAGGAGGCAATGGAAGCGGAGAAGAATTTCCCCTCACCGCCATAGCATAGGCCCGATAATGGGCTCTTAAGTGTGTTCGGTCAGATTCATCCTGTGATTTTCTCCACTGCAGGAGCAGGGCCCCTGGATGGTGGTCCACTAAAAGAAATATGCTTCAGAAGGACAATTAAGAGAAAAGATCTCCTCAAACAAGAGGAGGATCATGGGAAGAACACGATCTGAGCATATAATCACTGTTCCTCCATCACCCAAGCATTTCCTTCAATCAAAATGGAGGAAAAGAGAGATAGGAAGGTCAACTGAAAAAAATTAGAAATGCCATACATAGTGTAAACAATTGCATACCAAAATGACTCTTCCAATCCCATGCTTTTATACACCTAAACCTAAAGATTCTCAAACATCATCTTTAAAATTACATTTATCAGCCACAATGCTTATGCCACTGGTTTTCTTTGCATCTGTGCACTTCTGGCTACACATGCAACACACTGCAAAATTTAATGATGTGGTTCCTAATGTTACAGTTTCAACTGTTGAGTGATGCATTCTTTTCTGGGAAAAGTAGCTCTGGAATTTTTTCCAGAAAGTTTCCCAGTGCTTTGAATGTTATGTGTTTTACCAAGTTTGTTTCACTAAATTTTCCCTCCCAACACACACACTGCTTCAATATATTAAAAATATCTCATAGTAAACAGAACTGAAAATGCAGTCTATTTCAGTTGTATGTTCTGTGTAACACATCAAAAGTTTTCCTAATAGCTACAAAAATCTTTGAACTGAACTACTTGCTTTATAGGGAAATTAAATTAAGCTCACCATATAGAATAAATATGCATATATTTATCATAATATATGTATTCATATATTTATATCAAATACATTCAAAGTTTTATATGGCAATTACAGGAACATTTTAAAACAAGAATACACTTCTTTATGATGGAACTTGAGCAGGAGGATACAGTTCCACTCATGCCCTGCCTCTGGAATCGCATGGGGAACTGACCGGCCAATATGTGAGCAAGTACTGGTCTAGAATAGACTCTTGGTCTGATCCAGCTCAGTTCTGCTTATGTTCTTAAGTGCAACAACCAGTAATCAAAGTGTGAGTTTCAGTTTCAGTTTTTCTTCAGTTTGTTATTGAAGAATGCTTGCAGTAGAGGGCAAATACATCATTTATAAGTCAGGACCAGACCCATCCAGAAGCCAACAACACTGTGCGCAGAAAGTGATTCTTATATATTATTTTTAGTTCCCCATGGGCAACTGAGTACCAAGGCTTGCCCATGTTTGCTCTAGAAGAATAACTTATAGAAGTTCATATCCTATATTTAGCTCATCCAACATGATGGACTGCAGTGCAACAGTCCAGACAACTATGCAGACATATACTCCATGAAAGGAGGATACTCCATGAAAAAATATGAACATTTTCCAGAAAAATCATGGTCCAACACTGTTGCATATCACTTCCTTTTCAATATAGGTGTCCCCACAACCACAACTTTCATAAACTTGTTCTAAACTTCTAACATGTAACACTACACAACTGATGGACTGGTAAGTCTGACAGAGAAGGAAGAGTGAAATTGTAAATGATTTAATTGTGAATGAATGAATATATATATATATATATATATATATATATGCTGAATTCTATACCAATACATCTATGGCTATCTCATAAATTTATACCATAACCATCAAGCAGCATAATGAGTTGAAAGGCTTGGAGATGTGAGGTCTATCACTTGTGTGTTGGACCCTTACCCTTCCTGTCTTATAAAATAAGCCAGGACATGGGGTTAGTGGATTAGTGTCTGATCCATTTATGGTGAACACCTCTCTACAGGCAAGGTTCTCTCATGGCTGTAGGCCTTCCTTAAAGGGGCAATCTCAGAAGGTGAATCCTAGAAATGTCTGAACTGGCCTCAGTCACATACACCTTTACTATAGCTCCTTTTGGCTCCTGTTAATGTGCTATACATGGGGCTGCCTTCCAAAACTGTTCAGAAACTTCAACTGGTCCAGAGTGTTGCAGCCACTGTTGACCAGAGCTGCTTAGAGGGAGCAAATACCTCCTTCCTCTGGCTACCAGTTCACTGGCTACCAGTTTGCTCCCAGAAATAATACAAAAGTGAGCTTATGATCTATCAAACACTATTCAGATTGGGACCTGGCTATCTGAAAGAACACCTGCTCTCATAAGCCTGTCCAGTCCTTAAGATCTTCCACAGATACCCTTCTTTTGAAACTGCTACCATCAGATATGTTTGGTGGCAATGAGAGGGCCTTTTCAGTGGCTGCTTCCAAGTGACTTTTCAGTGGCTTTACTCCCTCACAAAACAGGCTAGATTTGCACCATCTCTATTATCCTTCCAAGAGCAGACAAAACTCACTTTATTCAAAAAAGGCCTTTGGCCTACATGTACATTTGCTGCTTAAAAGCTTTTATTCTGAAATAGTCACATTTTTAGTTTATTATCTGTGTTATTGTTTTAAACCATATTAAATTGTTTGGTAAGTTACTATCAGTGCCATTTTGGTAGAATGATAAGGTATAAATCAAATACATAAATAGTAAAGTCTGCTTTGTATTTAAAAAATACTAAGGAGAGAGATACCTAACCTCTGAGGATAAACATTAAGTTGTACAAAGTAAGTCTTGTGTGTTCAAGTTTCCCACTAGACCAAAAGCTAGCAAGTCATCATCATTGCTGGGATTCTTTCCAGATATTCCAAAGATTACCTGTGTAATCTATATAGGTGTTCTTGAACTCCAACTTCTAAATTCCTGATATCAGTGTTTTATTCCTGAATATTATTCATTTTATTGTTCAATACCAATGTTCTTGAATTATGACTATTCATGACCCCAAAGATTTCAAACAGCAAGGACATACACTTTCAATTCCATGGATAAACACTATATTGTTCAGTAATTGTCAACTCTTCCTCATGAAAAGTTCTAGATTTACTCTGTGCACAATTACTGTCAAGTTTCACTTTTCTCACTTATTCTCCTACTCAGAAATGCAGACTTCAAACAGAAACCAGTTTCTCATTTTCAAGAAAATAAAATTATGCGGGCTGCATGATTGAAAGAGCGTAACACAAACCTTCACTTGTATAAACTAGACTCTGTCAGTTGCAACCGGATATATCTTCATCAGTATAGCAACCATTAAGCATTTATGCTTGTTCAGGAGATATTTCAGAATAGGAAACTTGATTTAAGTCACTGATATAATCAGACTTTTCATGGTGTTTTAATAGCCTTGCTCTAACACAAACTTGCCCTGAAACCACCTACTTCCATTTACTGGAAATCCCACACACATCCTACCATGTCTTTTTGCACCCAAATATGCTACATCTCAGAACACCTATTGCTACCACCAATCATACATGCTGCCTCCCATGTATCCAGTCACAGACCTGGACTTTTACAAAAATAAGTGCAATGATCACAACCAAAAGTTTTTTCAAGCCTCATGACACCTTAGGAAGATAAGAAGCTGTTTTATACTGAATCAGAGCATTGGGGTATCTCTGTCAATCTTGTTGACACTGATGGCCACTGGTTCTCCAGGGTTTCAGGCAGGAGTACTCTACTCAGAAATGCCAGAGATTGAACATGGGACCTTCTGCATGCAAAGCATATGCACTACCACTGAGCTACAGTCCTTCACTTAACTTCCTTCAAATATCACCAGAAAAATCTTGCATATTCAACTTAATGTTCTTCCTTATATACAAGACACACTGATACTACTTAAAATCAGCATCTTCAGGACTCAGTCTCCAGAGCTCCTTTGTAGTGGTGGAACTCATTCTCCTCCTAACAGTGTGAAGACAGATGGGTATACCTGATTGTGCAGAATGTGTTTGCAAACTCAGCCCTCTCTTACCTGAGGACTGGATCTAAGCGTTCCTCAAACCAAAGTACTTAATATATCCTCCCTTTCACAGGAAACTAAGGATCAAGCACTGGAGGCCCAAGATCCACATCTACCGCACTGAAAAGTGCCACCAGACTCTCTGATTGTCACTCTAACCTAAGACAAAAGAGCTGTTTAGAAGAGTGCCCCCGTGACAAGAGGCTTTGCAGACCATAGGCAACCATAATGAGAGACGACGGAAACGATAAGCTCCCTTCGCCAAACATCCCCGGAGAAAAACAGTGGTTGATCCAAGCCATGTGCTCACCCACCACGACAACTCAGCAGAGCACCCTGGCACCTTCCGTCCCATCGCTGCATTTCACACCCGTCATGCATTCCTCCACGGAATCCGGAGGCCACATTCCAAAACAACGCACGAAACACCACTAACACAAACGCGCGCGCGCAACGCTTCTCCCACGGCTCAGCCCTCTGCACCCACGTAGCCTTGGCGCATCCCCGCGGGTGGCCAGGCAAGCCCTCGCCTCGCGCTCCCATCTGGGGCCACCTGTCACACCACCAGCCCGCCGCGCGCAACGCAACGCAGCGCAGCGCAGCCCGCCGCGCGCACGGCCACAGACACAAAGTCTCCGCGCTCAGCCGCAGCCTCCGCAGCAGGAGCCGCCGCCGCCCGCCGCCCGCCGCCGCCGAGGGGGAGGGGGAAGGGGAGGCTGCGTGAGATGAAGGGCGGCGGAGTGGCTGTCTCGCCGCTCGCCTGTCTGAAGAAGTTCCAGCGGCACCGCACTTACGGAGGCTCCTGGAAAACGGCGCGGCCGCCAGCTCAGCCGCCGAGTCCCTGAGCGGCTGAGGCGGCGGCGGCGGCGGAGGACGGTTAGCCCGCCGAGCAGGTCCGCTTCGCCGGCGGTGGGAACCTGGCTGCGGCGGTCTGTCTGGCTGGATGGCAGTGCGCGCGGGAGGGAAGGAGGAAAAGACGCCACCCGCGCCGCGTCTGTCCCTGCGCCTGGATGTCCGGGTGGCGGCGGCAGGTGACAGCGGGCGCGAGGCGAGCCCTCTCCGAGGCAGCCGCGTAGACCTCAACCTCCGCCGAGGAGGCGGCGGGGGAAGGAAGGCGCTCTCACCGCGTCCCGACTGAAACTTGCCGTCGCCTGTCCCGCCCAAGCGGCCGCACGACGCGACCCCGGAGCCGGATGGGCGCAAGGGCAGGAAGTGACTGCGGCCGCGGCAGGGCCGGGGCAGCGCACCACGCATGCGCCGCACCCGGCTTCTCTCGCTCGGCAGCCCTCTCCCCCTCCGCTTTTCGCTCACTCGCCCTCCTCCCGCGGAGCCTAGCGCACAGGTGCCTCTCGCTGCCGCCGGATACTTTATTCCCTCCCGCGCAATGGAAAGTTGGTTTGGGAATGGGAAGGCGGGCGGGGGGGAGACGAGCGAGCGAACGAGGAAGAGCGCGGGCGCGCGCACCGCTTGATTCTTCCACGTGCGCCTCAGCCAATCAGAGCAAGGCACCGCGCGACCTGCCCGGGCTTTCTTTTTAATTTTTTTCCCTTGCAGGAGGCGGGTAGCGCTTCTTACCTTCCCCTGGTTCTTCAGGGCGACTGAGAAGTTGTCGCGCATGGCAGGACTGGCACGAAGCGTCTCCGTCGCCCTAAAAGAGCAGCGGTGCTCATCGGAGACTGGCTGCGAGGACGTACAAGTGAGGCGCAGCTTGGCAGCTTCGACGTGTGCAATCCAGCGACCCGATTCGTTGCGCCGTTGCAGCGGCATGCGGTGCAGAGCCGGGCGCGCGAAGGAGCCGTTTCCATCCGCGAGAGCACGCGCTGGAGAAGCAGAAAGATCTTCACGCGTTCCTTTGCACCGGGCGCTCTTTTTTCCGAGATGAGGAATCCGGGACGGCTCCACCAAGCAGTGGCATTCCGCGGTTGTGCTATTGAGTCTTGACCCCATGGAGAGCTTGCGGGTGCTGGTGCTTCCCAAGTGCTGGGTCGCGTTCGGGATACGAGGCTCTCACGGTCCGATTTGCCTTGATTCTGCAGCTCGCCCAACCATTTTCCCCTTCGTCTGTTGCCCCGGACGATCTTAAAAACAAAGAAAAATAAAGTTCGGCTAGTCGTTCTGCCAAGGGATCGTACATCGGCAAATAGAGGAAAAATCGCACGATGCATTTGAAGAATCTGGTTTTTTTCCCATAAAAAAGGTTATCATAATTAGACTTGTATGCTCTCAAAGAGCAGTCTCTGATAAAATATGGACCTACGCAAGAGGACTGGGATAACCTTCAGAAAAGGCGACTTCAGGCTTACATAGAAACAGAATGGATGGTGCATATTAAGCAAATGTATTCATTTTTACTAAAATTGCATACCAGGTTGCAATATTCCTTTTTCCAGCAGAAATTTGATTGAAAAACCCATGCACTAGATTAGATTCTGCCCTGCTTATACCTTGAAAGATAGGACAAAGGCCCTTTAAGGGGCTTGCCTTCCCTTTGCAAAAAGGGTCAGACCTTCAGGAGATAAGAAAATATCGATAAATGTCCTTAAATGGTGATTCCCCTCTCCAGAGCATCCTGGGTAAACTAGAGAAGGAAAGGAATTAGTCTGCCAAAGCATGGGAGGATGAAACATCTCATTCCTGATGGTTTCTTCTCCTTGATAAAAAGGTTAGCATGAGAAAGTGTGGAGATGCCCTTTTTTATTATGTCTCCTAAAGTCACCATCAAGCCTTTAGGGGGGGAAATGGCCTTAGTATTGTTCCTTGGCACAGTTCCCTTGACTTTTAGAACCTTTTTCACTATATTTTTAGTGTCAGTTCCTATGTTTTCAGTGCTCAAGAATGTAAACAAAATGGGAAAGATTGTTTGCTTTTAAAACAAGTTTCTCTGGTATCCAGGTGTTTTAGACTTCAGCTTCCAACAGAATGGGATCATTGCCATGGCCAGTGATCAGTTATGCTGTGAACGGCGCCCAAAACATCTGGAGGCTACCAGGTCGGGAAAGGCTGTTTGAAATCTGGCTGGGGCTTTCTATCAACTGGACTGAACACTTTTTTCAACCCGGCCTGGACACTACAAAGCTTCACATAAGACATTTTTCTAATTGGAATGGCTTCCTTTGTCATTAATTACTCCTTTTGGCTAAAACCTTTCCTTAGTTGCATGACTAAGCAGAAAGACATGTGTATTATGCATTATTCAGGCGTAAGTGTTCCTAACTCAGTAGGATTTAACCTCTAGGAAATGTTTGCAGAATGTCAGTCTTCCTTAAATACCACTGAAATCAGTGGACTTTAATTCAGAATAAACATGATCAGGGTTAATATGCCACATGTCAAGGAGTGCATAGCTGGCAGGTGCTTGAACATGCTTAAGGTTCCAGGTCCCATCCTTGACCTCCAGTTAAGAGGTTTGGGTAGGGAATGAAGAGGACCTCTGTCTGGGCCTGTAATGTGCAGATGCCTGGCAGAAGTTAGCTGTAAGATAACCTGACAAATAGTCCAGCCTGGGATAAGGTAGCCTCTAATGTCTTCATTTCATTTCCACATTGCACAAGGACCCACAATGCAAAAAAGTGGAAGAAGGAGACGACGAAGACAAAGAAAAGAGGAAACCTAGAAGAGATACTGAACTTTGTGAATGGAGTACTGCATTTAAGCTAGCTTTTCAGTCCACCCTATCATTCACCTGGTGCTTTCTCTTCCCTCTTCCATACATTTATGGGAACATCCCATCCTGCCCTTCTACACCAATTTCACCTGCAAAGATTTTGTGTACCTGATTTACAATTAAATTCAGTTTAAAAGCAATCTCAGGTGCATATTCTTGTTGCAAAGGACAAAACAACTTAATTTCAATGTCTAAACTCATTTTGGGGTTGAAGAATCATCAGTAAGAGAAAGAAAGAAGGTTGGGCCACCTCGCTTTTTTTGCCAACTGACTAGATGGGGGAAGGATTTCATGATAAATACACTGAGAGACTGCATGGCAAAGGCTGCATTGCCTTTGTCTAATGTCAGTTCTTAACCTCCCAGATTATACTTGAGAATTTAAGGGTCAAGCTTCATGTTTTGTAAAAAAGCATATTTTTGTAAACTTTGTTCTTTTAATTTTGGTATTTTATACAATGTTAATATTCAAACTGATGTAATTATATTCTTAATTTTTTCGTATTTTATTCATGTTTTAATTGTAATATTATAAGCCACCCTGAGTCTCAATACTGGTAATAGACAGAATATAAATATAATAAAAATGTGCAGTATGAGGAGGACAATAATTGGGATTAGGATAATAGCAAAGATGGGATTTTAAACTTTTCCTCCCAACCATCGTAAAAATATAAATTCCATGACCAAAAGCTGCTCTGCACCAGAAGAAAGTTTCCAATTATACTAATGACAATTTGTATAAATGGAATTTCCCTTCAGTTCAAACAGCAGCCAAATAGGAGCACATTTTGTTATGAATACAGCATAGCCAAAGGATTTGTTTAAAAGTCCCCTCATCACTGTCTCCGTTCCCCCCAAGCCAGGCTGTTATGTCTTTAGTGCAGTAACATACGGTTTGCCACATACACTTTTGTGGCAGTCAACACCACTGAATGCAATGTGGCAGAGTGAAATGATGTGGGATCAGGCTGCATTCAGCTTCATTTATAAACCATACAATGTCTCCAACCAAATTTAGTTGTGCTCCTGACCCACTGAAAATAATAGAACTTAAATAAAGCACCAGTAACCAGTTTTGTTGCTTTCTACAGGAGAACATACTTCCTAAGTATGCATATTCAGAAGTAAAAACCTACTGACATCAATGGGGCTATTGCCCATGAAAGTGTGTTTTGCTGGATAGCAGTCAGTATGCATGATCCTTTGCCACACTTAATATTCATTCATCAAGTATCTATGATCTTTTTTGACTGACACAGGTCTTTTTGTGGCCAAAGTGTGTTAGCTTGATTCGTATGCCCACAGCCAAGATGCTGATCTTTCTTCACCTCACTGGTAACAATGATTTCCAGCATAATCTGATGCATGTCTATGTCAGCTATTAAATATGTGCGTGCTGGACGACAGTCTTTTTAATTTTAAAGAAAAAGAACACTTTGGAATTCTGTTTCATGCTGTAATGACTGCTAACTGCACAAACACACAGTTGACTTTTGCTACTGTCATGACCTCACATCCCACCATTTGCAAACAGGGTCATTCCAGGCCACAATAATTAGAGCAACCTAGGTTGAAGAAGGCCATGAAGATTAGACGTAACTGCAAATCAAAAGCTAACAGTGTTGTCCTTATACACAGCCCTTGGGTCCTACAAAGTTGCTTCAGTGAGAGAGTCACTCATCATCCTGATCAGTGGCTTCTCAGTTCAGTTTATCTTTTGCTCCAGATTTACCATTAGATCATATCGGGCTGGGCAGCAATAGCAGAGGAGTGGACTTGTATGGGGAGAGGTGCCTTCTGAGTAGCATCTGAGGTTCCTAGGCCACCAAGAGCTTAATGCTATATATGAAAAGCAGGCATTTGAACTGTACTTAGAAATGCAGAGCAAGCCATGTATTTGTTGCAGTACCTGCTGAATCTTTTGTAACCAACCTTTCCTTGCAAAAACACAAACACCGAAGGTTCTTTTCAGTGAATGGCACTAAAGAGTTCAGAACAAAGTATGTAAGTATGATCTGATAAAGTTATTGTCAGTCCCAAAAGTGTTTCAAACAATCCTTGCTCTAATAATTTCTGTCAAATCTCCAAAAGTTGACATTTATTCAGTGGTTTAGTTTGCACATAGCGCTAATCCACTGCATGGGTTGTTGAATACTGGGTTGTTGTGATGTGAGAACATGGTCTTGCTAACAATACATGTTTTGTTGTCAGTTAAGCATGATTGACATTGATACGTTTTTATAGTTGTGTTTCACTGACACCAAGCAATTAATTTTGAAAACAGTAGTTTTGAAAACCACATTTCCAGACATGACTTAGAACAATACATTTTATTTTGAAGTGCATGGGAATATATGCTCCCCACCCGTATACTCGCAACTATATCACAAGAATGGAAATACCCATGAGTATATGTGTTCTTTGCGTGTGTTTATGGAATGCTGCAACTGGTTTGCTACAGCCACTTTTTAACAGCTAATAATCAGTGCTAAGGTAGATGTAGTTCATCAGGTTTGAGTCTGAAGTGAACTCTTCCATTTTTTTAATGTAGGGAAGGATTGTCTTACCACACTAATGCAGGGACAGAAGAAAATTTCTTGAAGTTGCTGCTTCACCCTTAGGGATTTTTGTAATGTTCTTTTTTGCTTTCATTTTGAATCTCATGAAATCACTTTCATTGTCATTTGATAGGGCAACTTAGCATTCATACTTTTCCCACTTGCACCTAATTCTATGGATTTTGGACAGTTGCTCATTCAGGCAAGTTGGAGTAACTTTCTGCAGTAAAATGGCAATATGTGCTTGTCAAGAAGGATCTGAATTTGATGTGTTCCAACCTTATGTCATGGTACAAACATAATTTTCCAGTGCATTTCCTAGATTACTGGAAATTTTTCAGATCAAAAATAGGGGCTATGTCATTTAATGTTCTGTAGAAGGTAGGCTATATCAAGTTACCTTTACAATATAGGGTCCCAACTTATGCACTACCAAAAAAAGAGAAACTGCAGCGTAAAAGTCAATGGCAACTCAATTGCATAAAAGTGGCTCATGTAAAGGTGCAAATTTAAAAATAGTAACTGTGATTTTCAGTAGAAACACAACACTTACCACTATATTATTATATTGCATTTATATCATGCCTTTCTTCCTATAGCAAGGAACTCAAGGAGGTTCTATTCCTCTCTAATTTTAGCCCTATAACAATAACCCTGTGAGGTAGGTGAGGCTGAGAGTATGTGACTGGTCCAAAGTCACCCAGTGAATTCCATGGCTGAGTGGGGAGCAGAATCCAGATCTCCCAGACCCCCATTCCAGCACCCCAACCACTATATCACACTGCCTCTCACATACCATAATGAAGAAAACTACACAGATAACCCATGTGCCTGGTGAGTCTGCTATTTAAGTAATAACTGGGTGGTGGGTAGGACACCAGCCATCCTGAAGCAGAGGAAGACCCGAAAAGAGTCTTTTTTTAACATCCATGCAATTGTAAACAACAACTACAACAACAAAGCAGTTGATACTTCTCCGAAGAACTGTAGATCTGTTCTCTCTGGAATTGTTCTGGCTTTCTCCACTGAAGACTAGCTTGGTGAGTTTGATGGTACTGTACCTTTAAATTTTATCCTGGCTTAGCTTAGCAAATGCATTTGACTTACAGCACTCTATAAAAGCAAGCTGATGCTACTTCTCTTAAAGCTACAAGTTCTGGAGGAGAACTGTTTCACCAGTTTGAAGTAAGACTGGGTTTAAAAAATTTATATAGCACCAAGAATGCAATCATACGCATGTCTTGACAGCAGTAAGTTCTACCCTTCTCAGCATGGCTGGCTGGGGAATGCCGGGAATGGCAGGACTTATCACAGTCAAACATGGATAGGATTGTGTCTTCGCTCATCTTTCCCTTAACTAAGTCAGGGGTGAGTGTCAGAATGGGTGACAATAATGACACAGAAGCAAGTGGAAGCCCAGCGGCATCTCTTTTCACAACGATCCAAAGTGCTGATTCTAAGCTTTAAAGCCCTAGGTGGCCTGGGATAAAGTTACCTAAAGAAACCTAATACCTAACTATATTTGTATTATATTCATTTATTTGTGTGAGCCGTCCTGAGGCTATACAGCAAGGGGACAGCATACAAAAACTTTAAATAAATAAAATAAATAAAAACCTTTATTTTAAATAAAATAATAAAATAATAAATATTTTTATTTTAAATAAAAATAAATAAAATAAATGTTTGCCTGCCTGTTTTATGACTTGAGTCATAGTTTGAGGCCTTCCTCTAGACACCGCACTGAGGAGGCAGGAGGTCCTTTTCAGGGGGGCTGCCCATTATGCAAAATGCCCTCCTCATAGACACTTGGAGAATGTTTCAGATTCAATCCTTAGCCTTACCAATGAAAAATATCAGGAAACGAGTGATGCTCCAGTTAACATGGACAGGGCTGGGTTAAGTGGGCTAACCATATGCCCACTAGGGGTGTAAGCATTTTGTTAAATTTGTTCTATCTGCATTCCTCATATTGCCAGATGCCTTTCATTCCACTCTCTGCTTTTGAATGGGATCATTCTGATCTTATGTTCATGTGCATTTGTACACATTTGCACTCACAAAAATATGTGAACTCCTCCAAAATACACTACTCCTTCCATTACATATTTTCATGCTTCATCCTAGGTTTTTTCTCTATATTTGCATAAAATTCTGAAAAGTTTTTTTTTTTTTTTGGACTGATCTGCAGGTCCATAGATTCTATCTATGAAACTAAGGAAACGCCAATCCAGAATCTGGGTGAGAGTCATAAAATCTGAACTTATTTGAATTCATTGCAGATTTCTCTGACATTCATCATTGCTATGAACAGAACACACTGATGTTTTCCAATGAGCTTCCACAATCACTTGGTCATAGCCCAATATAAGTATTATCCCAATCCATGCACCTGCTGACATGAGATCTCAGCTGCATTCTGTGGTTCTGTCAGAGACTCTAGAGACATTACATTGGAACTCACCACAGTCACTGGAAAAATGATAACTCATTCATTCAAAAATATCAGCGTTTCTAGAAGAACATGACTTATACTACAAAGGGCACACTTTCACAAATGCCCCTACAATTAATTATATAATCTGCTCCCTCAGCATATCGACCCAAACCCAACTTGGATTTATTCTTGCCCTACAGCTCCTGGACCACTACCCACTGCTCCCTTCTGCCTATTCTATTGACCATGGAGGGACTTTCTTCCAAGTACACTTGTGAATGGTTAAGATGCAGAATTCATCAGTGGTTTGTTAAATTGTGTGGTTTTTTTCTAAAGGAGTGTTAATGCAGAGTCCATCGTCACTAATGGTACATGCATGGAATGTATTGGTCCTTTGCAAGCAGAATATTTTATGCTTGTGTTTGGGGAGGGGGTGTCCATCTGCACATGCCTATATCTGTCTCTGCATAGGACTTTTTCAGATTGCTTTATCAACAGCTAGCAGTAGAACACCAATTTTCTTCTATAGAACAGAGACTTGAATGTTTTTATTGCTTCCCAGCATTTTCCAGTGCAATGTGGATGCCATTTCAATAAGCTACAGGCTGCTAATTATTCTGGCAAGTTTTCAGGTACTTTTGTTTGTCCTCAAATGTAAATGCAGTGTAAGGATCCTAGCACATTATTTGTCAAACATGGTTCTTAATTGATTTTTTTCTTTTAAGTCTCGTTTGCCTCTTTGATTGCCTGGCACAAGCTATGATTATTTCAAACATTTCTTATATTGATACATTTTTTCATATTTTCTAGAGCCACCTTCTCAACATCAAATTAAAACATTAAATTGCTCAAGTGAAAGAGTGCGAAGAAATTACTTTGTAACAAAACTTTACAATAATGAATGCTTGCTGTAGAAAATTACATGGAGTGCAATCATTATCTCTAGATAAATTATATATTTTGTTCTTTTGCACTTCTCATGCATACAGTAACTAAAAGAAATGCTGCAGTACATTTTTATTTGTCAAGTTAGGAAATGATGTTATTGTGCACTGTTAGAAAATATTCCTACAAATATTTTTAAAAATTCTATCTCTGTCATTATTTCAGAGATATAAACCTTCATTTAAAACAGCTTCTTTGAAACTAATGATGTTCTACAAAACATTAAAGATTGGCACTGTATGGGATGCTAGGATGTTCACAGATGTAGTAGGCATATCAAAACACAATGATTGGTGGAAATTGGTGGATATAGTCATTTGTGGCCATACCCCTGGGGTATTTGTTTCCTAGCAGGCTTCATGTTGGGACTACTTTGCCTAGACCATATCCTCCAGCCAAGTGTTTTAAACTCAAATTATAAAAATATTGATCTTCGAATGAAAACACATAACTTTTACCTAAGACTGGCTTCTTAAGGAGAAAAACTAGAAAGCAACCAATGTAACAGCTTTGTTTAAAAAGGGATCCAGGAACATCCAGATTAGTTAGTTTAACCAGTCCAGCGTAACTGAAGATAAAATTATTAAGTATACAGAAGTACAAATTTTCTTGAAACAAACTCAACATGGTTTCCACAAAGGTAAATTCTATTTTAGCAATTCTTAGAATTGGTGGAGAGACAATCACTAGTAAATGTTGTATACATAAAGATGTTTCGCCAAATCCCATTTATAGACTCAACAGTCATGGAATAAATGGTTCCCTTAGGGATAAGTAAAGACCAGAAACTGAGAACAAATGAACAGTTCTCACAGTAGAGGAATGCAAAAAGTCCTATCTCCTAGGACCTGTATTCGGGTGACTCTTTTTTAATGTGCTCATTGATGACCTAAACCTAAGAGCAATGAGAATCCAGATTTGCTGATGACACCAAATTATTTAAGGTGGTAAAAAAATGTGAATACCCTGGACCAACAGAAAGATGCACAAGTGGGTCATAGATCAAATCAAGCCAGAAGCAAAAATGACAGAACTGAAGCTGTCATGCTTTGGATTGATCACAAGAAGGCAAGGCTCAGTGGAAAAGACAATCATGCTAA
The DNA here is from genome assembly GCF_004798865.1 of Varanus komodoensis. Taxonomy (NCBI): domain Eukaryota; kingdom Metazoa; phylum Chordata; class Lepidosauria; order Squamata; family Varanidae; genus Varanus; species Varanus komodoensis. The sequence continues at coordinate 1,297,684 of NW_025335409.1, forward strand.
GGAAAGTCAAAAGCAGAAGAAGACAAATATAAGATGGGCTGAATCCACAAAGGAAGCCACAGCCTTGAACTTAGAGGAGCTGAGCAGGATTGTCATGGACAGGACATTTTGGAGGGCTTTAACTCATGGGATTGCTGTAAGTTGGAAATAGCGCATAACAACAACAACAAAAATAGATTCTGAAGATTTCCAAAGGAACTAACCAAGGTGGCTTAATGGGCATCAAAGTGGCAAAAGTGCTGCAGTGAAAGTGAGTGAGTGGGAAAAGAATTCCAACCACATGTAACAGATGCAGTCACTGAGCTATCAGTGACTGACAAGGGAAAGGGATGTTGGAGTCACAGTGGACAGCGCCATGAAATTGTTGATCGCTCCAGAAAAGAAAAATAACCATCATTAGGGAACGGATCAAAAATAAAACTCAGTTGGACTGTACCATCTGCACTCCTGTTCTGGGTTCCAGCCAGACAATGATGCTGCTGTCCATATACTTTGAGTTGTGCAAGGACAGACCACTTCTCCCCTCACTCACCTGCTGTTCTTCCATTTTACTTTTTCCACTGTGGATACATGGTTGTGGAGGGAGCTTCCCTTTGACATTAAAAAAAAAAAAAAAGTTTTTCTACGTTTCTTGGAATCCGCCCAGTCAGGGTGATACATCCTTCTTGTTTCTCAGTGGCCCTCCTTTGGCCTCAATTCTATTAGCACCTTCATCTGTGTTCTCTGAAAAAACTGCCAACATTCCCTTACATATTCACTTTCACATGACTATGAGACACAACTCAAGATTGCCCCTCAGATAACATTTTTGGGGGTAATATAATGCCTTAATTCCAAAGACGAGGCGAACATTATGAATAGCACAGGAGAGGGTTTGATCATCACTGGCTCCCTTTAAATTCTGTGGAACAAATTAAATGAACTGTATGTTTGGAAGAGGCACTTAGCATACTTTCCTGAAAAGCTGGGAGCAGCAACTGGACTTTTAGACCTCACTATGAATGTCTCTGAATAGATAGCTTTATTTTCGTCCAGGTTTCTTTTTTATTTGCATTTTTAGAAGAAGGAACATGCTACACTGCAGGATGGAAGGGGTATCTCTGTATTTGGGTTTTCTAGAGATCAGTTTCTTGATTTATATGATAATTCTATAGTTTCCTTTTGCAAGGTAGTATATAGACTAGGCAAGTCTATGGCCCTGGTTTCATATTTACAGCAATTAATGGCATTAAAAAAAACCTTTCCAGAACATAGTGTCTGTGACGGGGCAGACCTGGCTTGTTTTTTCAGTATGTGAACCTGTTGAAAAATGATCCTAAACTGGAGAAATTCCAGCAAATCTGCACACATACTATGCAAGCCCCCAGTGTAAGAAGCAGTCAGATCCAGCAGTGAAATCCAACCCTCCAAGGTTCCCCAGAAAGCTCCGCTCCTTCCCCCCAACCATTAACATTTGGTGGTTTCCTGGATTTTGTGCAGTTTCTTCTTCATTCTAAAAAGCTACTGGTAATAAGAGCTCCAAACTAAAATAGGCTAACAGTGTTGTGGCATTCTGGCCCTGCCCACCATGCAAAGTGTCCTGCAAGAGTTTCTCCCAAATAAAATTCAACCTGTGGGCACAGATTCTGCACACCTGATCTAAAGAGAAGACATGTTGTAATGTATGTGAGCCAGACAGCCTCTGGGAGGGTTCCAGAGCTATGGAGAAAAATTACAAGAGGGTCATTGGGTTGGGTTAGTGGCCAGCAACAAGCTGGCCATTTAAGAGCTAATTGCAGCCTTCGTTCCAGCAAACTGAATGTGGAATGCTTGGAATAGCTAGCTAGAGAGGGAAATAAATAAACTAACAATTTATGAATTACAAATAATATGTATTCCCATAAATTGATTCTAGGAAGCAAGGAGCGCTGCTGCTGGAACTATCAGAGGATACCATGGCTTTCCCAAGGGTAATGGGTACATGAATTTCCTATCCTGTGCACCCCTCTATCACTGGGACCCCAACTTCCATTCTGTGTCCCCTTTTATTTAATGTTTAATGTACCTCCAATGTCTTGGAATCTGAGTTGTTCCACTGCATGGGCTGGAACAATTCAGAGCCAGTACTGACACCCATCAAGTTCCCCAACTTGATCTGTCAATTCCCCTTTGACTGAAGATCTTTTCTCCCTCTTCCTGTTGCCAGGCCTTTCTCCCAACCCAACCAGTTGTCTTTCCTCACCCTGTGACAGCAGCCTTTCTAGTGTTTGCGTAGCAACTGCTGCTGCTTTTCCTTTCCTTTTCCACAGCAGAAGTGGTGGGGAAGTGGGCTGGGCTGGGGAAAATGGCAATGAGTGAGGGAAGGAGGAAGAAACTACAGGGCATGGAAGGATGACACTGTGAGCACATGAGAAGGAAGGAGAAAATTTCAAGTGGGGGGAAGAGAAGGGCAATGGAGAGCCAAGAGAGGAGAGACAGCACTCACCAGGACCCCTCAAGTGCCATTGTTCACGTTCTCTGAAGACACTTTTCAAAATGTAAGATATACTCACAACCCAGAAATGTTACCTAGCTAGACCATGGGGAGAACAACTTTGGAACTACTCATTTTCCAAGAAGCAAAAAGAAGATGTCTTCAAGCACTTTCCATTTGCTGGCACTTCCAAAAAAACAAATGGGAAGAAAAGCTAGAGAGGCAGTAGTTTTTAAAACTCTTAAAAATATTTAAAAAAACCTTTTCTTTAAAAACTATAAAGAAATTAAAAGGGGATGCAGGACAGGCATAAGTATGGATAGTCTCTGAGCTGTGGATCTCAGCTTCAGCTCTTGAGTCCCTGATCCCAGTCCAGGCTTCAAACCTCTGGAGTTACTGCTAGAAGAATCAGGAAAGTAGAAGCCAAATTATTTCCAGGCTGAAAAAACTGAATTCTTGAGAACTACCAGAATCTCTGCCAAATCACCTGTAGGGAGGAAAGAATGTCCAGTAAAACTCTCTCTCTTCTAAGTAGTTAATAAGTTTAAATCTCTGGAGACTGAGTGGCATAGCAAGTTGTGCCATCAAATAGTTACCCAATTTGAAGTGGGATCTCAGAGAAGCAGTTGGGGTGAGGGGAAGAGAGAAATTATTATTGAATTCAATTATTGAATTCATCTCTCAGGTGCCCAGGCCTTACAAATGCATGTTGTACATATTTTTACTGTACAATGCAAAGACAACCAACTGTACCGTTAGAGAATAGATGTTTCATGAGAGAATACATTAGACAAAAACATGACAATACATGTTTGGATGTTTGGGGTTCAACACCACACCAGATGAATGTAGACACTCTCACTAAAGTGTCACAAGTCAAGGATACCTGTGCATTATTTCATTACATTGTTGGCATATGTAAAATGTTGTGAAGACCTGCTGAGACTTGCCAAGAGCAATACAAATACTTATATGTTGCTAACCCCACATATCCAACATCAGTTTTATATTCATGGGTCCTAGTCAAATCGAGCCAGAGTTTTATCTAGAAGAAAAAATGACAAAGCATACTTCAGACACACAATGAGAAAACAAAACTCACTGGAGAGAACATCATGCTAGGAAAAGTTCAAGGCAGAAGAAGGAAAGCTAGACCAAAGAATAGATGGAGTGATGCCATAGATGAAGACACAGCCCTGAATTTAGAACAGCTAATCAGGGATGTCATAGATAGGACATTGTGGAGTGTGTTCATTCATAGGTCACCGTATGTTGGAGAGAGATTGACAGAACATACCACACGCAACTGCACTGGTTTGTCCAGCCAGAAAATCTTGGCAATAATCATGTACATTCTAACCTTCTTCACTGGACCACACTTTCCTGGATTCCACAGACAGACGGTTCAAAATAATTAAGCTTGATTGTCTGTGATAATAGATGTGCCTTTCATTTCACAGCAGGATTGCCAATTCTTCAAAACAATCGTGGAGCAGATAGTTCTAAGCATAGCTGAGGGCAATCCAAGACAAAAATAAGTATTCCTTATAATAGCAAAATTGTTGAGTGGCAGCACTGTAGCCTAAACAGGACCACACAAACAAGAGGAAGGTTTTAGAAAAAGTTGGCATAAGTAGAAAGCATCTTTAGAAAGGAAAGTAAGAGTAAAAAAAAAACTTCTCACCGGACAAAAATGGTCCAGCCCGATGGGAACAAGCACTGACTGGGGGGGCAGATGAAGGTGGCCAGGGTAGAAAAACAGGAAAAATGGAAAGAAGTACTTTGGGGAAAGGATGGTAGCTGAACCCTGAACAGGACCATGTCAGCCTCATGAGGATACCCTATTATCAGCTTCTGTTAATTCTGAGTGACATTTTTCAAATTCCAGTAATATACCTGCTGGAACTGGTCCTGTGAAATGCAAGCAGGGATCACATACGACAGCCTTGAGTAGCTTTTTACTTCTAGCCCAATTTCACAGTCACAATCTGTCCAAACTTTTTTTGTCTAAGAAATTGAAAATGCTACTCATTAAGCCCTGGAAGGAATTTGATGCATGCAAAGAGATGACTGGAAATTTTTCACTTTTTTCTTGGCTAGGGAAAACTGCAACAATGTAAGTACTGAGAGGGACCAGTAGAATGGTGCTACCCAACCCGGCATTATCCAGATGTGCCAGACTATAATGCCCATTCAGCATAGTCACTGGCCTGGGATAAAGGAATTGGAGGTCTACACATCCAGAGGGCACCAGGTTGGGGAAGTGTGTCATTTAGCATTCTGTTCCCCAGGGACTCTGAAAATCTCACAAGCCAGTAGACCTGCACTGTTCATCCCAGGCATCTAATGATACTTGACAGCATGCTAACTTTGCATGAGGATGTTTCCTTCAGCCACTGTGGCTAGCAGCTGTTGATAGACCTTTTACATCCTCCATTATTTTGTCCAATCCTTTTCTAAAACCAGCTAAGGTAATGACATAGTGTCACCAGTTCTCGAAACACTGAACTCCAGAGTTAATTAAAGGTGCAATCCTATGCGTGTTTTGTCTGAAAAAAGCCCAACAATTCCCATGCTGGCTGGGGAATCCTGGGAGTTGTAGGAGTTTTTTCCGTTTAAACTTGCATATGATGCCTTTTAAGGTATGTTGGCAATGATCTTCCCATCCATGCTTTCTGTTCTTCCTGTTCCCACTACCGCATACTGCCATAACCAGCTATGTTTCAGCTTAGTTTGCAATGTGCAAAGAATCTTATTCCTAAACAATAAGATTTAGCTTCATCTTCAGTACCATCAGGAAAATAATCTTCAGTATAATTTTCCAGGAACAGAATTGGTTCATTTTCATTTCTTTTTGTGCATGCTATAATAGTCACCATCTCAAAATAAAGCTTATCAGGTGTGCAGATGAGAGCAAACAAGATGAAGGCTTAATAAGTACTGCAAGACTGACATCTGTTGGTCAAATGGTGCTGAGGTATAAAATTCCTTTGGAATATAATCTCTTCCTGTGCAATCCTTGTTAAATTTCCCTGAATGTCTATGTTGCATGCTACGTTACAGAAAATTCTAAAAAGGAGATCAAATGCCCCTGGATCATCTCGTCTCATGATCAAGGGAAGAGGATCACTTGCTGAAAAGCAGACTTGGATTCTCTTAAGTCTACACCAGAAAGGCAGCAAGCCTTTTCCATGACTCATTTTCACAGGCTTGAGTGGAAGCTTGCCCTCCTAGCATGAGCCATGAGAATGAAAACACAGTACCAACGGCTCTCTGCAATGATAAATGCAAAGCGAACTGCACTGGGGACTGGCTGGCTGTTGAGGTTGACTGGCATGTCTCTTGTACTGTCCTGTGCTTGCCCATGGACTTGGCCCTAGTCTGAGCTCCACTGTTATCTTGATTTAGGCTAATTTGTGCTGGAGCTGCCTCAGCCTTCTTCCCACTCAGTAACTGACCCTTAATTATTCTGCCCATAGGGGCATATGACATGACCTGGCTAGTGCTCAAGGAAGGTACAAAGCACTTGGTCAGTCTAGTGCTCAAGATGGCCCTGGCCCAAGAAAGCTACAAGTGCCAAAGAAATTGTCTGATTGGCAATTATGCCCAGGAAACAAGGACACAGCCAGGCTGACTACTAGCACCTCGGACAGTGCTCTGCAGATGCTACTAGATCTTAATGCAAAGAGCTGGTGTAGTGAGATGGGATTAGTAGCAAATGTCAGCTCAAGTCTCTTAGAAGCTCCCCATCACACCAAGTACAACTATGGCAACCTTAAAGAGCCTGTGCTCATTTCTGTAGCCTTAAGATTCTGTACGACTGTGGGATCTGATTGGTGAGTTTGATGGGAGGGCCAAGTATCTTTGGAGAAGGGTCAGAGGTTCTCAAGTGTCCTCCCTGGAGTAGCATGACCAGTATCTTGCTGGTTTCAAAGCCTGTTTGGGGTGCTGCTAAGCCTGCAGAGTCAGCAGCAAGTCAAAGGATTCCATTTCCAAATGTCACTATTGCCAACTGCTTAAAGCTCTTGGATGCCTTCCTCATCCAGATGCATATTGTGAATTCCTGAATATGGCTGGATGGCACCACCAATTATCCTCAAAAGACTAAGTAATGCCACATAAACTGTGGCCACAAGGCTCATATGCTGTTAAATCTTCACATTTTCCCAAGCAATGAGAAATTGTGGGGTAGAGCTACGAGATTTTGTTTTTCTTAAGATGAGAGAGTACTGGAGACATACAGTGCTCACTTACTGCTTTGCTTAAAAATATGTCAGCAGTCCTGACTATGCAGTGCAAGCAATCACACTCCTTCAGCAGGCAGCACAGCTGCCAGTCCTCCAACCAATCTACCAAACAGCACTTTATCTCATTCACAACATTCTGTATCTCTCCCTTCACATTCAAACTTCAGACTGTTCCCTACTTTTCCCACTTTCAGGAGAATGTTACTGTCTCAGCTCTGATGGATGTCCCATTCCAAAATTGGAGATGGTTCCTACCTTTCGGTATAAGCTATCCTGCCAATAGCTGCCCTCGATGAAATGTCAACTACTCTTCGGTTATTTATGACCATCCAATCAGATTTCTGTGCTAAGTCATATATAAACTTATGACAATCTTCCAGAATATGAAACAGGAATTTATTCCAGGTTCATTTATGGGATACACTATAGTCAAAAAGTCTCTCATGGGTAGGATTTTTTTCTCAGAATTTGAAAGACCTTTCTTCTAACAGATCTGCATGTGATTTCCCCTTCCATAATCCTCCCATGCTTAGGAAGGCAGTTGGTGGGCAGGAGAGGAAAGGCAACCAGCCTAAAGGAAGCCAACACCTTACTTTGCAACAACAGAAGCAGAACAGGATCAGTGTGAAACAATGAACCATTTTGCACAGGCTTATTGGAATTATGACATGGATGGAACAAATGACAAGAAACATTATGGCACTAAATGGAACCAATTGTCCTGGTTTGATGGGCAATGGTAAAAAAGCAATAGTTGATTGATCCAAGGTCAGTTAACTGAAGGTTGTAAACTACCAAGCCAAGATGAGATAGCAAGCATTTGCCATGAGGAAGGTGGATTGAATAGCAGTAGATCTTGTTGTCAAAGAGCAATGGTGGGGCAGGAATATCGTGGAAACAGGAATGATTCAGTCAAGGGACAAAGAAGCTTGCATTCATGACTGGAAATAGTGACACACTGTTTTCCAGTGTCAGTTCACCTTCACACCGGCTACACTAGTTTGGCTGAACTGCTCACCTCAAGTTCCAGACATTCAGGCATGGAGCAGTAGCCTACAATGCTGCTAACCCGTGGAGGTACTCCAGTTTAGAAGAAACTTCACTTGCACCCAAGCACTTCTCCTTTCTGGAGTTCCTGGAATGTTCTCTTGAGTTGACCTCTCTCCTGAAGGCTAAAAGCCAACTCCTCGTCTGGCTCTGACTGAAAGCTCTTCTGCTGTGGGGGTGGAACCACAAGGGTCTGTCATGAGACTCCCAACTCTCCAGCCGATGTCTGCCTGGTTATGCTCTAAACTCCCCCGGTGAAGGAAGTCTTCTGGGCCAACAACAGATCCTTCCTGACTGCTGCTCTGGAGCCCTGGCCCCAAGCTAAGTTCTCTTACTCTTGAGAAGAGAAGCCTTCCACATGAGACATGACATGAATTCTGTTAGCAGATATTGGCAAGTGCTGGAGTCTTTTGTCATCTTCGTCTATAGTTGTCTTCAGAGTCTTCTGTGAGTGCATCTCAGTCTAGATCCTCTTCAGTCATTCAAGCTTCATGCAACAACTGGATGAACAGGCATGAGCCTGTTGGCTTACCACATCCATGGTGCTGGGAAAAGAACTTCTGCCGTTCTAACTTCTACTTATGCAGGTTCCCCACATAATTGAGAAACCTTGAAGATGGTGATGGGATTACAGTGACTGAGCAGGTAGGCCTCTGTTCTCCTCACCAGTATGGCAAGAATCATATGAAGGTGTACAACTTATGGTTTACTGGCTGCAGGTAGGTCATGCTGTAGCTCTCCTACTATGCTACTCCTGACTTAATGATTACACAGGCAGAGATGTCAGAATAATACAACATATTACATTCACAGGAATGTTTTAATGTACCCCAGCTACATTTCTTCAAGCTTTTCCTCCAGATTTGTGGTACATATGGTTCTTCAGAAAGCCATTCATAATGATGGACCATTTGAAAATAAAACAAAGCAGAAGATGTGACGGTCTCTATGTCATTGAAAAAGCCTTCAGATCTTAGTTTGGTAGTTTCAAAACCAGAAAGGGACAAGACCTGAAATGGTAGTTTCCTTATCATCCATTCAAGTTTTCCTTCACCATCCTGAATATGTTGCTTATGTGCAGAAACATTTTGAATTAGGAACGTCTCCTGGAATGATGTTCTGTGATCCTGCATGGTGCAGTGTGATTTATTTCAGGATTTTAATGGTATGGACTAGCAATTTATCTTCCATCCCCACAATTTTTGCTCACAAAGGAACACCCTCATTACCATTAATGTTTTAGCTGGAGTTGTTGTGTATAAACTTTTGTAAAACAAGGACCACAAGAAGAAATGACCTTTATACAGACACCTATTAAGGCACTAAAAGGCTTGGCTACATTCAACTCTGCCGCTTATACATAACCATCAGAACAATGACAGGATCAGCAGCTGCAAGGGGCTTGAATTGAATTCTTTAACAATGGCAAAGTTTTTCCAGGCCCAAATGAGATTTTGGAGGGGGAGGAGCAAATAACGCCAAAGAAAGAAAATAATATAGGGAAAAATGCTAGCCAACTTTGCAGCAGTTAGCATAAGGTTACCATCTGAAACATGTCAGCTTAAGAGTGGCCCACACTAACCATTCTTTAGCACAACTGCAGCATTCAGAGCTGCTATGCCCCCTCCCCCATAATCCCAGATGGCACGCCACAAAATTTCAATTCGTTTTTAAAGCCGTCTTTGCTGTTATTATGCGATTGAGAGTGCAAAAGCAAGTTGCCATTCTCATGGCACTATTTGCATTGGCTATTATTCCCTAAAATCCCCTTTAAACAGCTACATTGTCAACCCATAGGCCCCATTTAGGACGACAAAAAAGCACAGATTAATTCGATCAAAGGGACAGCCAAGAACAAAATGCACTTTTCAAACTGCATCAGAGTAGGTTCCTTTTACATTTCACTGCATAGCAAGAACAGTGCAATCAGGGCGGAGGGAGGGGAGAGACAAAGCTTAGGGAGGGGGATGTTCCCATGATTTGTACCAAATATATTTAAAATGGACTCTTGGAATTGAGGTATAAGAAATTTTGCATACTTGGCTTTTTGCCACCATTTCCTCCCTTCAAGAAAGGGTTTTACTGAGCAGCAGTTGTGACACATCTGAAGTCACTGTACACAAGAGCTTTTATAGACTAAATGAAAATTTCTGACTTAATGAAATTCTGCTCCAGAACTACTGATAAAGGAGAGGGTGTATTATGCCAGAATCGATTTTCAGCATTCAAGGCAAGCTCTCTGAAGAAAATATAGGGACCCTGTTATGTCCACATAAAAAGCTTATAGATATGGGCTTTAAGGTGCCTTCTGCTGCAACTGGGACAGGGTTGGCATCAAGAATAAGCATGGTGAGAATCTGCTAAGTGCTCACACCCCATCAGGAGCCCATTAACAAAAGGCCAGACTCCAGTCTTGCTTGGCCCTGTAGTCAGGGATGGGCTGGGGGACCTGCTCCCCTAAATTTTCTCTATGCCCCCCCTTTACAAACAATTTTTTAGTGTTCACAATTTTGTCTTTTAACAGTCTGCAAACTGGATGAACTATGCTCTGCTTTTGGGGCATCTCCTGCCCAGAGCTTTCAAACCTGAACTTGTTCCCCTTTCACCAGTGCAACCTGCATATTACATCTCTCCCCTTTGGGCCAAGCCAGTGGAGGTGGAGAAAACAGGAGCAGTGGCTCGCGGACTGTCTGCTGGTCAAGCAAGGAAGTGGTGGCAATGATAAGAAAGTGGTCAAGGATTAGAAAGAGGATGAGGAGATGGTGACAATGGCAACAATAAAATAGCTTTCCTGAGGAAGGGGAGCAATTATGGTGTCTTGGTCCATAGACCTCAAAAATCCGGAGCTGGAAATGAATGTATGGGCCTTCTCCAGGCTGAGATGCTCTCGTAAATATCCTGTCCTGTTCTAACCGTGAGCATTAACTCACTGAGCATCAGGGGATACTAGAGGGTAGAATAATTAGGCATCTGGTGAATCTGGAGTGCCCATGTATCCTCTTTACAGATGTCAGGCCTATATTTAAAGGACTGTCCTGTCCAACTTTGGCATACAGATGAAAAATCTAAGAACGGTTGCCCATGACTAGTTAGCACTAAACAGCAGTTGAACAAGCAGGCACAGAAGGCACCTGGTCACAGTTTTCTGCACTATGGTGAGATAAATTGCACCCCCATTTAAATTATAGCATTTTCCTAAATTTGCATTTGCGAGTATAAATTAGCATATGAAAATTCTATGTAGATCACTTTGCTGTACTGTCTTCTTTTCTGGTGATCCATTTCCTTTCTGTTGATTCATTAGTGGTCATCTAAGGAAGAACATCAAGCCAGAGTCAAGAATCCCAAGACAAATGGCATACTTTAATGATCTCTGTAGCTCAATTGAGCCCTTATTTCATAGATTCTTCCTGAGTGAGCCTATACCTTCCAGACTTCACACCTGTTTTGAGGAGTAAAAGGCCCTGAAGGGGTAGACCTCTGCTTTGAAGCCTAGCACTCTTCCACCTCCCTGTTCATTCCTTCCTGGTGTGTTACCTGAATAGACAGTGCAGCTTGCAGAGCCCCTGGTGAAAAGAGGGGTATGTTTCGGGGGAATCTGGGTACTCAGTTCAAGAAACTCTGGTTCAAGAGTTTGAAACCCTGAGTCTTACATCAGAGTTCACCACCTCCATATCTCCCAGTATTAATCATTCTGATTTGGGTGGTGCCTACATTGCTTATTTTAGGGTAATATGGCAATTGACAGTGCTGTGGATCTAAGCCTCGAATCTACCTTGAATACATTCTTAGCTGCCTGGAATCATAGTCAAAAACATGTTTTTCTGATACAACAAAAAGTAGACCAGTACAAGTTATAATCCACCAAGATGAACTGAAGTTGTTTTGTATTTCAGGATGTCAACGTCCCTCAATTCACTTAATAAAGAATTTGTGATGTCATGCCCACTGCAATCTGTCTGGTGGAAGTCTGATGCAGCCAGTCCCAACTGGGCAGAATTCAATGAAAAGTTCATGCAAGAGGAATCCCTAGCTTTTAAACCTGAAGTTTTCTTATTAGGCATTATACCTGTTGATATTAGTAAACAAGAAATGTACTTGATTTTACATGTAATTACTGTGGCGAGAATTGCATTTGCCCAACACTGGAAAAGTGAAGAACCACCCACCAATGAACTGATCCTAAAAAAGATCTTGGACTGTGCAGAAATGGACAGATTGACTTTGTTGTTGAAGGAGAAAGAAGATACTGATTTCTATCAAACTTGGGACTCTTTTATTATTGGCTAGAGAAATGGGACTTCGTATAGATTTAAATATGTTTTTAAGTTATCATAAATAGAAAAAATGTGGGGGCTGACCCAGCAGGTTTGATGTTTCTGATGACTGATGTTGTTTTTAGTTTTTCTTTGTATTAGGATTATTTTGAATTATTATTTTGAATAAAACTTATTATTAAAAAAAAAAGAAAAGTACATGCAAAATGTTGCAAAAACTGGCCTTTGGACAACCCAGGACAAAGTGATAGCATCATCATAAACATCTAAACAGTTTTTTGCATTTCTCATTTGCACTAAACCTGAAGTGGCTCACAACAACATCAAGAAACAATAAAACAGTCCAATAAAATACAATAATACAATATTTGAGTGATACAAACAGCTCATGGCTGTTCAAAAACCAAAGTAAAAAAGGTATATTTTTGAATAAACATCAAATGCATGCCGAGCTTGAGACTTGACATACTATGGAAAGGAAAGCATTCCAGAGAGCAAGTACCACCATCCCCGTGTTGCTACAGAATGGAAATGGCCATATCTATGTTGTTGACAATATTCCATTTTTGGACATGGAGCTGGAGCATGTGGTAGCTTATCGAAACAATCAAGATCAGGTGCTCCCAGCCTTTCTGGACTCATGGGCACATTTGGGAATTTGAGGATCTGCTCTGCTCTGTGCACCACCATAAAATGGTTCCCCTGAAGATGTGGTAAGTCATGTTATGTCTGCATGGGTGATGCCATTACAAAAAAGAGTTTGATATGAAAATTCCATCCATAAATGCAAGCAGAAAAGATGCCTCACCTTAGACTTAATGTGGTATGTCTTGACGTATAGTGTAGGGAATGGATCGGTATCCCTCTGCCCAAGTTTTTAACCTGTTCTTAACTCTCATTAACTCCTTCTCTTCCTGTTAAACACAATTGCTGCTTCTTGGGCTAATGGTAAACACTTCAGCACTTGCACAGTAGAAGTGACTCTGTGGGAGGAGACAACTGGGTGAATATTGAGGAATCAACCCAATTCATCATGTTGCTAACTTCTCCCTGTCTTAATTGGAGCTATACACTGGGTTTGAAAATTTGGACCTTGCTCCCCTGCCCTGGTTACAAAACTCAACAGTCAAAGTCCCACTCCTGTCTGGATAAAAGATGGTGAGATAATTTTCCTGTAATCATGCCTATGTTTCAGTTCATTGGTTTTGCAATTTACAGTGATGTCTCAGAACTGCAGTAGTGGATAACAGCTTCTATCAGAGTGTGATTTTGAAGGGATTGTGGGAGTAATGCCATGCCAGATAATTTGACATCCTTACAGAAATTGAATGGCTGTTCATTCCTGCTCCCTTGACTATGAAAAAATGCGCAGGTGTAGTTTCTGACTGGTATCAAGGAAAGGAAGAGTGTTTGTTCTGGCTTTCATCAACCATAGTTGATGAAACTTGGCCAATGCATAAAAGATCCTAACAATTTAAAAAGCAGGCTGAATGATAAAAGATATAGAGCAAATAAGACTTGGTAGCATAAATAATGGACTTTAGTCCTTGTATTTGCGAAGAGCACCACTGATCTGGAAACCTGGTTCACAAAGTTACTGCAACCCACTATGGTGGCTTGTGGCACATGCCAGAATTTGTCTGGTGATCTTTAAATATTCGAGATGCAACTGTAATTTTTTATATCATCTGAACCTGGAGAGGGTGGAATACCAAACCACGAACTATTTTAGATTTTGGGGTGGTTTATTAACTATGCCAACAACCCACCCTCACTGGGATTGAATGACACAACAAGGCATGGTCATGGCTTGAATATTCAGAATGGTTGCCTACACATACAATAGCCCACCATTCATTAAAGGAGCCATTGTGGGCTGCTTGACTGTGCAAACCAGCCTATGCTAGCTCATACACCAGCCTCTTTCAGCTCAAGGGCCAAAGTCTCTCTTGGAAAAACTCTCAGGGACTATATTGCAGAGATGGCAGGGCTGAAGTCAAAGGGATGGGGCTAAAGCTTTAAAGCTCTTACTGCAAGTAACTAAGCCTTAGCACAGGCAATTCAAACTTTTAGAATGGGGAAAACTGTACAAAAGCAGGAAAGAGCTGAATAGTTCAGGCAAAGGCTGGATTTGGCCCCTGAAGTTGAGATTCTCCACCTCTGTTAAAGAGCATTAAAACCAAAAATGAAGAAGCTCCACTGTATGATGATAGGCAATAATTGTTTGTCTGTTCACATCCTTTACAAAAAGTAGACTTCCAGGCCCTACAAACAGTAGCCATTCAGCTATCCCCAAACATAACAGGGAGGAAATCAAATGTTTCAGATCTTGCCAAGGCCCAGCAAGCCGCAGATGAAGAGGCTATTAGCTTCCCCTTTCAGAGGCAATCATGAAACTGATAATGAAGAGCAAAACAGGGTCTCTCATGAGCTATGCCAGATTTCAACCCTTTAAATGTCTCTGCAACTTTCACCCTGTGGAGAACATAAGGTGGGCAAAAGTGAATACAAACAGAGGTACACAGCAAGACATGCTTAACAACTCCCTTTTCACACGTTTTATGACAGGTGCTCTGTGTGATTTAATCAGCCTTCTGTGGGATAGTTCATTTTGGAAAAGGACCAAAGAAAGCATCTAAAGAGATCCTGAGAGATGCTAAGGCATGATGGGAGAATGGTCAGGGAGGAACCAAATTGATGTCAGGTAGTAAAGTATGAAATGGGGTTGGTTGCTAATCTGGTGACTAAGTCATGGCAAAGATAAGGTTTAATTAAAACAAACAGGAAATTCCTGTCTTGATGAGATTAAGCAATGTACCCAGGAAAGACCAATGACAAGCTCAGAAAATAAAGTGGAAGTGATGGAATTTGCTGGATTTGAAAGAAAGTCACGATCAAGGGAAAGAAAATACAGCAAGAAATAATTAAAAAATCCAAGTCAAAGGAAAATGTTGATTAAGAATAGAATAATGAGAGAGACATAGGGAACTTTACTTACTAATCTAAGCATCCTTCCATTCTCCGTAAGAGAAATGAGGGATTGAAATGTATTCAGAGACAGAGTTCTTAGTATGTAGTTAGCTCACAGTTCATCTTGCTTATGCAGTAATCAAAGCCTGAGTTGGTTTTGTGGGATGAGTGACATGGACAGGAATATGTTTCTGATCTTTCCCTCATTCCATTGCGCTATTAGCTAAAAGGTCTTATTCTTTTTAGATCTAGAAGTGTGAATAGTTATGTTTGCTTCTTTCTCAATTAAGATGGTAAACTAATACAGGGAAGTTGTAAAGAATGTGTATCTGTTTTATTTTATGCTTGATCAAAGTATTTTTTGTATTCTGAGTGTGTTCACATGTGTACTAATGTAGAGAAATGAAGAGTCCACACACACTCAGAAGACACACACACACATTAGAAACCAGAGAAAGATCTTGCACCTTTCAGGAGATTGCAGGACTGCCACACAAAACAAAATATGTCAACCCAAACATATCCTAACTGTAACACATCTTTGCAATGAACATGGAGAGGGCTGCAAGAGGAGCCCACACACCTGGGAATGTGCAGCTGGGATTGGGATGCCCATTCATGCCTCCTGCATGCTTCTAGGTGGCATGTTAGGCTTAGCTGAAGAAGAAGTATGAAGCAGAAACTTCAGAGATTTGAGGATTGGTTAACCAACTTTGGATCCCAGTTGCTTACTCTTCTGTTGTTCTGCAGTCTGATGTGTGCTGCATCCTTATACATGCAGCCTTTTGCCAATATGGTTTCCAAAGGGTCTCAGCAGAAGGGACAAGGGAGCAGGGGGAGAAAGGGGAAAAGAACAGAAGTAAAACAGTAAGAAACTAAAGATGAATAAAGCCTTCCATGTGTTATTATCCTTGATCTTTTATTCCATGTGTTATTATCCTTTTGATCAAGATATAAAATGTATCAGTTAAGAAGGGATTCCTCCTCCTCCTCCTCCTCCTCTCTCCCTCTCCACCACTAAATGCAGTCCTAGATTACTCTCCTTTGCAACCTCCTGCCCTACCTGTCTGTTGCAAAAGCCGAGGGAAAAAATCAGGCAATACAGTTTGAGCAGGAGCAACAGCTTATGTTGCCTGCCAGCCTGCCTCTCTCCCTCTCTCCTGGAATTGTTCCCACAGGACAGTGAATGGTTGCTGCTGTTCTAACAAGTCTTCTGACTGGTTCCAGAAAATCTTACTAGATCTTAAAGGAGCATGGACAACCAAGGGAATAAACATTCTGCAGCATGAGCTACAGCTTGGCCTAACTCCCTTCTTTATGATCTAGGGTTGGGGCTATGGCATGGGGTAAACTTTTCTCTCCATGCTCCACTCCCCACAGTTAAGCAAACTGACCTTATTCACAATTTCCAGGTGTTGATGAGAGCATAGCAAGTCTGTGAATTTTGCCACACAGGTTTCAATTCAAATATTGCATATCAAAATGCATATATGAAAGAAATCTGCATAGAAGAAATTGCATTAGGGAAAGGTACATAGAAAAGATGCATGTTAGGAAACATTGTGTATGAAAATACATATACATTTTCATATAGTGTTTTGATTGTTCATTGACCCAGAAAGATGGAGAAATTGAACAGAATCAACTTAAGATTGAGCAGATAGCTGCCTTGAGTGTCATTTCTTGCTAAAAAGCTTCAGTACAATTAAAATGAAGCAAAGTAAATGAAGCAAAGTCTCATTTTCCCATCCTGGCTCCATAGGAAGCACCTCAGCTGCTCACCCCCAAATGTAAGTCAAAGACATGAGAAAACTGGCAGCTAAGCAGCCTAAAGGAAGAGTGTGGCCAAAGCCACAGAGAATCAGAGAATAGTAGAGTTGGAAGGGGCCAAGAAGGCCATTGAGTCCAACCCCTGCTCAGTGCTGGAGTCCAAGTGAAACTGTCCCTCTTGAATGACTGTCAGATGCATCTTGAATGCCTCTACTGTAGGATAGTCTATGGCCTCCCTAGGTAATCACTTCCATTGTCATGCTGCTCTAACAGTCAGGAAGATCTTCCTGATATTTAGCTGGAATCTGCCTTCCTGTAACTTGAGGCCATTATTCCATGTCCTTGAACTCTGGGGTGATCAAGAAGAGATCCTGCCCTTCTTCTTGCTTAGCAGAAGACCTCAGTTCAGTTGGAACTGGTTGCTGACTGGGACAGCAACAGTCAGTGGGAACAGCTGCAGCTTGGGTATGGAATTGCACAACACTGCCACTTAGTGGTGTCTGCTGTACACAGTTGTCAACAGACACTACACATTTTTCAAGATACGATTTGGCTTGGACATATGGCAATCCAATATGTCATGAGCAGTTAAAAAGAAAGAGACCACCCAGGTGAAGTGACTCTAAGTTGATTTGGAAAACATTTTCCAGCTAGATTTCCCTTCAGCATCTTCATTTATGTGCGCCTGCTTGTCAGCCAATTTGTTTTCTCAGCAAAAAATCAGAAAGGGAGAGAGAATGAAATGACTTTGTCACACACTTGGAATTCAATTCCCAAGTAAGTTTCAGTTACCTCCTTAATGCTTCTTATTCCAGCAAAAAGCTTGCAGAGGCAACATTTTTTAAAAGTATTTCTTTGCATGCCTTCCAATTTGCAGGGGTAGATTTAAACTAGCAAAAATCTATCACAAAATATAGACTTCACAGTAATCATTTGTCTGTGCCGAGAGTGACTGTACCCAGAAAGAAACTAGAATCTCAGATATTAAAATGAACTATTAAGAAAGCAATCCTATGGATATTTAAACAGAAAAAAGCATAGCTGGCTAGGGCATACTGGAAAATGTAGGGGCGGGGGGGGGGTTTCCTGTCTAGGTGTGCATAGGATTGTGCCTTAAGAGAATGTTTCTATGGACCCTGGTGAGCATTTAGGGGAACATAAAATTATTTGGATTCCCAGATCTTGGCTCAGTCAGAGCACCAGCTCCAACCACTGGGAATCCATGCTATAATCCCACCCACCACCTGATTTCACAGCTGGCTTGCAAAGAACCATGCTGGCTCCCTCTTCAAGGTTGCAGGAAAAGCTCAGAGAAGGATAAAGGTCTGGAGCTTATGAGTATCAAGAATGCATTTGATAGGACAATTCCCTAAATGTATATACTTATATGTGTATTTTATTATTTGAAGGATTTAGATTTGATTATTAGATTTATATCCCAGCTTTTCCCCTTCCAAGGAACGCAAGGTGGTTTTCATAATTCTCCTCCTCCTCTCAATCTTATCCTCACAATAACAGCTCAGCTCCATTCTGAATGGGGACTAGAACCCACATCTCCTGAGTCCCAGTCCTACACTGTTAACCACTATACCACACTGACCCTTCAGGATAACTTCTGGGCTGGTTTCCAAAACAAGATAGAACACTACAAATTAAAATATTTTAATGCATTAAATACAATTAAAAGTCTAGGAGATTTAAAAGGTCTTTCCCTGATGCCAAAAGAAATCCAACACTGCTGGCACCGTTAGTACAGGTGGGTCTTTCTTTGAAGTACTTTCCACAAATGGGGCACTACCACTAAGATGGCTCTGTTTCTGAGCACCATCTACTATTCTTCAGATGATGAGACAGTCTAGCAGAGACTCTCTGAATGTGATCTCCATGCATAGGCAGGTTGGTATGGGAGCAGGGTTGACTTCTGGCACCTAAAGTATGGAACTTTAAAGGCAATAGTCAGAGAATTCTGAAAATTATTTTTCCAATGAATGCTAAGAATATGTTATTGAGTATTGTGCCAGAAACTCTTCCAAGAAATATGAAAGAATTATTTAAACATATTATAACAGCAGCTAGAATTATAATTGCAACAAAATGGAAAGCAGAAGACTATCAAACTAGTGAAGATTGGAAAAATAAATTAGTGAAATATTCAGTAATGGCAAAATTAACCACCTGTACCAATAGAAGGCTGGCCAAAGAATTTAATAATAAATGGAAGGCGTACTATACATATTTTATCTAATAAATAAGTAGCTTATACATTGGCTAATCAACTCTATATAGAAGACCAGTTAAGGAATTGTATGTTCAATAGAAAGCCTACTATATGTACTTTATTTAGCAACAAATGCTTTATTGCCACTTAAAATAAATCTAAAAATAATAGAAAACATGGTATTATTAAGTATTACATATATAATGATCAAAGTAATATAATTGATTTATGAATCTAACTTTTTATTATGATAACATTTTATCTAGGGAAAAAGGAAAATCAATTATTGATTGCTGGTGGGCTTGTTATAAAGTTATATTATATCATATTATAAATGTTATAAAGTGCATTACTATTCACTTGATATCTATGTTAATTTTTTTCTTTTCTAATAACCAAATATTACTAAGTCAAAATTAAAATTAAAAAAGTAGTAATAATTATTACTTTTTAGGTAACTTCTCACACTTAGTGCTAAATGTAAATTGTGTGTAACTACCCCTGGTATCTTCTTTCTTTCATTCTCACATTACTTTTCCTTGTTTTTTTCTCTTTTATTATAGAAATAAAAATGTAGTATGAAAATTAAAAGATGAACAGAAAAAAGGCGAGTACCAACAACTGGATTTATGCTTAAAATAAGGAGGCAGCCAGTCATTTTTCAGTGCCTTGACTCTTCCTGCAGCTCAGAGGAAGGCTTGAATAAGGTATCTCCATTCACCTTAACATGTACTTCCAGACCAGAAGATATGGTTTCTTTACCCATATCATACAACTTGAAGGACTTTCTTCAAGGGTAGTCTCTGATACCTTTTGTCATAAGAGCCAATGACTTGAATTGAACAAGGGTCCTTTAGAATCTCAGGTGCCTTCCCAGGAGGAGGCAGAGTCTACAGCACTATCAGGCTGGCAAACTTTCTAACCTGAGTAGGCAGCTTGTGACCCCCCAGATGTTGGTGAATTACATCTTCCATCATCTCTCACCCTTGGAGATGCTAGCTAGGACTGATGGGAGTAGTAGGCAAAAAGGTATGGAGGGCCACAAGCTTTTTACCTCTGCTTTAGAAGCCTCTGTACCCTGCTGAAGCAATAGCTTCCTTTCGAATAGGTGAGAAAACTTCATCCAGAGATCTGTCCATGGTGCTGAACAGTTCCATCTTGTTCTAGGCTGAGTCTGGCCAAGTCCAGACTGGCCTTGCTGAATAAGATTATTCTGTCTAAGCTTTCCTTCACTTTACTTACCAGAACCTCCTCTGATTTTGTCTGCTTTTCTATGCAATCTAGCAATGAGATATTCTAACCACAGCATATTTTCTTAGGAGTTCCATGCTCAGCCAGGGCAAAAGTCTTGAAATAACAGAATGCTAAGTTAAGACAACATTTTTCAGGAAACTGGAAGAGTTGAAGATCTAAGTTCTATGCTGTCCAGCCAGATGATCAGTGACTGTTTTGTGAGTTGAATGCTAGATAACCAATCAATAGGAAGTTAGTTGTCTGAGAGATACTTACACTAATAGGCCTTAAGTTTCTCTCTATTTGGCTACACTTAGGACTTAGATGTGGCTTTCTTTGAATTTAGATGCTGAACCAAAATGTATAGAGGCCTACATGTATGTGAGCAAACAGAAAGAAATGTTGGTCCCAGAACTTCAGGTGAGTTTAGTTTGAGGAACATTCACCACAAAAATGGAGCTGTAAAGCCCAAACCTACATACAGAATATTGTATGTGATAATGTTGAAATCAGACTTGGTCTGTAATAAGAGACTGCTAACAGGGCCTTCTGTTGGGGACCTGTGAATTCATTTTCTGTTCTCATCTTCTTGCTTCTAAAGAGAAACCTGTCATCCACACATTTCACACATTTCAAATACTGAAATGTTCTGTTGAGAAGAGTCTTTTAAAAAGGAAATGATTTCAAAACAAATTAGCTGATTTTTGCTAAAAGCATCACTTGAAATATGCTGGCCATTCCTTTTCTTCCATATGAAAGACTCAAGAGTTATTCTGCCACTCTAGCAAGGTCCAATTGTAATAGCAATAATAACTGGGTTAACAGAAAAAGCACATTCCTTTGACACCAAATTATACAATTTATGTGAGACCAAGAAAGCTTTTCAAAAGTATCACAGCAGAATACATTTCTTTTCAGGTGCCTATTCTCTTCTGCCTGCCTGCTTTCATTATTTTACAAACTGTAAAGGTTTCTGAATTGACTGCCTCCAGGTTTTCACTTCAGTCCAATCAATTGGCGATAGGGCACTTTCTGTGTTCAGTTCACATGATGATCCCAGAGCAGCATTTGCTATTTCAAAGAAGCAAATGGCAAAATGATGTCTTTTATTTCATTTTCCTTTCTGGGCAAACTGCAGCCTCTTGGGCAAGCACTCCCTATCAATGGAAGAGGGAAACAATAAACCCAATTTTAAAATCAGCCGCCATTATTGTGTTGTGAGGAGAACGAGGGAGAATTCTGGGTTCTACTGTGTAAATTTCCTTTATATACTCACTGAAGAAAATTGTTTCAAACATTATCATAAGAGAACAGAGAGCATCCACCAGCAAACTCCATTCAGGTAATAGAGATGGATTTGAAAAATATCCAAGAAGGGTCCTGGTTTGACTTTAGCTGGATATCTCTGAATCTTTGTGCATCTGTAAAGCAGTACATGTTAGAGAACACTACAAAAGTTGTCTGTTGCAAATTATTACTGGACCTATCTGCTTCCTGCAGGAACTACACCCAGTATCCAAGACTGCCACTGCACTTCCCTTACACCAGTGGGACTTACTGCTTGTGCTCCAGTAACCAGACCTTCTTCAGGAAAGCCCAGAAATGAGCAGAAATCTCCACAAGGCAGTTTTTCAACCATGTGGTAAGTCATTTCGGCATAATAGCTTAACACTCAGATTTGAAACATGTTTCAACTCCATCACAAGCTGTATCTCCTCAAAGGGTAACTGAGAGTGAGGAGAACATGGTTCTGTGCGCAGAAACAATTCACTGCCACTACTTAAAGGATTTATATTCCAGGAAGAAGATTGCAGAGTGATAAACAATAAGAGGTAAAACACATAAAAGAATAAAATGATATATTAAAGCAAGTCCAATAAAACTATCTAAGTAAAGCCTAACTAGATCAGGAAGGACAGCTGTCACAAAGTGTGATTCATAGAAGCTGCCACATGGCAGTCATGAATTTTTGCAGCAGCTCTGCGTCCAGTTCCTTGAATTGGGACATTTTTAAGGAAACATAAGTCCTTCTTCAAAAGGCAGAAGAGCCTATTGATATAACAGGTGTTGAAGCAAATCGTTCTGCTTCATTATTTAGGAGTGGAAAGGTTAACATGGATTGATTGATTGATTGATTGATTGATGTTTAAATTTATATACTGCAACCTATAGCACAATTTAGGGCTCTCTTGGTAGTGATGATGATAGTCTTGGGCTTGTTTTCTGATTTATACTGATTTCTCTTTTATAAGAAAGAAAAATGTTTTCATAGTATACCTGCAATATTTAAACAGAGGTTTAAATAGAGAAATGTCCAGTAACTCACAGCATTCCCCTGCCATTTGGGAATTGTAGGATTTTTCTTCTATCCAAACAAGCATAGTATTGTACCCTTAGTACAGGGTCACATATGGATCTTGTGAGCATGTAAAAACTAACAGGAGCTTGAGCTTGAACAGTTTTTCAGTATTGTGTGTATTACTGTTTGAAAGAATAGCATGGACAAGATTTCATCTCCATTTTTTAACGTGTTATCATCCCACCATGATGGTGTCCAAGCACTGGGGAAAAAAATCAAAATATTTGTTATGTAAATTTTAATCTTTCATTCAGAGCTGAAATACTTTTCGATAACAAAATCTTATATTCATTTTTCATAACTGTTGTTCTAGCAACTGGACAATTTAAGCCACATTGCATTTCTCAGACCTCTTGATGTGAGCAGTTCTAATAATAACCCACAGGATGGCAGTATAAGAGCAGGAATGAAAATATATTTCAAAATTATTTCTGAACATTCTGGCTATAAGTGTAAATGTCGTAAGGGTTTCATGCCAAGATCTTTTAATAAGCGTGGGCTAAGTACTCTTTCATGGCAGATTCCATCCATGCCTGTCATGAACTGGCACTTGCTGGCAACCCCAACTGAAAGAACTCACAGTCTGGTCCATTGGTACCAGCTGCTATCATCAAGAGTAAAACAAATCACTCTTCTCCATTCCCAAGCACTCTCCCTCCCTTGACTAGCCAAGAGTCCTAACAGGATCTCTTGTGTGGGGCTTCTATGGAGTCCACCCGTGTCCTTAGGGGAGCATGGCTAGATTATATGCCACATCTTACACTTTGCATGCAACATGGGCCTTGAAATAGCATAGCACAAACAGGGCATGCCTCTTCTGAGCTTCCCCACTTTCACTTCCAAAGCACATAGTCTGGGTTTTGATGAAAGCAGGTCTTTCTCTGCGGTGGCGCCCAACCTATGGAATTCACTCCCCAAAGAGGTCCGCCTGGCACCGTCGTTACTGGTTTTTCGGCGCCAGGTAAAGACCTTTTTATTTAAACATCATTTCAATTGTTAAAACATATGATCTGGCCTGGGCAACTTCTTCTTCCTTCTCTTTCTCCTCCTATATTTTTATTTTATACTGATAATTTTAATTTTGTATTTGTAAATCAATGTATTTTTTGTATTGTTATATTTAATGGTAATTTATTATGTACTATTGTATTTCAATGTATTTTATCATGTTGTAAGCCGCCCCGAGGTTTCGGCAAGGGGCGGCATAGAAATGTTATAATAATAATAATAATAATAATAATAATAATAATAATAATATATTAAGGATTCCAGAAAAATGTACAGGGTGGGAGAAAGACCTGTCAGGTGCTGAGTACACACCAAAAAGTTGCTTAAAGAGGTATATTGGTGCACCAGCAATAAGCAGGTCAAAGCAGCTGATTGGTGGCAAAGAACAAAATACAGTTCAGCCCTGTGCTAAGCTGACTACCTGGTTCCCATTGTATCTGTGGCAAGATTCTCTGGTGCCTGAGTCAGCTCCCCATTCGTTTTCATGAAAAATACATGGGTGAGGAACCTTGGGCAATCTCTCCACATCCCTGCCTCTTTTACTTCCTATAAGAATTGCTCCTGGCACCACTGCTAGGAGACAAATAGTTCTCCCCCTCTCCCTATACTCCCCGTGGAGTATATCACTTTTACTCCCTCTCCACTAGCCTGGGGGGAGATCAAATAATCTTTTGGTACTTCCTGTCTAATGACTGTCAGCAATGGTTCATTCCCTGCTCTGATACTGGAAGATTCTTATTGTTCAGGCACCTGAATGGTTTACTACAGAATGGATTGGCTAAGTGGTGGTGCTTGGCCTACAGATGTCCTGCACAAGGTCATGAGCATTGTAGTACCAGTGAAAGGTGGCCTTGCCTTTCACTTAAGCAGAGACATGCAGCCAATTGTAAGAGATTTCTGTTTCTTGGACCAGGTTAAGATGGCATCAGTACGGTCCAGCTGAATAGACCACTCCAAGCTGAATATAAAAGACCGTATGTAGGTAACCCAAAACAGAGCCCCACCGAGCAAGCATGCGTCTGTGCATGAACACACAATATTCTCACCCTGCAATATTCTCACCTATTGTAGGTCTTCACATAAAGCTCACCCTCTCAAAGGACAATGTGCCATTTTCTAAATAGGTTTTTCAAAGAGGGGAGGGGTAATGAAGGACGCTATGAGTGTCCAACAAGAAAACTCCCTAAATCTACAACCAGTTTATATTTTTATTTGGGCCAAGTTGGTAGCTCCTAATAAAGGCCTGTGGATTTTTTTTCCCAAAAGGAAGCCACTTTAAAAATTAAGTGGGCATCACTGCTGTCCATCAACTCTACCTTATGGCTGCCCTTCCTTTGGTTTTATTTGAGTACTCTGCTTTCAGTTTCTCATAAGCACTGTCACTGGCTATGCATGTTACAACCCTAGTTAGTGTCAATCTTGGGCAATTCCTTCCAGTAGGCTTTCTCCTTGCAGCTTCACTGCCACTCTGCATTGCATTTTCAGTCAGGCCATTAGTATAGGAATTAGTATTGAGACAGAAATGAAGAAAGCTATACCACTACCCAAGTGTGTTTGTGTAAATGTGTAACAGAGACATTTATTAATGTCTAAGGAAAGCTTAAATCTAAAGTAATCTCACAGTTCTCTAGAAAGATACTGAATTAAGTATTTATAAAACAGATGAAAGAACTCCAAGCTCCTCTAATTTCACAAAGTCATAATCTAAAGAAAGGCAAATCACTGCAAAAAGTAGCAGATCCAAAGTAATTGGAATCCAGGCATTGAGATCTTTCAGGGAATGATCTTGATGCAAGTTATCAGAGCAGGAACCAATCTGTATCAGGGCAGAAAGGCCAGGAGCCTTGCCTTAAACAGTGCTAGCCGTGAACTAAGAAATTGGATTATGAGCCAATCAGGACTGGATTGATCTCCTAACCCAAGAAGAGGAGGAGGCAAGGTCTGGCCTAGCAGTGGTGAGCACATTTGTTCAAATATGTTTAGGGAAGGCAGGGAGCTTGACCTCACAGCCTTGTCCTGATTTTTAATGCTAAGTACTTAATCAACCTGGAAAAACAGGAGTATAATTTAGAAAATAGACAAAAGTAGCAAAAACAAATATGTCCATAGCTACAGACCACTGGTTCTCTACATAGCTACAAGTACATAACTATAAGTACCACACAATAAACTTTGAATAGGTACAATATATACAATATAGTAAACTATGTACTGCTCCCATTGATGCAGCCTACACCTAATCTTCTCAACAGAACCAAATTTATCACCTGATATTGATCCTATTGATCCGAGAACTAGTATTTTAGAGTATAGGTATATGTATAGCATTCCTTGACCTGGCACTCTCCAAATAATTTGAACCACAACTTGCAGAAATACTGGCCATTGGTCTTGCTGGCTGATGTTTGTAGAAGTCCAAAATAACTGAAGAGTACCCAGGATGAAGTCCAAAATATCTGGAGGGTACCCAGGTTGAAGTCCAAAACATGAAGTCCCGGGGAGCAAGGCTGATAACAGTATTATCCACAGCTAATCTAAGGAAGAAGTATAAAGCTCAGCTTTCATTTCTTTACAGAGTTCTCTTTCATATTTCATGTGGCCAACTTCTCCGTCCTCAGCCATTCTTTCAGTTCGCAGAAATATTTCCCATTGTTTGTCAAGACAATGCTCTAACCCCAATCTTACATAGCAGTGGACAGACACATGTGTGTCTAGCAAGTGATATTCTTTGGGTGCAGAGCTGAGTTCAGCAGGGTTGTGCTGAACTCAACACATGGGATATTCCTGCTGGAGGATGGCAGTAGGCCTTTTCTTGCTGCTTCCTCCTTCCTCTGGCACCCTCTGAAGATTTGCTCTGGAGTATTGTAGAATCTTCCAAAACTGACAGGGAATTACAGAAGGAAGGGAAACTTTAGGGGAAATCATCTTCTCTCCTGTCCTCAGCTGTGAGCACTCTTCTGCTGGCTGAAGGGTAAATCTGCCTCTGTCCCAGAGCGAAAAGTGGATCAATCACAATGAGGCACAATGCTGGCTGTAACCATGAACTCTGTGGCCTTCAACTTATGTGTCTTACCAGGAAGTGAGTCATGCTGTCAAGTAAGACAAGCATCAGTATAAGAAAGGTGCCAGTACTGGTTGCAGCTCTGACCCACCTTGGATTAGGCTTGTAAAACATGAAGTACATTACAACTACCTGGGTTTCTGCTGCCCTGCCTAGAGCACTGGCACTAATGCCTCTAGTAGTCCATGGAAAAGGCTGTCCTGTGCAACCATTCTTCAATCCTGCCATTCTAACTTAATTAATAAATTAATCTAAATTAAATATTTTATTTAATAAAATAAAAATAAATATATTAAAACTATTAACTATTGTTACTAGTTTAATCATTGTTTAATCTGCAAGCTGCTTTTCCACAACACACCAGCAATACTGAAAGAAGAAATCATCATATTATCTGAATTACAGTGGCACATCGTAGCAATAACAGATAGGCCAAATGCTTCAGTTCTAATCAAATGCTAATACTAATCTGACATTTCAAATTAAGCACACAGTAGGTAAAACCAACAATTCTAACACAATGTCAATGATTATTTATCAGTTCAGAAGCATTCTCCCTTTAGTTAACAGCTTTCAGAGCCATTCCAGCTTCACTGGGCCCAAGGCCGTAGATTCAACCAGGCACAGTTGTGGATGTGGTGACATCATAATCAGCCTTGGAGGCAATTTGGCAGTAAATACACTAGAATATATTGTCTGTGCTTCCCTTGTGAGCAATTATAGGTTGCTACAACAGGTAGCAACAGGTAGCTTCTTCAATGAAAGTCTAGAGTCCAGATCTTGATGATTTGTTTACTTGGAAGTTGGATAACAAAGCATATCGACAAAAGCCATGCATATTACTGAAATCATCAGCAACACTACATGAGCATAAGGAGAGCTCTGCTGGATATGGGCTGGAAAGCCCATACGTAGGATGTGAACCAAATAGCGTCTTCCTTCATATGTTTCCTATCATTAGAAGCATGCTGCCTTTGATCCTGATGGAAGAATATTCAGCCATTGTGATTAGTAGCCACTGATGGCTTGGGGTTAGTGTGAGTGATTACTCCAGAATTATCAGCTGTCTATTCTCTTGGAGAGCACTATTACAATCATTTGGTTGCAATGCCATTGGGAATGCCATTCATTTTTCATATGTTGAAGTGAAAAGGGGGACAGAGAAGAAGAAAGAGCAAAAATCTTATGCTGATGCTACTCCATAGGGTATCTATGTGCATGGGCTGGCCAGCAAACCTTTTGAAAATGGCTGCAATCCTATACACATGGTAAGAAAGTGCCACTGAACTGCATGGGCTGATTTCTGAACAACCACACTTAGGAGCAGGTGCCATGACAAACAGCAGCTGTTTTTCTAATGCTTGACTCATGCAGGCATTTGAGAACATGGGAATGGGCTTTTACATCACCCAGAGGCTTAAAAGTTCCTTTACTAAACAATCATACTTTCCGCCTTTGTTATTATTAAACCAGCTACTTTCTTTCTCTTCCTTCACAAAACAAACATGGTTCACCGACGGACGCAGGGAAACTTTTGTTCTGTTGCTGTTACTATGCTAACATTTTCCAAGACTCATACAAACACAGCATATCACCAAGCTTCAGATACATTGGGTGGGAGTGGGGGAGAAGGGAGGGGGAGGGAGGGGGAGAGATTACCCTTGAGAACATTTCCCCCTATTTGTTCTACTTAGGGATGTTGTAGAAATCCACAATGGACTCACATGAGTCCAGGTTTTGTTGAGTCCACCCTACAGACTGGTGTTTCTACTTAGCATATTTTTGCATACATTGAGCCAACGAAAAATACACAAAATAAGTAAATAAATAAATAGACAGCTGAAGAATGTGCAAATCCCCTAACAGAGTGAAGTGTGAAAGTATGCACCAGAGGGAGATTTTCACATGTTTGGAGAGTACAAATATGCCTAAATGCATTTCACAAATTCAGAGTCCACAAATTAGCAGATGGCAAAGTGAAAGTCTGCCATCCAAAATTTGCCTGCAAAGCAGCTTTCTCTCCATTTGCACACCCCTAGTTCTACTGCGGCTTCTGTGCATAAAACCAGCAAAACATTTCTACAACTCATTTGAGAAAAGAAACTGAAGTGTCGCTGATTTGAAAGACCTTGGTTTTAAACAAAATTGTAACTTGAATGAATCTGTATCATGAATTTTTGGTCCAGCCCTCGAAGAGTAAAATACTGGAGATGGTTAGGGATGAAATTATGACAATTGTAGGAATTGAACTCTGGGGGCATGTTGATATTTTTTTTGATATGTCAAAAGATATTGCCCCAAGTGGTGGCATGGAAATTACTGTTAATTATGGAATTAATTAATCTGATTAGTTAGAGAGGACAATTAGGAGATATTTTTAATACAAAAAATATTTAATAGAAAAATATGAAAAATGTTATATTGGAATGATAAATCAAGTTCAAGCTTCAGTACAACCTTATTTTAGGGGAAATTTTATTGGCATTATTTTGATTAAGTTTATAACTCTTGTGCTGATACTTGAATTCACAAATCAACATAAAATGGAAATTAATAAATAATAAAAGAGCAAAAAATAAGGTTTTTACACTTGTGTTTTCTGCTGCTGTTTGAGTGCTTTATTGTTATATTGTATGGTTGCTTTTAAACTGTTAGCATATTGTTTTATTTTGTATTGTCCAATAGAATTGATTCATTAGAGTGTGCAAATTAAATGCATCATGCATAATTTATCTTGTGCAAAAGGAATCCACAGAGATTTATTTCAGTTTGGAGTATTTTTAGTTCAGAGTGCAACCAGCTTTCTCTGTGAGAAAATTCACCATGGAATCACTCAGTACAGTTTCCTGTATTAGCATTAATATTTAATTGGTAAATTATATGTATCCATGATAGAAATCATTTTAGAAAGATGGTCCATTGTGTGTTCCTTCTGTAATTAACATATTCAGAACAAAAATTATGATGAAATTAGATTTCAGGGGTTTTTTTCTTAAGGCCCGTATTGCCACTTATTTCTAAGTTATGTCCCCATCCAAACAATTGCCCAACATGACTGTATTTAATTAATATTATGAAAAAATGGAAACAAATCAGATCAGCTTCAAAGGGAATATGGAAAAATAAGAAAGCTCTGTTACATCAGAGAGAAATCCATCTAGTACATTTTTTTTCTCAAAGTGGCCAACTGGGTGCCTCTGGTTAACACAAAACCAGGCCCTCTTCTATGCTGGTTCCCCAATATTTAGAATAAAAGAACATAAGAAAAGTCACACTGGATCAGACCAAAGGGCCATCTAGTCCAGCATTCTGTACACATGGTGGCAAACCAACTGCCCACAGAAGTGTTCAAGCAGGATGGGTGCAAGACTGCCTCCTGCCCAAGCTCCTCAGCAGTTGCCACCTCTAGTGAAAGAGATAGCAATTAGTCACTAATACTAGTAGCCACTGCTACTTCTCCCTCATGAATCTGTCCAATCCCTTTTTCAAGTTATGCAGGTTGGTGGTCACACCACTTTCTGTAGCAGCAAATTCCATAATTCAACTATGCATTGTATAAAGAAGAACTTCCTCTTGTCTGTCATGAACCTTCCCTAGTCAGCTTCATTGGATGACCCTGGGTTCAAATGTTATGAGAGAGGAAGAAGAATGTCTCCTTTTCCATTTTCTCCATTCTGTCCACGATTTTAAACACCTCCATCATGTCTCCCCTTACTTGCCTTTTTTCTAAGCTGAACAGTCCCAGGTGTTACCAGGCCCCTCACAGGGGAGATAATCCAGTCCCCTGATCATTTTAGTGCCTTTCTCTGTACTTTTTCCAGTTCAATAATGTCCTTATTCAGGTGAGGTGACCAGAACTGGACAAGATATTCTAGGTGTGGTCATACCAAGGATTTGTATAAGGGGAGTAAGATCTTGACAGTTCTATTTTCTATTCCATTCCTAATTGTGCCTAGCATGATTTTTTGCAGTGGCCACAAACTGAACTCCTCAGCTCCAATCCTATCAGCATATAGGCTTCGGCGAATGGGGCGGCATAAAAATGTTTTAATAAATAAATAAATAAATAAATATGCATATGTTAGAACTTTATGCCCCAACACACAATACTTTACACTTACTTATACTGCGCTGCATTTTCTATTTTCATGCCCATTCTCCCAGCTTGGTGAAATTCCTTTAGAGCACCTCACAATCCCTTATAGTTTTTAGCATCCTAAATAGTTTGGTAGCATCAGTAGACTTGGCCACTTCCCTGCTAACTCCTAGCTCCAGATCATTTATGAATATGTTGAAAAGAATTGGTCCGAATTCTAAACCCTGCAGGGCACCACTGATTATGTGTCCCAATTAGGTAAAGTTGCCATTTATTCCCACCCTGTGTCTTTAAATCTTTAACCAATTAGCAATCCATAAGAGGAGCTCCTCTTATATTCCATGACTATCTAGTTTGCTAAGGTGCCTTTGCTGAGGGACTTTCTCAAAAAAAAAAAAAAAAATGGAAGTCCAGGTAAAGAATATCTATTGGGTTACCCAAGACACTACATGATTGTTAGCACTCTCAAAGGTAGTAAGATGAGGCTTCTCCTTGCAGAAGCCATGCTGATTTTTGTCATCAGGCATGTCCCTCTATGTGTTTACTGATTCTCTCTTTAATGATGCTTTCAAGCAGCTTACCCAGATTAGATGTAATACCCCCTGGATCCCTTTTTGAAAATTGGTGTTACACTGGCCATTTGCCAATCCTGTACTACAAGGGCAATTTTTAGGGACATATTAAATATTCTGGTAAGAATATCAGCAATTTCATGCTTTAGTTCTTTAAGGACTCTAGGATGGATAGCATCTGGGCTGGGTGACTTGCTGACCTTCAGGATGTCAATAAGCTTGAAAATTTCTTTATCACTACTATCTGCCTTAATTCCTCAGACTCCCTTCCAGAATACATAAACTCAGGGACAGATATATGCTCTGCATCCTCCACTGTGAAGACTGAAGAAAAGAATTAGTTCAGCATTTTAGCTATCTCATCTTTCCCTTAGTGCACCTTTAATTCCATTATAGTCCAACGATCAAAGAGGTAGAAAAAGAAGCTCCTCTGATTCTGGAGGTAAATATAAGCATCATGACCAGCAACCTTTGATGATTTTCTACAGTGGATGAAGCAAATATTTGCCGAGAGCTTGTAACCTCTTTTTAGATATTTACACATCTCTTACTCTTCAGATGTGATATGTGCATGCACATGCATGGGCATTTACTGGGCCGAATAGGAGCTAATTTAATGGTTTGGTTACCATTGTGCAAAATTCACAGGGTGTTTTTCCCCCCATGTTATCCGTATTCACACAGAACAGAAAGGTATACACTGTTCCAGCTTCTATCTTTAATTGAGGTTAACTGAGCCAGGGACATGGGGGTTTCTCCATGCTAGTGACAACCACCTTAGGACACTATATCATCCTGAGATCCACATGGCTTTATCATGACCCAAGATTCTCTAGAGGTAAAACCACTGAAACAAA
This sequence comes from Varanus komodoensis, assembly GCF_004798865.1. Taxonomy (NCBI): domain Eukaryota; kingdom Metazoa; phylum Chordata; class Lepidosauria; order Squamata; family Varanidae; genus Varanus; species Varanus komodoensis. The sequence goes on from NW_025335409.1 coordinate 1,329,851, forward strand.
CCTCTCAGACCCGTAATAGAAGCCCCAGTCAATGCTCCCTCTTACATCAAGGTCCTAAGCCCCAGAAGCATCTGCGTTGCCACTTTCAGATTTCCAAAACTCACATTCTAAAGCTCCTACACCACACCCAAGTTTCTTTTGGTTCATTCCAGCCAACTAGCACAGTCCCTTTCATTTCAAAGTTGGAAGATTGCACCTGAGAGAATAACACACTCTTGTTTTACAAACAAACTCTAAAGTTTTATTTAAACAAGAGATTTTCTACAGAGCTCTGTCAAGCTGTGGCCTCTCTAACCATTCACAGCAAGAAACTGTGGATGTTATCCTGAACCATTTCCTGGTTCCTCTCAGACAGTACAATATGTTCATGCTGAACCCACGGGTTCCTTTTTAATATTACACCTTTAAGGGAGAAGGTCTCATGCAGTGTCTAGGAGGAACAAACAGTCTCTAGGAAGCCTTATTTAAAGCTCAATCTGAGCCTACCCATTGTTAGAGCAACATATGGGCAAACCTGGCTGGCTTCTAGGCTCACTCAAAGTTTTCTGTAGTGCTGTTCTATTTCTGTTCCAACCTTCCTTGGAAATTTGGCTTGACAAAATCTGATACCTATGTCCTGTAACACAGGGCTCCACAGCACCCAATGATTTAAAGCCCTCTCCAGAACAGAAGCAGAAAACCAGCAGGACCTGTGACTTGAAATGGTAAAAGCATTTTTCTTCTTAAAGGAACTTCCCACCAGTTATCATGCCTAGATTTTAAATTTTTCACCTGCAACCTGCTTTAGTTTTGCTGCTTACATCATGCTTATCATTTCATAGTCTTAATTTTTTCATCAAGACTAATTAATTCATTTTTAATTAAATAGAATATTTAATTATTGTTTTATGTGTGCATGCTGACTTGTGCACTGCTTCAAGATCTGATCTATAATCAGACAGAGAGCCAGTGTGGTTCAGTAGTTAAGAGAGCAAGACTGGGACTCAGGTGATCAGGTTTCTAGTCCCTGCGCAGTCCTAGAGCCAACTGGGTGACTTTGGGCCTGTCACAGGCTCTCAGCCCAACCTACCTCACAGGATTATTGCTGTGGGGGAGAATAATGGAAGCCACTTTGAGTTCTTTGCAAAAGAAAAAGGCAGGATAGAAATCAAATAAATACACATGTAATGGTGGATGCAGCAGGAAAACATTTGAAACAAGTCACATGATAAGGAAATTACCAAATCCCATTCAGTCAAAATTCTCATTGGCTGGAGTTGCTAGGTTTTGGAATTGGGGCTGATATGGCATTAACACAAGATAGTAAAGAAGAGCAATGATGAATCATTCCAAGCGCCTATCTAGCCATATGGTAGCCAACCAGCACTCTTTGAGAAATGCACAAAGAAACTTTGAGAAACATGCTGGTCATATTCCTCAGCAAGCATTTCACAGAGGCATACATAATGTTTCAGTACTGACTAGTGGCCATTGATAACCTTTTCTTCCATGAACCATATACATATCCTTCAACATAACAGATAGCAGTTCTGAGGTGCTTAGAATGTGAATGCCATTTGCACCCTTCACGCTTGGCTCCTGTATGCCCTATTTTACATCATCACATTTTCTTATCTTTATTTTGAAATGCTCTCAAAATATGCTGCTATGCATGTACCATAGTAAACTGAACAAATGTGGAAGTGACTTAAAGCCTTAAGCCCTTCAGGAGACAGCAGTTCTACTGTGTGTGATGGTTCCTTTTCACATCTCTTTTGAAATCCTTCCACCCATGCTTGAGGTCTTTGAAAGCTGGAGTTTTCTAGTGGATGCTATTTATAATTGTCAGGATCTCCAGCTGTTTCAGATAATAATAAAAAAAGCTATCAAGCCTAAACACATCTGTGTCACACAGATGGTGTTTCATATGAAGGCTTTCATTTCTGAGAAGATAAAGGGTGACTCTTCATGCTTCTTCCTCTTTTCCCCTCTGCAGCTTGCTCTCAAATGCTTGGCTACCTTCCTTCAAAGGCAGAGCATCTGTATTATTGCAACATTTTGAAAATGCAGAACTAATATAAGTGATCGTCTTGAGCTTTATATCTGTTGGTTTTCTTCTGCATTGGCTACCTTGCTACAGTGAGTGAAAAACTGTTGAAGCCAAGTCAGAACAACTGTGTGGTGTCTCCCAAGTAACCAAAGGACAATTATTAGCTAATTTTTTGTCTTGTGGGAAATAAAGGCAGAAAAAATTGCAAATAGTTCTTACTATACTGAATGTCTCTTACACCCATGGCCTTTCAGATTCCAGGAAAATACAAATTTGGAATCTGCTGCAGGGTTTCTCCACCATCACCATTAAGGCACTGACCATAGTGACCCCTGAATTAGAGTAGCAGATTGTTACATCTTGCATTGTTTGTTTCAATCAGAGAGCAAGATGGAGACACTTCCAAGATGTTTCAAAAGAACTTAGAACCATAAAATAGAGTCGGAAGGGGCCATGAAGGCCATCTGGTCCAACCTCCTGCTGTTGCAAGACACCAATTTGCACCATCCCACTCAAATGGCTGTTCAGGTCTTTTTCTTCTTTTTTTTTTAAATGTGTCTAGAGTAGGAGAGCCCATAACCTGTCTAGGCAAATGGTTCCACAGCTGTATTACTCTGACAGTGAGGAAACTTTTCCTGATATCTAGCCTGAATCTGGGTGGTCAAAACTTGACTTGATTATTCTGTATCCTACACTCTGGCATCAGCAAAAAGAAATCTTGACCTTCCTCTTTGGGGCAGCATTTGAGGTACTTATATAGGGCTATTACATCCCCCATCAGTCTTCTCTGATGATCCTTAGATATTCTTTACCTTGCTTGGTTGAAATGGTTCTTCTCAGGCTTAGTTATAGACAGTAAGATCTTTACACTAGCATGCTGATATTTTGACTGCACGCTGTTTGCTTCTGCCCTATCTACCACTGGAATGCAACCCCTGAAACCTTTTCTGAAATAAAAATTTCCCTTGGGGTCAAGGGAATTTCAACACTCATGTTACATACAATCATGGAAGCTTCTCTTCTGTTTGTGTTAGGTATTGAACATTACCTGCTGATTAAGACTTTAGACAGGTATGATAACATAGGGTTTATTGAAGAAGGTTATATATATGTGTGTGTAGCTTTCCAGCAGGGTTCTATATAAGATCTTCAGCAGAGTTTCTCTTCTTGCTTTCTCCTATAACGAGAAAGATTTGGCTGGGGGTTGGGAAGGATATAGGCTGTACATGAGGGAACAGCATGTAGTTAACACACTGCAGCTGGAATAACAACACAAAATGCATAGAACAGATATCAGGCAAATGGAGTTCATTACAAGAATGAAGCAATCCTAATTCACTGATAAACCACTATGATTTCCTGTAAGCAGCTCCATGCTCTTGGGAAAGAGCTGGATATACAAATAAATGCCCAAATGTTATATGCTTAAGACCATATAGTGCAGAGCCCTTGCCATGTTCCTGTTCTCAGGCATCCCAGCAGAACTACTGCCTGGGAGGGATCGGAGTATATTGGAAATAATATGTTCCAGCTGTAGGCTGAGACTATATGACTTTAATAATTAAAATCAGCTGTAGCTCTACATCCCAGATGCTCTAACGTAGGTGCTCTGTATTCAATCAATTTCACTACAAACATGCTGCCTCGTTTGGCCGCCAGCAGATAACTCAGCCAAATCAATCGATAAGGAAGACCTTTCTCCACAGTGTGAGGCCACAGCATAGCAAAGTGCAGCAGACAAGTTAGGATCGACGGTGCTTCCAGGGTAACGTTCTTGGAAGTGATGTTTTATTCAACAAAGGGGTGAGGAAATGAGGTGGGGGGAGGGTGTCTGCTTTCCTTTAAAGTAGGGATAGGGAAAAAAATACGTTTTGGAGGGGTACCCACTAATCATTCACCGAATTGCTGTCCTTGGATGCTATTTTATTCCTTCTCTGTAGTCCCTGCAAGTACCTAGGCACATTTTGCTTATTTCGCATTAATATTAAAGTGTGCAACATGCTTTACAGCCCTGGGGTTGTTCAGGAGTTTATGAACACCAAAAACATTCAGGGTGCTTTACTGAAAATGTAATACTGGCCAGCATCTAAAAGACAGCTTTTTGACCATTTCAGACCCTTTCCTGCAATCTGCATTTTGTGGGAGGCAGTGAAGCCTAATCAGCCTGACCAGCCCTCACATGAACTGCCAGCATGACCTGTGCCCACATTTCTCCGCAATGCACGGGGTTGTTCAGCAAAGAGACTTACATGGCAGGGTGGGGGCGATTTGTAGAGGGGAAATTCATAAACCACAGGTCTACAACATGCGATTTCCCCAGAACATCTGGTAAGAGCCCTCTGCAGAGATTTAGCATGATTTATGAGGCACAGCCGCATTTTCTGGATGCCTTGCACATGTGTTACTTTGCAGTGTGCTAATGTTAGGCATTTGTCTGCATGGTCATGTAAATCAGGCCCCCAGGGTGAATTGGAGCCAGTTTCAAGCGGAAGCCAGTGCTTGGGGTGATCTTTTACTCAAATGTCAGGCAGAGAAATGGAAGATTCCTCAAGCAAGCAGCGACAGAAGAGACATCAAGACTTAGAATAAAGGTAGCCTCTGGGCAGAGCAGGCTTTTCAACCAAGGCCGGACCTACACCAAGCTTTTATTGCATAAGCAACTGCCCTGCTGCATTTCCTTGTCTTGCAGACTGTCCCTCTCCTTCTGGAATTTGCATGGCCAGCTTTGTTCTGACTTTTCTTCCTTTTGCTCTTCAGTTGTGCTCACCTGAAACTGCCTCTGCCTTCCCTGTGGGGGAGAGGAAACCTCCCATCTGCTCCACAAATCCAGAAAGCACCTCAAAAATCCTTCAGCTGCTTTCCTACCACCCCCCAACCCTCTGCCCAACTTCTCTGTCTGACGGACAAATGCTTCCTCCCCTCTCCCCCTCTCTGAAAAAAAGTTGGTGGCGTCTTTTCAAGCTTTCCTGGTTGTCCTCTTTGGCCTCTTGCTCAAGAATTACTGCCTGAAGTGTACCAATAAATCATCTTATGTTCCATGGCCTTACTTACAAGTACATGGCAGTGACTTCAGTATACCAACTCATGGGAAAGTCTGCACAGGAAGGAGCTCTGCTGGCTTGATTTGGGTGGAAGGGCCAAGAGTGCTCCTGGTCTTACTGACTTCACCCTGAGAGCTTCAGGAGTTGGGATTAAGCACACTTTCTCCTTCTCCACGATTTTGGGTGAAGGCAGGAGACACTGTCAACATTTCCTTCAGGACCTGAACACGGCTAATTGAGTTAAAAAGAAACATAAAACAAAAAGTGGTTGTTGTGGCAGTGCATGTATTACTTTTTTCCACCTGTGAGAACCAAAGGTAGCTTACACAGCTTCATTTTATCCTCACAGCAACAGCCCTGTGAAGTAAGTTAGACTGAAAGGGAGGGAGTGGCCCAAAATGCCCCCTGAGCTTCATGGCTGAGTGGGGACTCGAACCTGGATCTCACAAGTCCTGGTCCAACTGTCTTACCACCACACCATGCTGGCTTCAAGAGCCATTCCTCTGCGAGCAAATTATTTCCCATTTCTCATGACATGTTCTCGAATAACGGCAACTGTCAAGCCAGGGAATAGTGCTAGAGCAGCCCCCTGGTGGCATGTGCAATGGGAACTGATACTCTAGTGCTGCTCTAATAATAGAGTAAAAATATTCTGCTTTACTAATAACAATAGCAGCTGACTGAGGGTAGTGTTTGGGCCATGTAGGCAGGAACAGTACATGCTGGGACTGATTTGTAGCCACAGGGGCTGTTGGGACACATGTTGCCATCAGGAGAATGGATGGAAAGCACCCATGCATGGAAACCATGCTCCTATCTGAACCCTGACTTCACGGTAAGATACCACACCACAGCATTACCATGCATCATAGTTTAGCATTATGTGTGAATGTATACATATTGTGATGTTGCTTTATTATTCCTTGGTCTGAGCAATGTAAAGCTCTGCAAGGTTCACCTCCTATCTGGGCCTTGCAACTGCCAGCTAATACAATAATCCAACCCAGAAAAGAAGTCCCCCGCCCCCAAACCCATGCACCCATACAGGCTTTCTTTTCTCCCTGGCTTGGGGTCGCATTGCCATCCCACAGCCTACAATGCCTATGTAGGCTATGGGATGGCATCTATATCAGCTGAGGGGAATGATCCTGTTATGTTGACCTCCAAGGCAACCCTGGAAAAGGCATGCTAGCTCTGTGTGTTATCTATGACAAGATTGCTCACATAAATGCCAGGGAGTGAAGCTATAGTCGTGCCATGATGAATCTGTACCTGGGAACCTAATCCAATGGGAGACACACATCAAGCACTAAGCATGGTCTCTAAAGCCACCATGCAAGTTTTCTCTGTGATGCTAGAACTGCACTGATTCATTTCCACAGGCACGCCAGCCCTTGATGCTGCAGCTCTCACACAGGTGCCTGTACCAACCCTTTGGCTCAAATCTCAAAAGCCATTCTGAGCCTTTTAGTATTACAGCGCTAGTGCTGACAGGGCTGGCCCTAGCATTAGGCAGAACCAACCCACCCAAAGCATGAGGCAACCCCCTTGGAAGCAATAGCAGCTGGTGCTCCAGGTGTTGGGGACCCTTGGGTAAAGCCTTTCAATGCCCCCCTCACCATCTTTACCAACAGCTTCAGTTGGTCTGCTTTCTCATCACTTCTGCCCCTTACTTGCTTAAGAGGCAGTGATCAGGTAGGTTGTAGCATCTACTGCTCCTCACTACTACTATTGTCCAGGCCAGAGGAGAGGCAAGGAAACAAGCCATTTGCAAAGAAGGAGGAGGAGAGAGGATTACTCCAGGGGTTTCTTGTCAGTACACCCCTGTGAGGGTGTAGGCTCTCAGCAGGCACCCAATCATGCCTACCCTTGACTTCAGCCTAGCTGGCAGTCTTCCCACTGTTCTTTGTGAGCTCTCAGCTGTTCTTTTCCGCTGGGAGAAATTCCAGATAGTTTTTATATGGGAGGACAAGGTGCAATCTTATTGCTCACCTCCAGCAGCAAATTGATTTGGCCTGTCCCTATATACTACATAAAGCATCGTGCCACCATTCTTCCCTAGAAATGGCCCAAATCACCAGCTCTTGTCTGGAAATTTCTTTTCTTTTCTGCCTTCCCTATGGATTTTAATGGCTCTTGCCTGTTCTCTGCAGAAGTCCAAGAGCTGCTGAAAAGGCAGGATGACAAAAGAATGAAATCTTTGTCCAATCTTTTCCATTTTCTGATTTTAACATATAATGAAGATAGAAAAACTCATTTGCCCTCTGCAATATTAGGAATAATAGATGGAAGAAAATTATAATTAATGACTTAACAATATAACCACATTAAGCTGCAAATGTGTTCTTATGCAGCAAGTCTGAAAGACAATTCCTAAAAAAGCACTCATCTGAAAATCAACTTATCTTTATATATTCTATCAAAAGTTGGTTTTGAGTAGTGAGTTCTAGCAAGATATTTTTGTGGCAGAGGACAAAGTTTCTTTTTTTATATAAACCAGTTCCTCTACTAAATATAAAGATTTCTATTTTCATGGTGCTGCTTTGTTACATCTTGAAAAATTAGAAATGAATAGTGAAAAATGGAATAAAAAACATCAGGATGTGGTGTGGATTTGTATTGTGGTCATATCTAGGGCATACGTGAAAATCTATCCTTGTTTGCAAAGGATCTTAAACTGAATTAAAGTGAAACAAGTTGACTAAGATAAGTATAACCATAACTAAAGTAACCATGATAAATATAAGTCATTTGAATTATGAGCACTGTGAGAATCTGCAGCAAGATTGGATAGAATTACCTTTAATTAACTGGAATATAATCCAAGTTTCACTTTGTACATAGTTAGAGGAAAGAGCATGATTCAGTTATACAAATGCAAAATGGCAGAAAGCCTTGCTCTCATATACCTCCACATACATAATTTTTCATATCATCTAGAGTCTAGTCACTAGAACGATCAGAACCTGCTAACTTAAGAAAGTCCCTAAGATCAAGTCAGACATTGATCAGGGATGGCACAAAACATTTGCTATGTAACAAACGACAAGTCTTTCACATCACCCTTCACCTCCACATACATACATGTGCATGTCAAGGTGGGTAGTACCCAAAGCCATTTCCTTGCAGTACAAATGCAATTATTTCTTTTAAAAAATGAAAAAAAATCCTGGCCTGCCAGACAATATTAGCTGCCTAAAGGGGCCACCTCACTCTCTCTAGTGGTAGGGATGTCCCTTCCATGGGTTCACCTAATCCACTATTGCCTGGACTGATGAAGGAAGACAATTTGGTGCCCATGAAGCACAGCATGCCCTGAGGCACCTTTTGCTTTGCTTACACATAGACAATCAGGCAGGCAGGCAGGCAGGCAGGCGAGAGAATGAGTCGACCAGGGAGTGAAAAAAAGCCTTTGTCATCTGTGAAACAGATTTCTTAGGGAACTGGCAACCAGGGTCAAGGCAATTGTTTAGTCTGTTGGAGCACAGAACCAATCTTGGTCTTGTACTCGAGCCTTTTGCACAGGTTGCTTGTCCATTGTGACTAGTCACACCTTCCCACGCAGCCATTTTGTGGTGGTTCCCAAGACAGCTTCTCAAATACCCAGGGGCTCAAAAAGCCCTTGGTAGCCCTGCATGGAAAAGCCAAGGAATAAAGCTGGGGAGACCGGCAAACAAAGCAAGGTGGCTCTGCCACTTAAGTATGGTTTCTCCCAGAGCTGCTTTGCACGGTGGATTCATAGCAAATCTGATAGCTGAGCATCCTGGTGCCATCTCACCCTGTTTACAGCTTGATTCCTGTTGTGGAAAGTATTGTTTGGCTCAACAGAGGGCTGGAGTATATGTTGCATTCCCCATGACTCTGCTCCTGCAGACAATCCAGCTATGGCAAATAATCCCTGCCTTGGCTGCTCACTGGGATTTAAGGACTAATAGTTCAGTGGTGCTGATCTAGATGGTGAATCATAACCAAGAAAAGCATCACCCAGTGCTGAAATAAAGCCCACGCTTAAGTGCTAGGATGCTCGCTCTTCATATTATTTCTGTCTTTATTTAGAAAGCTGTCACACTTTGCAGCTCTGCCTATTCTCAAGGCTACTCACAAAATATTAAAATGCAAAATGGTATTAACATCATTCTCAAAACAACAAAACACTGAAAACAGCAGCAGACAAGCAAAGCAGATAAAACATGAGAGCTGTGTTGCAGCAGCATCAGATGCAGAGCTAAGAGGCCGTACAAATAAAAAGGGCTTGGTCCCTTTTATTTCAATCTGAGCACCAGCCAAGTAATCCAGGAGACTGTTTGCCAAAGACGGATGCAATGGGCCCTTCTCCTGTCATTGCCTGCCTAACCTGCAATGATAGAGGCATCTGGAGAAGGGCATTTGATAAGATATTAAGAAGCAGGTTAATGCGGGAACAGATAGTCCTTTAGATACTGGAGCCTTAGCTGTGTATCAGAGGAAGAATTCTGATGGATGCATTGATCCAGACAGATGATTGTCTAGTCACAATTGTAGCATTGTTTGGGCATGCATTGTTAAATTACCTTGTGAATGAGAATTTAGATAAAATGCACAATGAATGAATCGAAGGAAGGAAGTCAATAACCTAATTATTTTTACCTTAATCCTTCTCTTCCAAGATGCTCTGCAAGACTGGGAGATGGTTGGTTGCTTGACAACACCCAGCAGGATGGCATTACTCTCAGCGTTAGTGTTTATTGATTGCCTTCACTCAGTTTTGTCGTGAGACGTAAATAAGAACAGTGCTAGTGAAATTGATCACATCAGGCCCTTTCAGGTTGTCTGAGTTTTGACATCTGATGGAAAACTTTTAAAAGCTGGCTTATTTAAGCCACAGCTGGAAGAAATGTTTCCTGGAATATTTTTAACAAAAGAAGTCATTGTGGCTGTTCTTGCTGTATGGCAAACGCTTGGTTAATACTGTTTGGCCAAACAAAATTGGAACTCCAGTAAAAAGTTTTCTGTTATTGACAGTTGCCACTTTGTCCAAAGCAGCAAGTTCTGATATACGATTTCCTTTCTCCAGTTTAATGAAACCCATATAAAGAGGTCAGAGAGCAGCCATTAATGGAAGGGTGCAGATTCTCATATTTGGAGACCAGATCTGGCCTGCCATAGGTTCAGCACTCAGTTTGGGGTTTTCCCAGTTTTTATGCAGCTTATTCCAGTTCTAAAAGTATGCCATTCCTTCCCAAGGCTTGCTTACTGGTAGCAACAATTTTAAGCTTAAAGTAGATTTATAATTATTATTACTTGGGAACAACGCTTTTTGCCTTTCGCTGTGTCCACCACTGGAATGCACCACCCCGAAGTTTCTTTGAAATGGAATTCAGTTCCTGGGCTGAAATCAATTCTACACCTTGATAGTTTCAAGGAGTCTTGGTGACTAAGAGCCATCACCATCTGACCCTATTTATGCAAGATATGACTAAGTTCTCAAAAGTAAGAGAGAATAAGAACAGCGACATGAATATATATTCTCTAAGAACATGGATAGATATGACAACCCAGAGACTTTATTCACTTCACTTTCCTAACAGTCTCTAATCTGTCCTTTGGAGGAAACTATGAATATTTCTGGCAGGTAATACAGAAAAGTTTATTCTAATAGTGGCCAAGTGCCAAGATCAGAAGCGTCCAGAGTTACAAATATTTTGTGTTCTCACCATGTAGTTTTTCTCCTTACTTTCTTCTTTTTCCAGACCTGTGTGAGTACTGTTGAGTTAGGAACATAGGATGTTCTTAATTTCATTTCAGACCATTGGTATATCTAGACAACTGTTTCATTGATCACTGCCTTGTCATGGCGAAGCTCAATGAAGCTATGAGCTATGACATGCAGGGCCACCCAAGACAGACAGGTCATAGCAGAGAGTTCTGACAAAACGTGATCCACTGGAGAAGGAAATGGCAACCCACTCCAGTATCTTTGCCATGAAAACCCCATGGACAGTACCAAAAGGCAAAAAGATATGATGGCGGAAGATAAGCCCCTCAGGTCGGAAGGTGTCCAATATGCTACTGGGGAACAGCGAAGGGCAAGTACTAGTAGCGCCAGAAAGAATGAAGCTACTGGGTCAAAGCTGAAAGGACACTCAGTTGCAGATGTATCTAGTGGTGAAAGAAGAGTCCGATGCTGTAAAGATTTATACTCCATAGGAACCTGGAATGTAAGATCCATGAATCAAGGCAAGCTGGATGTGGTCAAACAAGAGATGACAAGACTGAACATCGACATCTTAGGAATCAGTGAACTAAAATGGACAGGAATGAGTGAATTTAATTCAGATGACCATCAGGTATACTACTGCGGGCAAGAATCCCTCAGAAGAAATGGAGTAGTCTTCATAGTCAATAAAAGAGTAGGAAAAGCAGTACTGGGATACAATCTCCAAAATGGCAGAATAATCTCAGTTCGAATCCAAGGCAAACCATTCAACATCACAGTAGTCCAAGTCTACGCCCCAACCACTGATGCTGAAGAGGCTGAAGTTGACCAGTTCTATGAAGGCCTACAACACCTTCTAGAATTAACACCAAAACATGATGTCCTCATCATCATGGGGAACTGGAATGCTAAAGTAGGAAGCCAAAAGATAACTGAAATAACAGGCAAGTTTGGCCTTGGAGTACAAAATGAAGCAGGGGATGGGCTGGTAGAATTTTGTCAAGAGAATACGATGGTCATAGCAAACACTCTTTTCCAACAACCCAGGAGACGACTCTACACATGGACATCACCAGATGGTCAACACAGAAATCAGACTGACTTTGTGCTCTGCAGCCAAAGATGGAGAAGCTCTATACAGCCAGTAAAAACTAGACTAGGAGCTGACTGTGGCTCAGATCATGAGCTTCTGGTTGCAAATTTTAGACTTAAATTGAAGAAAGTAGGGAAAAGCACTAGGCCACTCAGGTATGACCTAAATCATATCCCTGATGAATATACAGTAGAGGTGACAAATAGATTTAAGGAATTAGATCTGATAGACAGAGTACCTGAAGAACTATGGATGGAGGTTCACAACATTGTACAAGAGGTAGCAACTAAAACCATCCCAAAGAAAAAGAAATGCAAGAAAGCAAAATGGCTGTCTGAGGAAGCTTTACAAATAGCTGAGGAAAGAAGGGAAGCAAAAGGCAAGGGAGAAAGAGAAAGATACACCCAATTGAATGCAGAATTCCAGAGAATACCTAGAAGAGATAAGAATGCCTTCTTAAATGAACAGTGCAAAGAAATAGAAGAAAACAATAGAATAGGGAGGACCAGAGATCTCTTCAAGAAAATTGGAGATATGAAGGGAACATTTCATGCAAAGATGGGCATGATAAAGGACCAAAATGGCAGGGACCTAACAGAGGCAGAAGAGATTAAGAAGAGGTGGCAAGATTACACAGAACTATACAAGAAAGAGCTTAACGTCCCTGATAACCATGATGAGGTGGTCACTGACCTCGAGCCAGACATCCTGGAATGTGAAGTCAAATAGGCCCTAGGAAGTTTGAGCAACAACAAAGTTAGTGGAGGTGACAATATTTCAGCTGAGCTATTCAAAATCTTAAAAGACGATGCAGTAAAAGTGCTACATTCAATATGCCAGCAAATTTGGAAAACTCAACAGTGGCCACAGGATTGGAAAAGGTCAGTTTACATTCCAATCCCAAAGAAGGGCAATGCCAAAGAATGTTCAAACTACTGCACCATTGCACTCATTTTGCAAGCTAGCAAAGTTATGCTCAAAATCCTACAAGCGAGGCTCCAGCAGTATGTGGACGGAGAACTACCAGAAGTACAGGCTGGTTTCGAAGAGGCAGAGGAACTAGAGATCAAATTGCCAACACATGCTGGATCATGGAGAAAGCTCGGGAGTTCCAGAAAAACATCTACTTCTGCTTCATTGACTATGCTAAAGCCTTTGATTGTGTGGATCACAACAAATTGTGGCAAGTTCTTAAAGAGATGGGAGTACCAGACCATCTTATTTGTCTCTTGAGAAACCTATATGCGGGTCAAGAAACTACAGTGAGAACTGGACACTGAACCACTGATTGGTTCAGAATTGAGAAAGGAGTTTGGCAAGGCTGTATACTGTTGCCCTGCCTATTTAACTTACATGCAGAGGACATCATGAGAAAGGCGGGGCTAGATGAATCACCATTTGGAATTAAGGTTGCTGGGAGAAATCTCAACAACCTCAGATATGCAGATGATACCACTCTCATGGCAGAAAGTGAAGAGGAACTAAAGAGCCTCTTGTTGCAGGTGGAGGAGGAGAGCACAAAAGTTGGCTTGAAACTCAACATTAAGAAAACTAAGATCATGGCATCTGGTCCTCTCACTTCCTGGCAAATAGATGGGGAAGAAATGGAGGTAGTGACAGATTTTATTTTCCTAGGCTCCAAGATCACCAAAGACGGGGACTGCAGCCAAGAAATTAAAAGATGTTTGCTCCTGGGTAGGAAAGCTATGGCAAATCTAGGCAGCATACTAAAAAGTAGAGACATCACCCTGCCGACAAAAGTGCGTATAGTCAAGGCTATGGCTTTCCCAGTTGCTATGTATGGCTGTAAAAGTTGGACCATAAGGAAGGCTGAGCACCAAAGAATTAAGGCCTTTGAATTGTGGTGCTGGAGGAGACCCCTGAGAGTCCCTTGGACTGCAAGGAGATCAAACCAGTCAGTCCTAGAGGAGATCAAGCCTGACTACTCTTTAGAAGGCCAGATAATGAAGATGAAACTCAAATACTTTGGCCACCTAATGAGAAGGAAGGACTCCCTGGGGAAGAGCCTAATGCTGGGAACAATAGATGGCAAAAGAAGAAGGAGACGGCAGAGAATGAGGTGGCTGGATGGAGTCACTGAAGCAGTGGGTGTGAGCTTAAGTGGACTCTGGGGGATGGTGGAGGGCAGGAAGGCCTGGAGGAATGTTGTCCATGGGGTTGCGATAAGTCAGACATGACTTCGTGACTAACAACAACAACAAGAAGACCACTGTTTACACTGACTAGTGGCGGGGGGCTGTTCTCCAGGCTTTCAGGAAGCAATATCTCTTGGCTTTATCTGAGTCAAGGACTGAAGCTGGGATCTCCTGCATTCAATGCATGGCGAGCTGGTGCAAAGACAGGCTGGTCAAGCTGCCCTCTGTCCCCTCCCCATCATCATTCTGGTGGGTTTTTCCTGGGGAGTGGAAGATAGAGGTGGCCAGATGAAGTTCTTTCACATGAGGCAGATGGCAGCTGCTACGTGTCTTATTAAGTCCTTGGAATAATTTGTTAAGGCAAATGATGGGCCATTCTCTTTGATTTCTCTGGCTGCTGGTGTTCAAATGCATTTTACTAGAAGAAAGAGCAGCAACAGGAAAGGAATCCAAATGCTGGAGTTAGAACCCAACCCTAACATGTCCCATTATCATCAAGGAAATGGAAGATAATCAAAGCCACTGTGTCCTTTGACATCAGTATGACTTGTCCAGAACCATATGGCCCACGGAAGTTTATGAGAGCAACTAAGACTGCTGGTAAAATCCATCAATAATTTGAAGATAAGCTTGTGCCTTCTTGTGGAAACATGCCAGGTTGAATGTTTCAGGATGAAAAAGTAACACAAGCACAGCAGTATAAGTCTTCTCATTTAGTACTAGTGCCATATGCTCTGAAAGCTGTTTGACAGTCTTAGCTCTGCTCATGTTCAGCCAACACCACTAATAACTTAGTATGCTAGCCAAATGGAGTTTATTAGCCAGGTGTCTACCACTTTCCTTTCGGTGGAGTTGAAACTCTGACCTTGTAAAAAGTCAGATTTCCTCTAAACTGTGGCCTGCATCACTCCTTCCTTAAAACCACAAATAATTCCTGTGAAATTGGAGTTTACTCATCTCTGTTTTGGTTTAGCCCTGCCCGTTAGTTGAGTTGCCACACTTCCCAGGTTGTTTCTCACTTGTCCAGTTTACTGCTGTATTTCAGAGGAATCCGCCACACGCCTATGGGTTTATGAAGTACATCTGGCAAGGTTCCTGTGCCCTCCAGCAGTTGCACAACAGGCAGAAATCCATCCAGTAAATCTTTTCCCACTGCTGCATCTATATGAATTTTTGCTTGTCATATGTAATGAAAAAGTTCTTACTTTATTGATACTGTCTTAGTAATAAGGAGTTGGCAATTAGAGGCCTTGCTCTAAAGTCACATGTCCTGGACTTAACCAGAGGCCTGTAGGTTATTCAACAAGAGAATTTTAGAAGCATCTTAAAATGCAGCTATAGCTCAAGTTATTTCTTTCTTTGAGCCTGGTTTGGACACAGAAACTTTTCATGCATCTTTTAAAAGAGGCAAGCATCCGATGGGGATTCCTTACAGATAATTGCATGCTACACAACAGGTGTCCCACTCACATAATTCTGGGATACCGGGTTTAATAGCCTAATGTGTTACAGGTCAAAGACTTCTCCATGTAGGGTTGAAAATATAAAACAATGATTTTCTACTAGCAAAGCAAAGAGGTAGCCATGGGAGAAGGAGCAAGGCTAAGGCTAGGAAGGAAAAAAAAGAAAATGCTAGGAATGGGAAGGAAAACAAATAGCAAGGGTGTTTGGAGGAAAGACATGGGGAAGCTAGGCTTGGGGTGGAGAGATAAGAGAGCAAAGGGAATGGGAGAAGATTGGGTGGAGCCAGGGAGCAAGTCATTCCTTCTCTTTTTGCCTCCTGTCAGCTGCATATTAAGGAATATGTCAGCTGTACATATTTTGGGTACAGAAAGGAAAACCCAGGACCCTAAAGTTTTTTCTTAAAATACTCTTTTGGAGGAGCTAAGGAGCTTTGTGAGCACCAAACTGGAAATCCAAACCCTTGACATGAAGTACAGAATACAGGATATTCTCCTGTTTAGCATGCCTAAAAAGCTACTAGGGGAGACCATGAGAAGATTTAGGATGATACATCACACATCTGCTCTGTTTCTCTGTGACATCTGAATCCGGAGAAGCTGCACATCTTCTGAAACAGCAAAGAGTTGGCTAACGGCCAATGAATTGAGACAGAAGCTTGACAAGAAATCAACTGTGGGGGGCTGGGGTGGTGGTACAAGAACAGGGAGTTTGCCTGTTCTAGATGGGATTGCATTCTGTCAGAAAGATTTGTGTTCCTGGATTCATCATTATAATTGGAAGACAGTGCAAGTGTCTCGAAGGCCAAGGAATGCATGTTAATGGCTTCCATTACTATATCAACAATGCCATGTCCTGAACATTAGCCTGACCACTGTTGTCCATTCCTTCCTAACCTTGTGTTTAAATTACTGTAGTAATCTAACCACTGACCCTTGTGGTTGCTCTGGAAGCTAATGCCACACACATAGTAACTGGGATCTGCATTGGGTCCCTATTCAAGCATCATTCACACCAGCGCGGGACCAACTGCACTGGCTATCCATCAGCTACTGGGGCAGGTTCAAGGTCATCCTGTTGGCATAAAAACTGTCCAGAGAGCTTTAGCTATTGGGTGGCATAAAATGAAATTAATAATTATAATGATTGATGATATGATGATAACATAAAGCCCTGGAAATCTTGGGACCAGTGACTTGATGGAGTGCCTCTCCTAGTTTAGGCCTGCCTGGTTGTTAAGATAATTTGAGGAGACCTTACTGGTTGTACCATGGCCTAAAAATTGCTGTTGTGGTAACCCACAGGTGGGGCTTCTCCATGGTGGTGCCCACCATAAGGAATGTCCTCCCCCTTGAGATCCAGGATACACCAGATGTGTTTGTGATAGTTACACTGAAATTGGACAGGTTAGTCCTTCACAAAAGGACCCTTCAAACTAAGGCTGCCTTGCACATAGCTGACTGCGCTCTGTAGATTAGATAAGGTTAGATGAATATCTTAGATCTAAGGGAACAATCCTCAGTTGTCCCCTGATGCTTGGTTTGCTCATGGTTAGCTCATGGTCAGAAAAAGACTGGGTATTCATCAGAGAATCACAGCCAGGAGCCAGTCCCAACATTTAGTTCTGGTTCCAAGTTTTTGTGGCCCTAGGGCAAGACACTCACCCCAGCTCCCTCTGTCTGCCACTGTTCCTGGCTCTGCATCCTCTTTCACATCGTTGCTTTCACTTGCTAGTTTGGCAGGCAGGGCAACCGAGAGCAGTGGCCGCCTCTATTCCTCTTCCTCGTCCTCCTCACCATTACTACCCTCTGGATCAGAGCTAGAGAAACAAGGATGAGCCAGATGGTCCTTTGGCAGCCTTTCACCCATAGGACTGTCCTCTCTCCAAGGCAGCACACAATCACCCAATGACATAAGAAATTGGTTGCACTGTAAAGCATTTGGGAGTGTCATGTCCTGCTGTGTATGTGAAGTTAACCACCTTTTATGAACCAGCTCGGAAAGGCTTTGCCCTGAAAGGCAGCATTTCAGTACAATAAATATGTTGAAATAAGGTACCAATGATGTATATCACACAGAAAGTTGCAAGCCTGGCTTACCTTGATTCATTTACCCTTCCATATGGTGTTCATTACTTGTGGATTTTTGGTGTTAATTCAGGGGGAGATGTAAGGTTTAACAAACAGAAAAAACACTTTGTTTCATAAATATAGTTAGAAGTAATAAAATGTGGGTAAATGGGGAAAATGCCCTCAGACTACAATATCAGGGAAGAAAGGATTTAAGGAAACTGGCAATGAAAACTATTTCAAATGTAAGCATGCAAGAAAATCAATATTAAAGTTGCACTCCATGATATTGCACCCTTGGAGAATCAAACAGTGATTTAATTTACTAAAAAGTAAGTGCTGGAGACATGGCTTTTAAAGAACAGATCTTAGGCATATTTGGTGGACATCTCTCTTTCTCTCTCTAATCTCATTTTTTGCAACAAATGAACACTTAGATGGATTTTTTTTTAAAATCGTATATATCGTGTTTCCATTCTGTTCAGAAGTAATCCAATATATTATGTCAAATTAAGATAGGATATAAAATATCATTTTATTTATTGACAGCTTGACAAATATTATTTGCCAAATACTGGAACCAAATGGAATTTCCGTCTATACCTTTATAGCTGGGAAAAATGAAATATAGATATTATAATAGTTGACGAAGAGCGGATTTCTGGGTCTTTTTAAAGTAATGCAGATTTCATTTAAAAAGGAGTGTGCTTTGATTATTCTGGCAATGTCGGTTACTAGATTGAATCTCCCACCCAGATAAGACAGAGGTGCTGGTGGTTGGTAGTATGTTTCACAAGCTGGGGGGCCTTAAACTTGTCCTGGACAGGGTTATAATCCTACTAAAGGGTAAGGTTCATAGTGGTTGTATGCATATGTTCAAAATAGTGGAAGGTTTTCTTTTAAAGGATTTATTCACCAGAATAACCAGCTACTAAGGAATAATTCCAGGTGGCACACCTGAGCAGTCCTCAGCTGGCAGTTTTACACATTGATCATTAGAGGGTTGCACATAACACAGTTAACCCTTTCCAGTATGTTATAGAAGCAAAAAGTTACAATGGTGTGATCTTTCCCACTTGAATACCAAAGATGTTCAGAAGGAGCGGGGAGGTTGGGGTGCTATTACATAGAAGAGGAGGAGGATGTGGGGGCGGGGTTGCTGTGAATTGCCCTTTGTTTGAGCTGCTGTTATCTGTCAAGTGCCAACTTGCTTTCTCTGGACTGGTGCCAGATTAGTGTAAGCTACATTTCAAGAATGCACACATGTTGAGTTCCAGAAAAGAGGGTTTTTCTCTGGCTTGGTGCCAAGATTGCATGATTTAACCAATGAAAGTTATACCTACTGATTTGTACATCATTCTGGATCCAAAACTATCTCTTGGGTTTCAGGTAGACTGAGTGGCCAGGAGCACCTTCACTCAGTTATAGTTGATTTACCAACTTTATGCCTTCCTAGACTAACGGAACCTTGCCAGAGTTATCCATGCTTTGGTAACCTCCCGACTGGACTACTGTAATGCACTCTTCCTGGGGCTGCCTTTGAAGACAGTCCAGAAATTTCACCTGGTTCATACTAGGGCTGTGTAGTTACTGAAAGAAGTTAGTCCATGCACAAATATCATGCCAGTTTTGTATCATCTTCACTGGCTGCCGGTTGAGGTCCAGGTCCAAATTGAAGTGCTTGTTTTGACATATAAAACCCTAAATAGCTTGGGACCAGCATACTTGAAGGATCACCTACTTCCATATGTACTTACCTGACCTTTAATATCTGATCAAAAGGTCCTCCTTAAAGAGACATCCCCAAAGGAGGTGATGAGGATGGTGAACAGAAGAGGGGCCTTTTCTGTGGTTGCACCTCACCTCTGGAATTGGCTTGCCAGGGGCCCTCGTTGCAATAATTGTGGCACCAGTTGAAGATGGTTTTATTCTCCAGATATTTTAGTAACTGAATAGTGTTTTTAACTTTTATATGAATTCATTGATGGTTTTAGTTTACTATACTTGTTAAAATAATTTTATTTACGTCATCTTTGTAGCTGTCCAAATTGTGCTATTTTTATATTGTATTTGTTTTAATTATTCACTGCCCAGAGAGTCCTATTTAGGATTATTGGCATGGTGTATAAACCCAATAAATAAATATTATCCAATTATTTTGTCTATACATGGTTCATTTAAATATTGTTGAACAGAGCAGAAAAAATGTCACAAATGTTATTTTTAAAAAGGCAGCAGACCTGTTTCTCCCACATAAGCAATTTTATTTAATCAAGTAACCAGTTTGAACCTTGAGTTTCTTTCCCATACCTTATGTGTAGAAACTTGCAGGGATCCCAGGGCAATTTCCCCTGCCACCAAAGGCTGCATCTTTGCCCTCTGCCATTGCTGTACTGCTGAATTTACTGCCGAATTTCAGCACTGTGGTGAGCCAGCAGGCAAAATCATAGAATAGTAGAATTGGAAAGAGCCACAAAGGGCCATCACGTCCAATCCCCTGCTGTTGCAGGACACCAATATACACCTTCCCACTGAAATGGCTGTCCAGTTTCTTTTTGAAAGTCTCCAGTGTGGGAGAGCCCACCACCTCTCTAGGCAACTGGTTCCACTGTTATATTGCTCTGAAAGTGAGGAAGCTCTTCCTGAAGTCCAGCCTGAATCTGGGTTGTCACAACTTGAATTGATTATTCCATGTCCTACACTCTGGCATCAGCAAGAAGAGATCTTGACCTTCCTCTTTGGGACCAGCATTTGAGGTACTTAGAGAGGGATATCATGTCCGCCCCCCTCGGTCTTCTCTTCTAAAGGCTGAACATGCCCAGTTCTATCAGTCTTTGTCATAGGGTTTCCAAACCCTGGATCATTTGCTCTACTCTGGACCTTTTCTAATTTACCTGCATCTTTCTTAAATCTTCGTGCCCAGACCTGAACACAGTAATCCAGCTGAGGCTGACTAGTGGGGAGTATAGAGGAGCTGCTATGTCTTCAAAGCAAAACAAAGAGGTTCTTTTTTGCTGTTGTACCATTGAATTTAGGTAGCAAACCACTGTTTCTTTTCTTCCAACAAGAAAGACAACAATGCTGAATCTATGGGTGGGGCAAAAAAGCCCACAGTGGCCCATGTAGGGTATGCATTATCTACTCCTGCTATAATAAAATAGAAGTCTTTGTGTTGACATGGTTGCTTACGCTTCTGAGGGGAATTCATATGCCTGTTGAATATATGTGTGTGTGCCGATCGTTGTCTGGCATTCTCATTGTGGAGCTACAGCCCTGTGTTTCAAGGAAGAAGCACCAGGCAATTTAATCCTGATCCTTGTTGATATCATGAAGTGATACATGAATGGATTGCCTATGCAAGGTTTAGGAAGTATTGGTCAGACTGCAGCCTCAGTGGTTGGGTTTCCTGTCTCCTACAGTGATGATGCCCACTGGTATGGCCAAAGCAAGGCTGGCTCGAAATCAAAACTAGCAACACCAGTGCAAAAAAATGACAGTGAAAAATATTTTTTGCGAAAGGAATCTGCAAATTTGCAGAATAAGCAGGTACTATTTTTATGTACCTACTTCCTGAGCTATGCCTTACTTTTACCAGAAGGGTTTTGTACTTCAAAGCTTTCCACAAGTCCCTAAGAACAGGCATCCAAACACCTCACATATATTTTATCTGTCACTTTCTTTTTAAGTTACATATTGCAAACTGCCTACAAATGACTTTTGCATTGTTTGCTTAAAAGGCATTGCATTTTAGAAATGGTTTTTGAAATTACATTTTAAGAACTCACATATTGTTTTTTAATTATTATTCTTTTCAAAACCAACATATGACATCTTTCTTTTTTTTTCCCTTCTGTTAATATTTTTTTTCTCTTGCCTTTTCCCATTTTTGTGCTGATGCAATACAAATGCAGGCATACCTTCTGGCCTTCCCTTAACCCGAGATTCAAAATTCTGCAACTGCTACTGTTGTGTCGAGACAAAAGATTGTTATTGTACAGTTGAGGTCATTTCTTGTACTTATTTCTATTGATCTACAAATCAGAAAATAGGCCAGTTCACTCTTTTGGCATAGTGCTGCGAGGCTAGTTATAGTTAAAAATGGTAAATAATTGCTTTTTCCACTCAAGTCAGCAGATCCATTTCTATGTATACACACAAAGCAGGCATGTTGACAGTGGCCAAGCCATTATTTTATGCTTTTCAAATAAGAAAGAAATGCTTGAGCTGTGTTAAAATAAGACACTGAGCAGCAAGACACTACATTTTTGCCTCACTTCACACTCTCGTTCAAAAGAAGAAGCGAGGATAATGAAAACAAGATTGTTCTGATGAATGATGATTTAATGCTCCAGATTATGACTCTCATCTTTACAAGGTGTCTGAGACTATGGAGAGACTTGGTCGATTTGGCAATGCAACACACCCATATTTCTTTTCCTACATTCCATTGGGTTATAAACTAAATTCCTCCACATTGGACATTGGAATTGGCCAATGTTCCTTGCAGACTTCTTGTCAGCATGGTCTAGACTCAGTTACAAAGTTCCTAATAGGTCAGCAATGTGTATGGAGTGAGGTAAACAGGACACAGTGTTAGACTATGACTGGGGGGAAAAAACTTTTCCATTTTGTCAATCATCCTTAAACCAAATGAGTGATTCTTAGCAAGCCTCTGGAATGGTTCACATTTAAAGCTAAGCTATGGTTTAGTGTTGTATGCATGAACTGCCTTCACTGATGCAGTTATGATGAGTTCAGAAGTAATCACTTCCATTATCAACTAAGCGCAGTGACTTATGCCTGAACTCTAATGTACTGTAGTTATAGTCTTCGTTGTGATTTTTCAAGTATTCAGTTTGCATGAGTTTTCAGATCTAATTTGTACCTCACAAACTCTCAAGCAGATCACAACATTAGTCCAGGAGATGCAGATCTGTTCCACTTATATCAAAAATTCTGTATTCCATTACATCTGAATGCAGCAGCTATCTCTGAACCTAACCTACTTCATGTATTCACAGTGAGAATCAAGAAGGATAATCCTGTGTAAGCTATCCTGTGCTCCAGGGGGGAAAAGGGAAAGATTCAAAGAGGATTTTAAACATGGACACCACACATAGAATATGCCCATTAAGTATTGCTTTTGCCATACTTGAGCTATTTGGAATGTTCAACACATTTTCATGTCATCCCTCACTTCTTCAAAGGCAATCATGTTTGGCAGTCTTGGAGTTACATACACACTATATTCTGGAACTGCAGGCCTGCAAGAGGTTTAATGAGTCATCATCTTCTTCCTTCTAAGAAAGGCTATCTTACATGAGAAAGATACTGACAGATGTCAGTTGAACAATAAGTGATTGAAAAGCTGGAAGGAAGCAATATAGAGAAAGGACCCAGAATTTACCTGGAAAGCCTGTCATGAGCAGAGGTAGAACAGGTGAAGCATTCTCTGCAGCAGGGTGTTGTTTAATTATTGTTGGTGTTTGTGTAGGACCATAAGCAAAAGTAGACAAGTCCCTGCTCCCAAAATGCTTCCAATCTAAAACAGACAAAAGAAAACATAGCAGTGTGGAAGTCAATGGATGGCATCAGTGGATGTTGGAAAACATATAAACAGAATAAACTACATTTATGAACTTTCTACCCAGGGTGGTTGACTTCATGTTGAGTAAAAGTCCTCAGTCCATTGTGGTTTGGGGGACTGGCAAGAGGAAGGAAAAGGATGGTGACAGTGGGCAGTCTCTACTGAAAGAGAAGAACACTCCATTTGCTGACCAGACCTAAAGGCTTCACTGCCTGCATCTGGAACCAGCAGCAGAGATTCTCCAATGAGAGGTGTGGGCACCATCAGGCCAAGCATCGTGCTCTGTTGGTTTGGTACATTTCTCCTCACCCACCCCCTCCCAACCTTCCATGACAGACTGGCAAATTGTGTATTCTGTCAATAGCTTTGAGGGACATTACTATTATTGGTTGTCTTGAATATGAATGGCGTAATTCCCAAATTCCCTCACTCCTTTATATCATCCCCTCAGGTCACATTAGCATACAGATGGCCTGCAACAAATGAGGCATAAAAGCTGTAGGCTTGAAGAGCCCGTAGCTGAAACCATGTCTTTAAATTAGATAGTTTTCAACAGGCAAATTTATATATATATATATATACCATTACCAGGGGGACAATGGGCTGAGCTCTTAGATGGTTTCTGCTGGTAGGTTTGCTTTCATTTCAAAAGTAATTCATGATTTTATTTTGTCTAGCCTGAGTAGTGGTCCAGTTACAACATAGGCCACTACCCTAGGAAGCACTTATATTTTGCCACACTGGTCTGCTTTATAAGACAAATGTTTCATATTCTTCTTTCATTATATCAGTCCTACCCTTTTCTAAGGAAGCCACTTTTCAGAAGAAGAAAGCCCACATATTGTGGTTTTCTATAATGTGGTTTCCATTTCTATTCTATTCAATAGTAATAGAAAAGAGAAAACAGGAATTAGGACTTCATTCTTAAAATGCCTGCTTCCCTAGAAGCCAGTTCCACTTAACTCAGTGGTGCATTCCAATGAATATGGGACAATTTTCTGTTTATAGAAACTGAAAAAAGGACATGTCTCCTAATCTGAGTATTTTTCAGCATGACCCTATCCAAGTTTATCAAAAAATAAGTCCCACTATCTCTGAGACTGCACAACATAGGATCATAGCCAGGGCCAGCTTAGCATGTTTTGCTGTCTGCAGTAAGTCCACCCCTTTGCAATTCTGCAAACAGGTGCCAATTGCACTGGCCTTAGTATTCTACTGACAGGATATTTCTATGAACTGTCCAGAAAGCTTTGGAGAATAGACAGCAGAGAAATGAAATAAATCATAGCATTATTATTGAAATGTATTTTAGAACACACACACATAAATTAAAATCTTGAAGTAAATTACAGCAAAATATTTTTAAAAACTGAAAACAAAACAACCTTTGGAGAAGTTATTGGGAAAGACAGGATAAAACAATTTTTGATGAAAGTACCTGATAATTAGTACCTGTCATATATTAGAGAGAAGACTATTCCAGAGTGATAGGGGCCACCACAGAAAAGGCCCATTGCTTAAAAAAGATTCTGGGCTGTGCAGAAATGGACAGATTGACTCTATTACTGAAGGAGAAAGAAGATACTGACTTCAAGCAAACTTGGAACCTTTTTTATGATTGGCTGGAGAAACGGGACTTGGCTTAGATTTAAAGATGTTTTTAAATTTTTATAAATTGATTTGAATATGATTATAGAATGTTAAAAAGATATGTTATAGAGGGCTGACCCAGTACATCCGATGTATTCGATGATTGATGTTTTTTAGTTTTTAGTTTAAAATCTTAAATTCTTTATTAAAAAAAAAGAGAGAGAGAGAAAAGGCCCATTGCTGTGCTGCTGCCAGATGGGGCACTGCAGGATGTGACATGTGGCTGCTATGTTCCTACAGGGAACATCATGGTCTAACAGGTCTAATCTAAATATGAGGAGACAGTTTTCAGAAAGCCTGGTCCTAAGTCTTTAGTGCTTTCTATATGAATCATAATGCCCTGATTTGCTCTCATTTGCTAACTCAGTAGCATCCTGTATCACAGTAAAGGGCAACTGGCTAGTTTATTGAGTTCAGGACAAACCACATAGCACACACAGTCAGGTCCATGGGCATGGGATTACCATTGCATGAGAATTACAATTTACATCTTAGGTTTTCCCATTCCATATACAGAGGTACACTACTGTGAATAGTGTGGCTAGCAACAGATGGCTAGCATTGCACTAGAGAATCAAATGTCGACCTTCAAACATAACTTCAATGTACTTTTACATCGTAATGTACCTTCAGTATATCTTTAATGTACCTTCAAAAGGCTCAGTCGCTGCTGAATTGTTCATGTGTCAACAGATTACTTCAATTCCTGAGCTATATTTTTAGGAATTAAAATGAGAATTTAAAGGGAATGTCTCTTGTACTTTTGAATGAGTTCACATTTGATTTTTTTCCATAAGTTGAAAACAAAGCTTTTTTTGGCAAAGTCTTGTTTTGTATGATAATGGAATAAATACAGCTCAAGTATTCTGCAAGTGATTGTTTTACAGTCTCTCCACTGTCATCTTCAAAAAAGCATTAATTTTCTCATTGTCAAAGCTGAAATGTCTAAAACTACCCAAATGACTTTTTCACAGTTCCTGAAGCTGAATAATGAGCCTAGTGCAAAGAACTCCTTTAGTAATAATAATAATAAAGAATGCACTGCTAATTTTATGCCAAAGCATGTGAGAAAGTTTATTTTCCCTGCTTAGATCACCTAAGGAAAACCAGATGAAACTTTAAGCAGTGTTAGTAGCATTTCACTAATCATTTAAGCAAATAAAAAGGTGCAATCCTATGGGGATATCACCCTCCAAATTTGGAAGGTTATGGGCATCCAATCAATGATCGGAGAAGCATGGAAGCCCCTGTGTTCCCCTTGCCCTCCAAAACATTTAGACAGCCGATTTCGGCTATCTAAACATTTCTCTCTCTTCACAAGGAGGACTGGTTGAGGAAGTGCCACCCCATTCAAGACAGGGCAATCCACCTCGCCTGTCAGACAGATCATCAACAAACAGCATTCTGTCTTCTCTGGACTGAGTTTCAGTTTATTGACCCTAACCCAGTCTGTTATTGAACTCGGACACCAGTTCAGCACAGAGACTGCCTCACCTGGATTGGATGTAAACAAGAGGTAGAGCTGAATGTTGTCAGCATATTGCTTGCAACTCACCCCAAACCTCTGGATGACCTCTTTCAGTGGTTTTTATGTAGATGTTGAAAAGCATGGCAGATAGTATAGAGCCCTGAAAAACTCCATGGTGTAATTGGAAGGAGCCAGGAAAGAGCCAGGAAGGAGAAGGACCAATGCAAGGCAGTGTCTCCAACTCCTAATGCAGCCAACCTGTCCAGAGGACACCCTGGTCAATGGTGTTGAAAGCAGCTAAGAATCAGCAGGGTCACACCCTGACAGAAACACTGCCTTTCTCCTGGCAAATGTCATCATACAGGGCAACCAAGGCAGTCTCTGCCCCAAACCCTCATCTGAAACCCAGTTGAAATGGGTCCAGATAATCCTCTTCTTCCAAGAGTGCCCAGTGTTGTCTGGCCACCACCTGCTCCAACACCTTCCTCAAAAAGGAAAGGTTCATTACCGGTCAGTAGTTAGCAACTTTCCCTGGATCCAGCTTTGGCTTTTTAAAGAAAGGTCTCATGAGGGCCTCCTTTAAGGAAGCTGGAACCACCCCCTTCTCTCAAGGAGGTATTAACAGCCTCCTGAACCCAGGGACAAACCCCCTCCTTAGATTTACCAATGATTCTATTCCATGGGCTTCCTTTATATATACTTTATATAAAACTTAACTCTTTGTTTCGTATTTTTTCTGGGATTCCTCTGTGCCATAAATACCACTGAAAATGATACAACTATCTGTTATGAAGGATAGATTTGCCCTATTTCCTGATTTTTCTTTCTTTTCTGCTCTTAATAGACTTTCCACTATAGTCAACTTTAGAATTCTCTTCTCTGGATTTTCTGTTATAACTGACAGCTCCTGGACTATTAAAACAGATAGCATTCTCACAACTTCTCACAATGCACGACTTCTTTTTAATGGGGATAATAACAGTGGAAAAATATAGGTAAAAAGAAAACAGAATTTTTCAGATTATTGTTTGTGATTAGAGGAATCTGCAATGAATTTTAATGAACTACCAAAAACATGATTGAGTAGAAATGATAGTAATTGTTGATTTACAGCTATTTTTCCTTCAAAAATGCTTGACATTCTGTGTAATATTTAAGAACCCTTGGTGCTTCTTTGTAATTTTTATTTGTATTCTTCTTTTTTCTTTTTTCTCAACTTCACTGTTATTAAAATAATGGCTTTAAAATTAAAAGGTAGTGTTCTACTATTGTTAGTTTTTGGGACATGCGGGGGCCAATATCACATCGACTGCAAATTGTTCCATTTTGCATGCTAAATTAACCTTATGGCAAAATCCAAACTTGTAAATAAATGTTCTTGTAGTGGACTTAAATTAACAAGTTGATGAAAAAAAACTTTGGATCAGTTATTGGGGAAGATAATGAGCTCCTGTTTTCTCCATTTTTTGTCACTTCCTGCAGACAATATGATTTCTCTGAAGCAGCTAAATTGCAATAAATTGTAACATTTGCTAGAATCTAGGTTTGGCCCTTCAAGTTTTACTACTTGAGTGTCTCCTCTGTTATTGGAAATACCTGTGGTCTATTCTGTCCAATTCAGTGGATTGCCTTTTTATATAACAAGATTCAGTGGACCTAAGGTTACATCTTATGCAACCCAAACTTACTCTATGCATTTAATAAATTCCAACATGTCTTGTTAACAAGGGTTTGTCTAAGTCAAGCGACTTTCAGAAGTGTAACACTGCTAATGTTTCTTTTAATCGTATGTTTCTCCAATGGCCAGCGATTTCCTCTTTCTGGGTAGAAGTTATAATACCAATAAACTGTATCAGAGCACTCTTTCATATTTTCTGATGTAGATGTTCTTTTTAATTATCTACCTGTTTCTTCAAAGTAAAGGCATGATTAATACAGACAGATTTTCTGTGCTGTTTTGATAACTAAAAGATTGGTACTACAACAATGGAAAGATAAACACTCACCTCTTATAATGCAATGGATCAATGACTTAATGAGCCTCTCAGCATTTGAGTAAAACATGCAGATGTGAGTCTCTTATGGACATATGCATGAATATTTGGTCTGCCTTATATTTGGTCTGCCTTGTATATATCTTATACATCTGGATTAGTGCATCTGGACTGATAAATCAGGCTATCAGGAACTGCAATTATCAGGAAGGATTGTTTCTGGTTTGTTGTTTAATTTAGGTTTTGTTTTGGTGAAGTTCACAACAAAAATAAAAAATAATAGTATTCACTTCTGTTGCATATATCAAGGCAAGAAATATTAACTCTGAGGGAAAGGTTCCAAGCATGCTATATCTTCTGTTCTGCTCCAGAGAGCCTGGAGAATTCCATAAAGTATTCAAATGAGTGTGGATTTCTAGGCATTTGATTTGTAGATTCTACAGTGAATCGACTTTTTCTGAGTTGCCTGGATTTCACAGAACCATGGAGCATTCATTTGTATTTGAAGGCGATTTATGCAAAAACTCATTTATGCAAGTGTGCACTTGCACTAGTGTATACTTGCAAACAAAAACAGCATTCTTGTACAGTGCTAAAAAGAAATACAAGTTCCATCAATGAGTTAATGGCGGAATGAGAGATGCCCAACAATTTGCAAAGTACAGATGGAATGGATTTAAAAAAAACCTGAGCATCTCTGCTGTGCTCTAAGCATGAATTAAATAGCAACAAAAAAGTGTGAACAATACAAAGCATGTGCTCCCCATTTGTGAAGGTACCAAACACTTAGGAGGTAGTTGGCACATCTACTGTACTATAATGCATTTAGGTCAGGCCTATCTCTAACTATGCAGTTCTATCACAATGAATGATATTTCAATCTAAAGCCAGTCATACCATGTCTAATTTTATTCAGTGCTTTTTTTGTAAAAAAAAAAAAAAAAAAGGTACCGGAACTCACGTCGCCGGCAATAAGTGCGCGACCACACACACCAATCCCAAGCTGAGCAGCGGAGCAGCATCCCAAGCTGAGAGCAGCGCCCTCACTATCTCACTATCAGATAGCGGACACAAAAGCAGCCTGCAGGCACGATGTTAATGATGTTTGCTGATGATCTGCTATGATTCAAAATCACTTTGTAAAATCCATTGGAAAAAATGGTGCCGGAATGCTGTTCCGGTGCGTTCTATGACTAAAAAAGCCCTGATTTTATGTATGTATGTACTTCCCAGTAGCTGAAGCTCTCTAGGCAGTTTACAACAGTTTATTGTGCCTACATGTACTCTGGAATTGGACTCTGGTTTCAGGCCAAAATCACACAATTGCAACCCTTCTAAATTGCCTCAATTGTATTCCAGTAACTTCCTGGTTGGATTATTGTAACGTGCTCTGTGTGGGGCTGCCCTTGAAGATGGTCCAGATACTTCAGTTGGTTCAAACTAGGGCTGCCTGATTGTTGGCAAGACTAGTCGTTACTCTCATATAACACCAGTCTTCTATCAACTACACTGGCTACTGATTGAAGTCTGGACCCAATTTAAAGTGCTGGTGGTGATCCATAAAGCCCTAAACAGCTTGGGACCAGGATACCTGAAGGAACCTCTTCTTCCTTATATGCCCTCCCACCCCTTAAGATCTAAAGCAGAGGCCCTGCTCCAGGGACCCTCCTTGAAGGAGGTTATGAGAGTGAGTACCTAGAGGAGGGCCTTCTCTGTGGGGGCACCCCAACTGTGGAATTCACTCCCCAGAGAGGTTTGCCTGGCACCAATGTTATATTCTTTTTGGCGCCAGACAAAAACCTTTTTATTTGCCCATCATTTTAATACTTAATTATTTTAACCAGGTTTTAACATTGTTATGCTCAGTTATGGTCTGTTATGCTTGTTATGTTATGTTGTATTTTGTTGTACTTATTTATCGTTGATTTATTTACTGTTGTAAGCTGTTCTGGGATGTTTTGTAAAGGATGGGGTATAAATATGGTTAATAAATAAATATTCATCATTGCGTAGATTTTTTTCCTTTTTCTATCCACTCTCCCTCTATTCTGTTGTAACAGACTAGGGACTCTTTCCCTTCTCAGGCTGAAGCAGGAAGCAGAGGCAACAGGTGGGTTGCCTTGGAAGCTTCCATATTCCCCAGTCCACAGAACTTGTAGAACTGCTCCATTCAGGACAGTCAGTTTCACCATTTATTCATCTGGTAAAAATAATGATGGCAGATTAGCTTGTGGAGCATGCTGTCTTTGATGATACTCTGCCATTGACCTCCATGATACACTGGAAAAGTGCAACGCCAAGGCCATTGTGAATGGAAACACCCATGGCAGCTACCAGGACTGTCACTCAAATCAGCCTTCGCTGCCACAAGCAGCAGTAAAAGGCACTATCAAAACAAAGCCCATGAAAGGTGAGCAACCAAAATGCAGTGGTTATGAGCATGCTTTGCATAAAAGGGCCCAAATTCAGTCTGTAGCATTTCCAGTTAAAAGATCAGCTTGCAAGTGAGCCGAGTTTCTTTCCCTGCGACCTGAAAGAGCATCTGACAATCAGAGTAGATATACTGGATGGCCACAGTATCCAATCTGAGCTCCAGGTTTTTCAGGGCTCTTGGTCAGGCTGAGGCCTCTTCCTGGGTGAGTTTAAGTTGTCGCTGCCATTGTCCCCAGTGGCAGTTTTTCCTTTTGCTGCTACTGCCTTGCTGGACAGGCAGAAAGTCAGTGAACAAATAGGCAATGGCATCTTCCAGCCCTTCTTACTCACCAGAAACAGGCAGGCTGCAGTGGAGAAGAGCAGCAGCTGCTGCAAGAGGTCATGTTAGGGGACCTCAGCTAAAACATGGGCCCTTACCAGTTACCCAACTCTGCCTATGCTTGAGGCCAGCCCTAGGACTGCTATAAGATGTGATCTGCCCGATTAAGAAAACAATGAGTCAATGCTCCTAAAATAAACAATCTTACAATAGCAAGATCAGCACTCATTTTAGAGTCATGCTAACTTATCAGGCATGCTATAAGGGAAAAAGGCAATTTCTGCTATTTGTGTTATGTGGGGTATGAAAAGTGGGAAACTGTAGGAGGGCACACAGCCTCCTGTCTTGACTTAAGTAAAAATCCTCATTGGATTTAATAGAGGTTCTGCCTGAGTGAAGATTGAAAGGTCGTACTCAAAGGTACAATGTGAACAAATGAAAATCAAATGTGTTTGCAGTTAATGGCAGAACACTGAAATGAAAAACAGCCTGCTCCCTCTATTTTTTTTTCCTGATTACTCCCTCTAGTAGAAAACTCATAAAACTTTAGGGATGGAAACATATTACAGAATTACAGTTTTTATTATTAAAAGTTTGGAGGTGTTTTATTCCTCCCCCTCCTTCTAAACCTGATCTATAATCC
The DNA here is from genome assembly GCF_004798865.1 of Varanus komodoensis. NCBI lineage: Eukaryota > Metazoa > Chordata > Lepidosauria > Squamata > Varanidae > Varanus > Varanus komodoensis. Next base: position 1,361,489 of record NW_025335409.1, read on the forward strand.
ACATTCCTGCACGCACATTTCTCCTGGCTATTCAACATGCTGGATTATGCTCCTTTCCTGTGCTTAAAACCCCATGCTATTTGCTGACTTCTGATCCACACAGCCCTGGTAATTATTTCACAGAGTTGCTAGTTTTGCTGAATGAGTATTGCTCATGGTATGTCTACTCTCTGGTAAGCAGGTTTTCCAAGTTTCTTTCTCTCAGGGAGTTACAGAGATGGAAGATTCATATAGCCCTTCCAGTAGAGCAGTACAAAAATATGTGGATCTTCAGACCTTGCTGGACTGCAACTCCCACCATCCCTCAACATTACTGGCTAGGGACAATGGTATTTACAGCTCAACATCTGGAGGGATACAAGCTGCTGTACATCTGGAAAGCTACAACCCTTGCTCAGGGTGAGAGCATGCCCAGCAGATGGCTGGTTAGCCTCTATCTGAAGACTTGAAGTGTTCCATTGCCAACATTTCTCCTAGCCAGACTGTAGCCCCCTGTAACTTAAACCCAGCCCTGCCCTCTGCAGTAGCAGAGAACAAGTTTTTGCCCTTTGGATGTGACTGTGTTTCAGAAATTTGAGGAGTGCTTTCATCTGCAGTTCTCTATCCTTTTCCTTCCCAGGCTGAAATCACAGTTCCTGAGCTCACTGCAGCTCCAAAAGCTGCTCTTACAATTGTAAACAGGGCTACCTGGTATATTTCTGTATGTGCCTAGGGTGCTTCACCCATTGAAATCACCCCAAGTGTGAAAGCTGCAAGGGTTTTGTCTTTTACATCTGACCACTCTGTATGGGCCAAGTCACACGTATTCCTTACACAAAGGTGGGCACATGCTGAGCACTGTAAGATTACTGACTCTGTGAACCAGCTTCATGCCTTCTGGTTTTGGAAGCTGATCGATAGCTGTAATATAATGTAATTTTGAGCTGAAACCTTTATTCCTACCTTCATTATAGGGGCCTAAGCTGTTATGGTACGTTTCCTTGTGGCCCTTCATATATTTCAGCACTGTTTTTAAGCATTTTTATCTGGTTTTGTTGGCAAGCACTAGCTAGAAAATCACATCAATGGGTGAACATGTATCTGAGCTTATATAAATGGGCCGATACATATGGAAGGACATGGCCATGATTACAGTTGGGAAGGAAAGCCACCTCTGGCATGTACTAGGTATGACTGAACAAGAATGTATGGGTGGGCCAGACTGTCTGGTCCACTAATGGATCTACTAATGAAGCATAAATCAGATGGAGGACATTGAAAGATAAGCTACCTGCGCTGCAACCTGAGACACATTTCCTAAGAGTGTTCTTTTCTCTGCTTTCTCAAAGAGAGGTGTACCACAGGGCTGCTTTTTTATGTAAAATTCCAACCTCTAGAATTGTTAGGCTGGGTGAAGAAACAACCTACAAGAAATGGTGCCAAAAGTATCACGGAGAGGATGAATGGATTAAGTGGACACTTTATGCCACTGCTAGCAGATCTGGAATCAGGCTCTTCTGCAGTTTTAACCATATTTAATAGCAGCTGCACTGGAGGATAAAAGAAATTGGACAGGGTGTCAGGAGGAAGTAGGATTTAGCATTCTGCTCATGCCATTTCCTCTAATTAAAAGCCCATCCATGTCAATGAGAGGGAAAAGCAATATTTTTAAATATATATTTAAAATGTATGTAAACAACAATGGAGGTTGGCTTTGGATTTATTACTAGTCTGTTGCAGCAAAAACAACAGGGTCTTGCTTTATAAAACAAAAAACAAATGAATTATGGCATGAGCTCTTGTGTTTTAGAGGACCACATACATATGATGGAATGAACTCTAGTTCATGAAAACTTGTGCCATACAAATTTGTCATGTTGGCTGTTTGTTGTTGTCTGATAAATGCTTTCCTATTTTCAACCAAGCTCGACCAAAGGTAATAGAAAAGAAGAATAAGGAAACAATGGTAGTCCAGGAGAATGAAAATAATCTGGGGTGGAAGTTGGGTCAAGAGTCATTGCAAAAGCCACTGTAAAAGGTATCAAAGTTTGGCCATTTTGCTGTGGATTATATATGTTGATTCTTAGCAAGCAGGGCAAAAATAAAAGATATCCAGCAAAAGATGTCTACAGAAAAGGTGTTCTATAACTGATATTATCCCCCAGGCAAGCCACAACCTTCTCTTCTAGTGATTTCCTTTTCTGGTTCTTTAAAATTAAAGGGATTTTTGCTACTCCCACAGTTCTCCAATGATGAACAACTCAGTATTCTCTTCTGTGGCTTTGAAACGGAAGAGTTCTTCATTTTTAAAGGAAAAATTGCCTACCATTTGACAACTAGCATTTAAGTAGAGCTACATTGCTCAGTCGCCTTGAAAACAAATTCAATGCAGTCTCGGTTTATTTCTTTCAGCCATTAGCTATTAAAAAGAATATACACCATGTACAGCAACAGTTTACAGCTTAAAACGGGCATTGGTACATAGCTTAAGATATACGGTGGAGAGTATATAATGAAACTAGGATTTAAAAAAAACACCCTGTATATTCTCATTAGCAAAATGGTAGGCTCTTTTTCTAAATTTGACCAATATGATTTTCCCCCTTACAAACCTTCCAAAGAAATGTACCCTTTATATAGATATAAAACCCCATTAGGGTTCCACATCCAGCGTAGGATCTCCTTTCTTGGGCTTTTCTACCAGTGATCCAGTGGCAATGCTAAATAAAATGCATCAGAATAGGTCATCAGAATTTGACAGAAATATAAGACTTTTTTAAATGTTCATGTAAAGAGTAAATTTGTCAGTATCATGAACCAGACCTTTTGTTTCTTACCCTAGGCTCCAAATCACCAGACAGTCCATTACAATGCAGATCTTTATTGCCACATCACAGCTAATAAGATGATGCAACTCTAAAAGCCCTCTAGCAAGCTGAACCATGTTCCTCTGTTCATGTAAAGATTCTTGACCCAAAAGTGGAACCTTCTCCACAATCCTTCCCTTTCAGTAACACTGTGGCCTCCACCCTCAGGTAGGACCCTGCAGGTGGAAAGCCAAGCCATCTAACTGGGTAGCTCATCTCTCCTGACACTTCATCATGGGGTCAGGGACCAAGCAAAGCAACAGATCTCCCTCCCATCTCTTCCAAAGCATGTCTGCTCTCACAGTCACCCTGGGAAACTACAGGTAGTGACCTTCAAAGGTTCCTGCTTCCTTTGCTCCTCCTGCTTTCCAGTCACCTCTTCCTCAATATTCTCTTCAGAATCCAATAAGACAGAATCCGATTTGTCTACTAAAAGCTCAATCTACCATGTTGAAATGGCATGATAGGTTTGGACAACACAACAGACCATCTTCACAAGAAGCCACTGTGTCTTGTCATGGTGTGCAAACCCACCCATCAAGTTCATCAAAGTTATCTTGCCCATAGTCCCTCAAAAGCCTAGAACTGGCACTAAATCCTTGACAGACTGTAATGATGTTCCTCTAAAGTCACACTGACAGACAGCTTATAAGCCTGTTCACTTTCTGAATAGCTTTCAATAGGAATTATCTGCAAAGGTATTTAGGTTATATAAACATTTGATCCTATTGCCTCCATTTATAGGCAGAAGAATGCCTGAAGCTTTTATTTTGTGCTCCTGTAACTAACAGATTCTCTGTCCAGAGAATACCCACAAGATAAGACCATTATTCTTTAGACAGCATTACAGGAAAAGAAAAAAACTAGGCTAGACAAGCTATGACATTTTTAAAAATGACTTTATGGGCTTTTGGCAGTTGTACTTTTTTCTGCCTAGAAAAGTGAGAGATGTTTCTAGTTTCGCAGTCTTTTCTTTAAAAAAGTTTGAAATGCAGACCGCTTGGATGATACACATGTGGAAATAAAGCTTTGGTGTCAAAAAGAATGCTTAATTTTCTACTGAAATAAAAGTATTTCATATCAGTAGAACTGCATACCAGGTGATTTTTTTTTAAAGAGCTGTTGTTTATCCAGTACTTGGATCTGAGGCACAGAGGGTGACATCACACATTAAAAACCTTAGGTTGTCATTAAGAAGGGCAAAGTTTCCATATGCTCCAGCTGTGGGAAACCCATTAGTCATCCAGAACATAAAAAATGTATGTTGTCCTCCATCATTATTCAGTGGCCAGCTGGATAGGTTAGCCCCATGGTTTCTTAGGAATGTGTCAGGTGAAGTTTTTCTGTACATCCCTTTTTTCTCTTTTCTTTTCTTCAGCGAGGATTGCATAGTTTCATTCGCAAGCATACTTTTCCAATAAATAGACTTCTCTATTTATCAAGATGATAGATGTTCTAAGGAAGCGTAATGGTTTCCAAATCTATTGCATTCTCAATAGAGTGCAGTAAGGGGGCCCAACTCACACTAGACTGCTTGCACACAACCACCAGATTCTCAGGAGTCCCAAAGGTGGGGAACATACACCTTCACCTGTTGCTGCCAGCATTGTGTATCATCTTCAGCACTAAATGAAGATGGTGTGTTTTCACATCAGTAAAAACGTGCCAATGTTAAGCTGCTGACATTTTAGATGCTAGGGCCTCTCGTTCAAAATAACCATTAAACGTTTAAAAAAGGCTACTTTAAGCAAGCAAACAAGCAAACCTTTTTGATTCTATGTGATTAAACCAGTGCAACTTATCTTTGGCTGTCTCCACATCAACCACATTTTGTGTGTTCTGATGGGAAAAAGGAAAACTTCACAAGATAGGAACAGTTGCATTTTCATTACATTATTAAACATTTCCATCCATGTTGGCCATTTGAGGAAAGAGACAGTGTAACTTCCCCCTGGTTGTTCCTGGCCATTGGCTGTTCCTTCTCTTTCACAACCAAGTCTCTTCCTTCCTACCCACTCCCCAAATTCCACTGGGTGACTTTACTCCATTCGCTAGAAGAGCTGCTTGTCGTGGGCACACACACTGTCAAACCTTTGGCACATTCGCAGGAGGCTAACCGTGCTGTTTCTAATGATTCAGATTTGGAGGATAAAACTGCTTGTGAGACTGGACAGCCACAGGCTGTGTCTCAAGGTCCTGGGACTCAGCTGGGGGAGGCAACAGAAGAGGTGAGTCCAATGGAAACCAACTCTCCCTTTCAGAAGTGGACCAGGTGGTTCAGCACCAGCACTGGAAAGAAGCCCAACTTGGTGCAACGGGTGGCGTGAAGGCATGATTGTTTTCACACTGCACCTCCTCCAGGGTCAGGGCACAGACGTGTTCATAAGCTCTGGGAAGTGAGCAGTAAATCACAATCAACACAGTACTTTGTGTATGCTCAGAGACTTATATGAAACAATAAAGATTATTAAGCAAATAAATGGCTTGAGACTGGTGCTGGTTGGAGGGAGGAACGTGGCTTACAACACTGCCTGTACAGTTTGAGAAGAACAAAGCAAGTGAACAAAACTCACATCCACAAGCAGTGCTCCAAGCCTTGTTGTGCATCCCTCCCAGAACCCCCAGCTGCTTAAAAGAATAGCACCAAGGCTTGGTGGTACTGCTGGAAGCAATCCTCATGTGTCTTCCAGGTCATTGGCTATTGCCAACAGTCCCTGTGCTTTGAGCCCCTTTCCTATTATCCCGCCTCACCTTTTCCTGAAAAGCATCTTCCCACTTCCAGAAGGATGCTCTGGAACTGGCAGCCAGAAGATAACAGCAATGCAGCCCGCTGTGACTGGATGCCAAATTACCTCGCAGAAAGCAATCCGGCCTGGCATTCGCTCTGACCACTCTGTGACCTTTTCCTCCACTGACCACTTCTGTTGTCAGTGGCATCAGAAGGCAGACGTGAATGTGCTTTTTAGAAATGCATTGCTTTTTAAAAAGATGTAAAGGTACTCTTTCAGTGTTGTTGGGTCACACTCCATAATTCAGACTACCTTTCAAACAATCCTAAGTTTTATTTAAACAAAACCTTTTCCTCAGTATTCTCCCAGGCTTTAGTCTCCATCTCTTCAGGTCAAAAGCACTGGAAGTTGCCCTCAGCCACTTTCTCTAGGAAGTACAACCCGTCGAGCCAAGTCCGGTACTTATTCATATTGTGCCAAATCCAGTGTGAGGAAAGGTAAGCAAGAGTCACTTAAATTATGTGTGCACCTTTATGTGGCAGTGTGTGCATGTGAATGGAGTGTGGGGCATGTAAGGACTTGCCAAGAATTTCCAGGTCTCTAGAACAAAGAAATGATTACCTCATTCCAGCAACACCTATGAAACCTCAGTTAAGTCATGCACAAGGAATGAGCAATCACTTACTGAGACTTCCAGTCCTAGCCTCCCAGGCGAGTGCAGAAACCACCTGAATTCAAATGAACCAATCAGCATCTGCAGCAGTTATTTCAAGACAATGAACCTCTCGTTACTACCTGGTCAACAAAGGTAGAAAAGGAGATTGCACCATGTGTTCTGGCTAGAATGCCCTTTTGCTTGTGATCAAACTATTCTCAAAAATAAAATCCTTACTTTTTCCCTTTCACCCTTCATAGAATCATAGAATAGTAGAGTGTGGAAGGGGCCAAGAAGGCCATAGGGTCCAATCCACTCTGTTGCAGGACACCCATTTATACTATCCTATCAAGCAGTACTTGAGCTGACTAGCACACCAAGACCAGACCCCCTAAGTCCGTCAAGAAAAACAGAATGAGAGGGGGGGAAAGCACGCAAATGTGGTGTGTGGTGCCCCGACTAGTGCTATATGCAGCCTTTGGCATTAAAATGGTTGCACACCCCTAGGATAAAGAGTGCCTCTAGATGGGAAGTTCTGAGTGCTAACCATCAAAATGCATTCTATTTCTTTTTCCATAGCAGAATTGTTCCTGGTATGGAAGAGTCGTAAGAAAACACTATCTAAATGGATCCAAATGGATGTCTGGACCTTTTCCCTCCCCATGACAGAGGCAAAGCAATGCCGTAATAAAAGCCTTACCCAGAAATGCATCTGAACCAAAATGTAAGGAGATTAGAGCAGGGCAAAGTTGGATGAAGAAAATTAAATGAATTCAGTGTGGAGTGGGAGGGGGAGAATGAAATGTGATAGTATTAGATCACATCCTTTTAAATTATCCATTACCACTTCTACAATAGCAGAAAGTTAAAACAAATTAAAATCAAATCAGGAACCACAGGAATATTTCCTCCAACCACACTTGCTCCCAAAATGACAAATTCTCTAAAAGTAAAGGAGCTAATGGGAAGAAATACAACAGGAAGACAACTAAATAATGTCACAAAGAGGGCAATAAAAGAAAGAACAAATTGAACAAACAAGCGGGAAGAAAGAAGATATTAGCATCAAGTTTAGAGAAAACTGACTGTAGGAAAGCTTGAGCCAGATACCAGCACATTTTTTATCAAAATACAAACACTTTTGAAAATCATCATAAGGTTGTCTTTTTCCCCTACCTCAAGAACAAGATAAGTCTGCTTACCCACCTACTTATTCCACCTCCTTTCACAAACTTGTTTGTTACTGCGCAGAAATAATTAAAAAGAATCAAGCCAGAGAATGCTGTTTTGCCTTTGGGATAATTTTGTCATGGATAATCTCTGGTCTTGGAAAACAATCTTCCAAGGAATGTCTGCCTTTTATGTCATTTTTCCAGGTTTACATACTGGGTTTGCATCTCTTCCCTTTGGCATTCCTTTCTGTTCTGCATGTGGAGTTGGTTTGGTTTCTTATGTCTTTATTAATCTGTTTTCATTTTATATCTATCACTCTGTATGACAGACAGAGACTTTCCCTAAAGGTATTCACAGCTGCCTGTTCAAAGGGAACCCCTCTCCCAGGCCTCTTTGTAGTGAGAAACTAAGGAAGAGAGGAAAGGATATAGGAAATACCAAGCAAAGTTTATAACCACAAATTGTGATGCAAAGTTAAAAAGAGATAATCTCCAGTCTTGCATAGTTATCTGTGATCCATCTGCCCACCCTTAATGCATATTTGTTGTGCAGTTGCCCATGTGCTATCACTTCTGTAATGAAATGCTCATGTGCACTAAACATAGGAAAATGTTAAAAGCAGATGCAGCAGGATTCCATCCCTGATGCAAGAGCCTTCTTGATCAATTACATTTTATTAGCAGCAACAACAACAACTCAACCTTTGTACTGAACCTTTTGGTATCCATTGACATGTGAATCCTGTGGAAAGCAGTATGCTGCAACTTTCCAAGTCTAAACCAGTTGTGCATACAACCAGTTTGGTAAATGTTACCAATTGTCAGCACTGACAAATGTCACATTTCCAGCACTTGATAATGGCGATAAGTAAGGGTGAGGGTGGGGTGGAATCAAGAAGAGTTAGTGGTAATTTCTCTTTTCTACTTCTCCGGGGGAACAACATTTACCAAGTAAGGTCACATGTTACCCATTGTCAGGACAAAATGAGCAAAAGCTTTGCCATAATATGGCTGCTAAAAGCCTGACAGTGTAAGAACAGCTGTAGACTTAAGATGGGATTCCTGATCGGAACAGGAATCCATGTCAGAAGTCTTGCTTCCCACATGCACCTTCAAAATGCTAACATCCCTGAAAGGCCTGTCCTTTGGAGATACACTCTTAGAAATGCTAATTGTTTACCTGTCCTGAAGGGTCTTCTCTTGTTTTACCCTCATGTGCCTCTAGCAAACCACCTGCATGATTCCCAACCTTCCCCCAATCTTGTACAGACTCCATCTTTGTAGGAGACTGCCTACATGCCACATGTATTTCCTGTATGTCTCAATAAACTGTAAATGTTCTTTTGATTGTACATACCAGCTGACTGTACATCCCAAAGTACATCCCAAAGTATCATTAATATTAAGCCTGTACTGAACCTTATCCACTTTCAATTTTCAGAGAGAAGTATTTTAAAGGTAGATAGAAATTGTTTACCCATTCTGTTTCATGCCATTGTTTCTCCTGGCTATTAATCTTTTGTTGCCATTTCTTCCTTTTTTGTTCAAAAGTCCACACAAGTGATCACATCTAATCAGGACAAGTGGTAAGAATGTCAGGTTTGACTACTTGCTGGCATCACAGTAGATAAATATAATCAATTTAGAGTGAAGATCAGTGCTTGCTGAAGTAGTCAAATGAGTGTTCCTATCACATAATGAATATAAAAATGTCCTGATGGTGGTGGTATTGTTATCATTATTGTTATTGCTATTGCTACAGTGCATTTATATCCTACCTTTTTTCCTCATGTGAGGGACCTGAGGTGGCTTACATAGTTCAATAGAGCCTCACAGCAACAACCCTTTGAGGTAGGCTGGGAAGAAAGTGAGTGTGACTGGCCCAAAGTCACCCAGTGAGTTTCATGTCTGAGTTGGAACTAGAACCTGGATTTCATGCCACACTGGCTCTGACATAGTAGCCATTTTAGTCTGTTGACAAACCAATGAAGAATATTGTGGCATCCTTAAGACTAAGAAGGCTACAGTCCTCAAAAATACATCTGTTATTCTTTAAGGTGCCATGGACTTTTTATACTGGATATGTGTACATCAGATGCTGTGCAGCCAATCAGATCAAGCAATGTGCTGAAATCACTGAACGGTACAGTACAGAGAAAACATGATGCTTCTTGCAAAGGTTAACTCTTTTAATGCTATGTTAGCTCAGCTGTCTGAAGGACAAATTGTAGAGCAGAAGCAGCCTTGTCCTTATGCCCTGAATCAATTCCTGAATTTCACTGGGGGTGGAGAACAGGTGTTCCCAAGAAGGAAGAAACGGCATCGAAGACTGGGCATAGCATGCGGGAGCCTATTTCTTTGTGCTGGAGTGCAATATCTACATGTAAAAACCCACCCCTGCTGAGACTGTAAATAAATATACTGAAACATCCTTGTAAGCCAACATTATTATGTAAACTACTTTGAGAACTTTTTGTTGCAAAGCAGTATATTAATATTCCAAAGGAAATAAATAACCATTGTCAAAAATGATTGAAGGACTATTATAGATATGCAAAATATTTTTGTGTCAACTGCTGAGTATTTCAACTTAGCTCTTAGGAGACTGGATAGACTGAACAATGCATGTTTTATGTTTGTGGACCTGGCACTGATAGACCCCAAAACAGAGGAAATGCCATGAATTAAGTTACCTAATATGCCTTGTTCCTTGTACTTAGTACTTTTCTAAAGCAAGATTCATGCCACAGTACTACGCATGTTTGGACAGAAGAGGTCATATGGCTCCCAGCATTCCCCTCCCAGCTATCCTGGCTGGAGAATGCTGGAAGTTTCAGTACCATTTTCTGTCAAAGCTTGCTTGGATTGTGTCCTCAGTGGATGAACTCTGGGAAATATGCACAGATAATTATATTTTCTTATACAAATAATAGGATACATATGTGAAATCTGACTCTTCCACCAAACATACACCACAATCCTGGGTATATAAACTCAGACTTGGATCCTATTGAATTTAACTGCCTTTCTCCCAGGTAAGTAGGACTGCAACCTTATCTACCACCCAAAAGGCTACCTTGCTACCTTATTTTACCAGTGTTCACAGAAATACATTGTAAAATGAACCATGTTTACAGAAACACATTGAAGATAAGATACCTTTATGTGGCAGCTTTTTAGCTAAAGCAGCATGTCATTTGTATGGCTGTTTTCCAGACAACTTTATTCAATGTTGGGAAATTAAACCAGAGACAATGGGGTGGTTTGCCAGCATGGCAAATTGCATAGTATGGGAGAATTGCACAAGGCCCCAAAATGTGCTTGACTGATAAGCGGGATTAGAACTGGTTGCTGGTCCCTTCCTCCCCCTTAGTCATCCCACAAGTATGCCAGGGGACACCTTGAAAGGACAGGTCCCTGCACCATCACCACTCAGGCACCTTGGAGAAAGTGCTTGTGGCTGGCAAAAGGTAAATTGAGAGCAGCCTTTTGCAATCCCCATGGGAAAACAGATTAAAGTGGGGGCAGGAAACCGCAATGAATCACAAAGAGCTTGTGGAGGCTAGGCAGCAAGCTTCTGCCAGCCCCCTGCATTCTTTAACCTGTAGAAAGAGGCAGGAGAATGCTTATCAAATCGGCAAATAAGCCAACACTGGGTGGAGTTGCTGATACTGTAGAAGATGGAAACAAAGTTCAGTTGATACCAGAGGTTAGAAAACAGTGCAGAAAATACAGAATGAAATTCTAGGAAATCTTTGAAAGGGGATATATTATTGAACTGCAATTCTGCATACCCTGTGATAGTGAAAAGCCTGGTGATAAGCATACAATTCTGCAATTAATTGTACTGAGAAATCAAAGCAAAAGGTAGTTATACTGGCTGAACCTGATGGTTAAAGGTTCCAGCTGTGAAGAGCACAGGACATATGAGAGGACAGTGTGTTTTGTGACCGATATGTTTCTATGGGGAGCCCAAAAGATTCTTAGGTCACTTCAACATCAAGGCTAATGTTGTTTCTACTGCTCTGGTAACCCTTGAACAACGTTTTGTGGAAACCTCTCTGTAAGCTAACAAATACTAGATACAGGAATACCCTGTCTTCGTGGGAGGCAAGGACAGTATACAGTTAAGGGAGCTCTTTACAAAACTGAGAGTTTGGAATATAATTCCTTTCCCATTGGTAACTTGGGAAGTGCCTCTTTAAAAAGATGTGAAACACTTGGCTAATATTCAATATAATGAAACACATGCTAGATCTTGGTCCTTTCATATGAAGGAGAAAAATGTTGTAAGAACATCTTTAGTGAAGATCTCTGTACTAGCTATTGAACAGTCCCCAAGAGAGAAAGAGTAAAGAAGCAATGTTTATTGATCTTCTGAATCAGTGCAAAGGATGAGACGAAACAAGCCAGGATGTTTATTCATTGGCTGTTGAATTTGGGGATTGATTTATTGATTGGCTGTTGAATTTGGGGACCTGTTTGGCCTGTTCCTGGTTGTTTTTGACTCAATGCATACATAGAAATGTAGCATATTCTTATTTCTGACTGAAGCCATGCTGAAATGTTTCACTGGCATATACAGTGCTATATGCACAGTCATATATGTTTGTATGTATGTATGTATATAGTAAATAAACAGGATGCACAATTGTTGGTCTTTTGTTTTGGAGTGCTGTCTTGCACATCACATCACCTACATATCAGTTTATTAGAATTGGACTTAACAGGGACAAGTACAAAGCTTTTCCCTTTAGGAAAGAGAAATCAAATGCACAGGTTTAAGATATGGAATACCTAGTTTGCCAGTAGCGTGAATGAAAAGGATGTTGTGGTTGATAACAAGTAGACTATGATTCAGCAGTGTTGTGCAATTGTAAGTTTCATCAATAGAAATACAGTTTCAAAATTGTAGGGAGCAGTAGCTGCACTCTAATCTGCAATAGTCAGACCTCACCTTGAATACTGCATCCAGTTCTGGACACCATACTTCAAGAAACAGTCAGATAAACTGGAACAAATTTAGGGAAGGGAAATGATTATCAGGGGACTAGAAACTATGTCCTATAAGGAAGTCTAGCTATGTTTCACCTTGAGAACAGAAGATGGAAGGGTTGGACACTTAAAAGGCATTAAAAGAGGTTATTTTAAACTGTTCAAACTGCTGCATGAACCTGTCATAAGGCATTTGATTACTTATTAGAGCAGCATGCATAATATAAGATAAGGATGGGAGAGCTAAGAAGAACCAAAGATCACTAGGCCTACTAAAATATTTGCAGAGTATAACTAGAATGTGCTGGAGTAAGCTTCGGAAAGTGTATTTGGATAACAAAGTCTTTTTTAACATTGAAAAAAGAGAGTTTATAGGAGAAAACTTGTGGTTATTGCACTTTTTAGATATAGGTACAGGGATACCTTAAGCATAAGTTACAAATTTTACTTGTTTCTCTTGAAATAACTTGACATTTATTTTGAAAATATGGAAGTGTTTAGATTCAGAGTAAGGGACTTAGATGAAGCTGGATCAGATTATAATACCCAATCAGTAAACTTAAAGTATTATGGTTATTAAGTGTGAACAGAAGGCTGGGATAGAACTTACAGGAATAAAATAAATTCTTGCCTAATGAATAGAGCTGCAGACGTCTATCTTGACTCTAAAAGAACTTCTTTTGTAAATTTAATCCCTTTCTTTATATTTATTTAAGTATGAAAGGTATGAGTGCATTTTACTCTTTCAGAATAAAAATATTTTATTCTATTTTGAACTGTTGAGTGTGCATAGAGACTAGCACATCTCAGTATCAAGGCAATCATCATCTTACCCAAGTGAATGTTAATGTAGAAGAAATGGAAACTTTTCATAACTTCTAAACTGAAGATTTGTAAAAGATTTGTAATAAAAAGTATTAAATTCAAATTTCTCTACTCAGGAGTATGATAGCACTTTTCAAGTACCTAAAGGGTTGTCACAGAGAAGAAGGCTGCAACCTGTTCTCTATTATCCCGCAGTGGAAGACATGAAATTATGGGCTTAAGTTACAGGAAGGAAGATGTTGGTTGAACATCTATCCTGTCAGAGCATCTAAGCCATCTGCCGGAGATAGTTTAAACTGAATTCCTGTACTGGGAAGGCAGTTGGCCTGGGTAACCTAAATGGTCTTTTCCAATTCTATCATTTTGTGAGAGGAAGAGATGTCCTATAAAGCAGAAAATTTGCTGTGCCACATTGGGTCTTTAGGGTGCCAGCCAGTAGGGCTGCACATAACCTCCAAACTTGGAGGATCATAGTCATTCACAAGGAATGCAGAGGTGAGGTTTGCCGTGGTGCTCCTACCACCCTCCAGCACTCTTGCCCTCCAGTTTTGCCCATCTAAGCATTTTAAACCAGCTCTCAAGTAAAGAAAAGAGAGACGTTGCAAGGACTCCTCACTCCTTCCCTCCCCTGGTATAGCTCCACAGTCAGAATTAGAACTGTGGAATTGCAAACAGAAGAAGTATAGAAAGAATTTGGAATCTGAGGAAAAGCACTTCTCCAAGATCACAGCTGGGACTCAAAATTATCCCATGCTCATATAGACAGTATCTGAGGGCCATAAGATTGTGCCCTTAGACAGCAGGGCCCTCATTACATGAAGATCCTTCTCCTTCATCTGCTAGACTTTATTTCCATTGATGAAATATGAACTATTTTGGAAAATCAGCTAGCAGCTGTAACAGCACCAAGTACTTCATATATCATGAAACATCATTTCTTTCGTACCACTGGCAATTAAAGTTGCAGAAGCTGATTCTCTTTTGAAGCTGATCCATCCTTACCCAGGTATGCAAAATGGTTCTTCTTTATGAGATGGAACCAAAGACTCTGAGAGTCCTGAAAGCTATAACCAACACTTTGAATGACGCCTGGGAATTAAGTTGCACTCAGCTCATTTGATATTGAAGTTAGGCCAGATATGCACCTGCCCTTCTACTTTCTTTAAGAAAGCAGTAACTGAATCTGAACTAGTTCCAGCTTTGGAATACTCTTCAGCAGCAGATCCATGTAACATACACTGTAGTACTTGGTCCCCAAGAACTATTCTGCAAATGCAATGTTAGACTGGATCCAGCCATTGATTTCACTATGAGAGTTAATCATGTAGAATCTTACCTGATGAATTTCTAAGCTTTTTTAAGTGAAAGAACACAAACATTAACTGAACTGTACCTGTACATTTATAAAATGTTTGTTTATCTATTTATTTATGTTGCTGTTTGTATGCTGTCCCCTACTCCAGGTGGAATCTCTATTTGCATGATGATTACCTTGTATTATTCTCATAACTGTGTAGTGCTTCTTCCTGTGAGATGCGCTTCAAGAGGCAGTCTCAAATTTTCCAATTCAATATACACATAACCAGCCTGATTTGTGCTGTTATAACTTTCAGAAACCCAAGCTCTGGATCTGAGTCAAAGATTTATTAGTACTCTACTGTAAGTGTTAAGATGGTATGTTTCCTCAAGCCATCCACTGAAGTTAATAGGAAAAGTATAATTTCCTCTCTGCTAGTGTTGAATATTGAATGTAAGAAACGAAAAGATTGGATTCTTCAGGGCCATAAAAGCCCTAATTGGTTCTGCTCTGATGTAAAATATAAAAACTAATATTTTACATTTTTCTTATGTGTTTACTTAACCAGTTAAGAAATATACTTCTTTAGGAAAGACTTTCAATAGATTTTTTTCCAACCTCTGTTTTCCCTATAAATTGTAATTGAGTTTTGTCAGCTTAGAGTTACAAGCTATTACTTTGGGGGAACTGAGGGACAAGGGAACTCAGCCCCCCCCCCAAACTGAGCAAAGTTCCAGATTCTCCCCTTCCTGTTCAGCCCATTGCATCAGGGGCAGTGCCCCTACCTTTGGAAAATGCTTGTTGCCTTCATGGACTGCTAACCCCTTTCCATCAACATATCTGTGGACTGGGTCCATTAGTTCCAAACCTCATCTCTTAGCCTGAAATTGTAAGCACTCTTATCAGGGATTAATCAGTGGATCTGTGTAAGAGTAAACCTTCCCCTGAATTGCATTGTTAGAGCAATGCACCTCTATAATGTTTTACAGAAATAAATCCCATTTGGTCAAGCAAGACTTATTGTTATGAAAGTGTATATAGGATTGCATTGTTGATTTCCCACTGAAATATCCTTTGACTACAGTTAGTTTCTTTAAAAATCCTGCCCAGAATTGTTGCATAGCGTTTCAGTGAGCTGTAAACTGTAAACTATGGGTTGAAATTCCATTCAACTAAGTTCCCATTTAAATCTATGGGACAAGGTAATTTTGCCATCACTCCCATTGATTTCAGTGGAAACTAAGGCTGCCATCCTAAACAGATGTGCTAGGACTTAAGCCCCATTAAGCTCCGTGAGACTTACTTCTGCATAAAAATGCTTAGAATTACACTGTTATTTGAAGTCCATGAATCCAAAACCTAGAGGGCTAGATGCAGTTTGCCACTGAGTAGGCATGTTTAGGCTTGTACTGTTGCTCAGATCTAACCGCTGATTCCCTACCACAACTTTGCCATGTGGAGGGGCAAGATCTGAAGGAGTTTTCCGCTTGCTTTTACTCGACCACCAGTAGAACACCATATGTCCAGGAAGCCTGCTTTATCAGTTGGGGACAGGTGGGGCTGGATGTGGGGTTGGCATGCCTGGATGTAGGGGGCAGGATCAGCATGTGGGCAGAGAAGGGGCTTCTCTGAGTTTAAGCCTTACTTTTGTAGTTGGTGCAAAGGATAGCAGGTGAATTATCGTAGGTTTGCTATGAATACATAGGGAGTAGTCACTGAGGCAATATCTGAACCTCCCAGCTGACCGTCTAAGCACTTTGTTGACTCACATACTGAAAAGAAATCACACAAGACTTGCATTTCCTGTTTTAATGTTTTGTTGTAACTCCTGAAATGGAGCCTTGCATATCTCCCCTAGTTCCTTTTCTCCAAATGCAGAGCACTGAAGAAGAAATCCTTGAGGGAATCTCATTAGATACGAACTTGTCAAGTGAACTGTAATCCTGGAAATAAAAACACACCATTCAATAAATCACTTGTAAGCACACAAGAAAGCTGCAACTATTTGTTTTCCTATTATATGTGCTACTTTTCTTCTCAGCAAGAATGATGGACTTTCCCATAAGCCCATTATTCAAGAAAGGAAATTTCATATCCCCTGAAAAATTCACACCTGCTCTAGGTGCTCCCAAGGAATAGTTTTGTGCTAACCCTTGCTGGAAAATGTCACATATTTCATAATATAAAGCAGCCTGATGGGTTATAAAGTGTAATAAAAGCAGTTTTTTAGTGCAGTTATATAACACACACACATACACAGAGGTAGCATGTGCTACAGTTTGCTTTGTGTGGAATTTTTACTGAGGCTAAAGAACTCAACTGCACGCAGGTGTTTGCATTCTCTTTATCCTGAGGAGAAATGTACCCATTCTGTTATTATAGCCTGTATCCATCACAGGTACACATGAACCAAACACAGAAGAGATCATTCCAAAGGTACTTAGGAAGCAGAACCAAGGGTGTTTTCACAAATAACTTGCAAAATTGCTTTAATTATCTCCTGTAGTTCTTGCATATGGTCAACAGAAAGTATTCAGCCATATGGTAATATCACTGAGCGACGATCAGTAATTGCTTTCAATAAAGCATTTACTTGTTCAGAGGTTACAGAAAAGTGTAAAGGTCACAGTATAAATGCTACTTTTCCTGTGTACCAATCCTATGCACACTCACCTGGGAGTAGGTCCTGTTGAACTTAGTGGGACTGACTTCTGAGTAGGAGTTCATAAGATTGCACTGCATATTATTGTTTTCAGAAGATTTATAACCCAAATCCCTACACATTAAAACTGTGTTATAGCTACTAATACATACGCTCAGGGAGCACAAGAGTGGCTAAAAGGTTTTCTTTGGTCAGGACTGGTCTGAGGGGCCTCTCATGCCAACCACAAAGAATACAAGAACCCCTGTAACAGAAAGGGAAGCAGCTAGCTGATCCTGTAATTCATTAGGAGTATTTCATGCATGGACATGAACATGCCTGCAAATCTTTTCCTTTCCTCATTGTTAGCACAACCCTGCTTGTGTGGGTCCTAGGGATTTACTTGGAATGAAAATTGCAAGGATTTCGATGTAGTCAACTTTATTTCATAGTTATACATTAAAAAGTAAAGTTGTTGTCCACACATAGAATTAAGCACATCAATAATCTTAACACAAAGACTCCTCTCCTCCTGACAGCTCGCTCATATTTAGGCGGTGCTTTATGTCTCTACAATCAGAATGCCCTGCTTCTATATGGCCAGAAGAAAAATGCTTGTTGCTGTTATTGTTGTGGCTTGCTCACTCATCCTTCCATCATCTGCCAGCATTGATCTGCTTGTACCAGTCTAGCTAAGGCTAGAGCTCAGGGCCAAAGTGCAGGGACCCACAGCTAAATGTCTACCAAAACAGTGACTAGTGATGATCAAGCAGGAGGCAGGGTGACATTCAACAATTGGACTAGTAAGGGAATGTCAAGCTGCAGGTGCAAAGATTTTGTTCACCTTTGCATACTTTCTTCACAAATATATATAGTGGGTACAGAGGGCAGTATGTATAGACAAGGGGAAGTCATCCTGGCATAAACATGACGGCAGATGCTTATTTTTTTTACCTTTTTTCTGTTTTACTTTAAAAATATATTACACTATAATGCTTATTTTCAAGCAAACATACTTAGCATCAGAGCAACAGAAGCTGCTTTGTTTTATTCCCGTAGTCATGATGAGGCTATGATCAGTGAATCCTTTCCTTTCCTTTCCTTTAATTTCCTTTCCTCCTTTAGCTGCTTGTTAATTTGATCTAATATATCAGGAATGTGGAAGCAGTTGCAAAGCATAGAATTCCAGGGTGAGGGGGAGAAATATTAGCTATGTGCTTTCCAACTGCAGTGATGTTCATAGCAGTCTAAAAGGGTTGCATGTAAGACCATCAAGCCCATGGTCTAAAATTATGTAGCAACAATGATAGATGGACACAGCTAAGAAAAGGGGAATTGCACCATTGAAACAAAAGACACCAGCTTGCATGGTATCTGCATACCGTACTGGTACAAATTTAGAATTCCATATAATTTCATGCTTTAAAATTACAGGAGGAAAGAAGAGTGCAGTCTGGTCACTTTTCTCCATTGTTATTGATCACTACATAGCAACTTCAGGTTTTTGCCTCAGGTGTGCTGCTAAGTCTTCTCTCCAGATGCTAACAATAGGTGGGTAACTTCAGATTCTCTGCTTTCTTTCCTTATAGTTATTTGACCTTAACCCAGACTAGAACAGGACAGCCCAGTGAATATAGGACTGTCATTTGCAGGTAGGACATCTGGCCATCTATGTGGCTGGCAGCTTTTGTAGACTGATCTCTCATCAATTCAGTCCATTATGTGATTTATAAGCCACAGTGATTTAGTGATTTTCTGAATCCAGCACTCTTTTCACAGGGTGAGAACAAGCCCTAGCTGAAGGCTGCAGTAAGAGCAAGGTTTACTCAACCCACTGTTTTGTTGTCCAAACCCAAGATAAGCCATGGGCAACCCAAAAAAGAAGAGAGCCCCTTGGCAAGGGGTTAATGGTGGCTGCCTTTCCCAAGCACCAAAGCACTCAAGCAGCACTTGGGGATGGCTGGGAAAGGCTCCACCCCATCCCCTGCAGGGAGGGAATTTTGAAACTTGGAGAAACCGACATGCAGGGAGGCAGTTTTCTTCCTTTAAATCACAATCCTCACACTCCCCTAGGGTTTCCCCTCATTTCCTAAGGTGCGTTCTACTTGGGTAAACCAAAAAATGAAGGGAACAGTTGGATTTTCTGGCATCCTACAAAATTCCTGGGGAATCCTGCTTAGAAGCTGGGAGGTGGTTTCCTTCAAAATGTTCTTCTTATGTTTGTTGAGAGAGAGTTTAGAAAAGTGATGCAGTCCAGACTCATATGAGCACTCACAGGCACCTAAGGATTCTGCTGCAAAGGATGCCCATCACCAGTACTTTTAAAAAGTAGTTAAACATTTAGCAGTGGGTTCCAAAGTTGTTTCCATTGCAATTTGTGCCAAATTGCAATTTTGCAGGCCATTGTTATTTTTCCAGGGTTTTTTTCCCTTCAAATGGGGGAAGCACCCTTTGCAAATCCTCAGGGGATTTTGGGGGGGGGGTCACATGGCCCTATGTTGCCCTCTATTTCCCAAATGGAGATAGCACAGCAATATTTTCTTCTTCTTTCTTTCCTTTTTAGCCAAGCCATAGCCTGTAAATGGCTGACCCACGCCTCAGTGTTAATCATGGTGCTCCTGCAGGAAGTCAAAGGAAGAGAGGGAAGGAAACACAGAGACCATGCTGTGTCTGATCCTCTGTCATTCACAGAGACTTTTTAACTACAGTGTATAGTTAAATTTCTCAAGGGGTTAATGCATGGCTCCTCAAACTACAGCCCAGGGACAGATCGGGCCCGCCATGCCCTTTCATCCGGCCTGCATTGCCACCTGCTGCGTGCCTGCAGGAGGCTCTGGCTTACTCACTTGGAGATGGTTTTGGACTCATTGGGAGAATTACTGCTGCTGCCCGCCCCCCCAGTGGCTCGCTTGCTCAGAGATGGTTTTGAACTCACTGGGAGATCTCCGAGTGAGCAAGTCACTGCCACGTGCACCCAACGACGCCTCACTGCCCATGTGCCCAGGCACCCCCCCCCCCAACTGGCATGTAGCTGCCACCTTTCAACTGGCCACCTATTGAAAAAGTTTGAGGACCCCTGGGTTAATGCGTTGTGCAAACCCAGCCATTATAAGCTGAGTTTTCCACCCCAGTTGCCCTTGTCCTGTTTAAATGGAAAAATAAGTCATATAGCTCCCAGCATTTCCAAGCCTGCATGCTATGTAAATAAAATATATACAAATCATCCTGGGTATTAAGTTTGGATACACCTTGAATGTTTGAAATACTGAGGTTGTCCAATATTACTGCACAATCCACCTGGATTCTGTGAAGCACCATGGGAGCAGCTGCAAAGGCAGCAGCAACTGTAGCTCTTCAAGTAATCTGCAAACTACTCTTGATAAATCACAGCTGAATGCGTAAGCTGACACCACTGAAAAGCACTGCATTTGAGGGAATGTGAAATGAAACAGGAATTCTACCTGTGGTTTTTGATGGCTCATTCACAACTGCAGGTCACCACTTAATGCTGCCATCATGTGATGAACCATTCTGTGTAACTCAGCCATAGATTATTATAGAGTGGGGCAGGGGGAGAAAAGACCGAAAGACAACTCAAAACACAATTCAGTCAGTTAGTCCCTAAGCTAGGATAGAAGGGATAAAAAAATCAAGAAACAAACAAAACAGTGCTGCTTATTTGCACCTACGATAATATTAGGGATATAGGTCCTGGTATTAGACTCCCTGATCCTTATCATAGATAGACCTAGACACTACATTTTTAAACTTCATAAACTCAACTCTGAGAATCTTGCTATGTTCTGTATTTCTGACAATGCTACTTTAACTTTCTGATCTGTCCCTAGCTATTCAAAAATAGAAATAAACAATTGTAACACCGGCATCATAGAGCCAGTAGGTCTAATGGTTAGAGTCTTGCATTTTAGCTAGGGGAATCATCTGAGGATCCCAAAGCAGACGTTGAACTAGGCATTCCCTCCCACCCTAACTTATTTCATGGATTTTTGGGGGGAGTTTGAATGAAGGAAAGAAAAGCTACATAGCAGTATCCAACACAGCACTCCCACAAACATAAATGATATTGTGCTAGCATAAAATATCTCACACAGGATACCATGAGCACTCACTGGCACATCTAATTTCCCCAGAAAACTTAGCATGCCAGCAAGCACTATTGGTACTATAAAGATAATTCATGCTGGTAAGTGTTGGATACTACCCATATAAAATGTTTATAGTAAGAAATTAAGAAATATTGTTGTTGTATCCACAAATCATAACACAAACTCTAAACATACACATACTAAACTATAGCTACAAGCCTAAAGCAGTTGCAAACCCGATGGACAGATAAAATAGTCTAAAATACTATTTGGTCAGGTGTTTAACAGAATAAATCGATGCAATATCTTTCTAGATTTTAGAAGATAATGGTAAAAACAATCACTTGATAACTAATGTGAAGGATTAAATCTTCCAGCCAAAACTTGTTACATTCTGCTTTTGAACACTCCCTCAAATAATAATTTGACCGAATAACCTTCTTATACTATCATAATAAAGGCAATGCAGAGCATAATTCATTACATATTCACCTGTCCTGGCCAAAGGGACAGAAGCACTTGTCCATGAGAGTTTTAGGATCTCTTCCCCTAAGATATACTGAAAGCATGTTTGAAAACCCAAGTTGATGAATACCTTCTTTAATATAGCACTGATGAAAGCATCTACATAGCATGACAGACAGACTGACAGACAGATATTCTTCAGAAAAAGGACACTCTGAAGACATGATAAGTATCTCTGTAGGCCTCTATATGCCTATAAGTATCTCTATATGCAAGAAGCTGGGCTCAAATGTTTACATTCCAATGCTTTACTTCATTAAAAGGAGGGGAGGAGGACTTCTGTAAGCTGTGGGAGAGCATATTTCCACACTGGTTTGCCACCCAGTGGTGCAAATAACTAGATTTAACAAGATGGTCTTCCATCAAACTGTCAAGTTCCTTTAAGTATTAAAGCCGTATCAGATGGGCCTTTGAGTAACTGAGGGCAAGCCTACCTGTATACTTAGGTGAGCGGCAGGAAGAAGGAAGAACCTGGGGAAGAACCAGAATTTTCCTTCAAAATTTGTTCTGGCTTACTTCCAACTGGGAAAGCACCATCTTATTACAGCCCCCAACTTCAGCCCTATATGGAAGTTGTGCGGTAACCTTAATCAAGAAGATTTTAAGTGCCAGGGCATATAATGAAATGAAATTATGCACCTCCTCTAACACAAGCCTTTCATAGTCTCTCAGATTGCAGGTATATGCACAAGCTGTTTTTTTAAAAAGTCAAGGAGAATAGCATGTGTGAATATTTATAGTGCAGGGCTAATGATTCTTACTTACTTTTCTTATGCTGTTACTAAATCAAAATTATAATCAGTTACAATGTTGGAGAGGGAATGCATTAGGGTTTTTTTCCCCTTTTCTTTTCTGCTAGCTGCTTATCCAGACTGATAAATGCAAAAGGCCACAGTTTAGGTGACTGTGTAAAAAGAAATTTATTGCTTAACAGATTTCTACCCCTGGTATTACAGCTATGGAATATTAGACTCAGTAGCTATTTCCAGCAAGTTTTGCTTCACATTTATTATTATTATCAGTGCAAATCCTCGATGAACAGACCTTGTTAACGGCTAATATTATTCCCCTGCTTTGGGGCCGGTATTTTCACAGGGTGAGAATAATATGCCACAGTCCACATACTATGTGCGTTATTGTAACACAAGCCAACGTAAATCTTTGTGACAGACTGTTTCATTTTTATAACCTGCTTATATGTATTGAAACAAAAATTTATTAAATTTTAAACCCAGGAGCCTAGAAGTCTTTCTAGCATTAAGTACTCTGTTATAGAACCAAATATCATGTTACTGGCCTGTTTCAAATAGCTTTAGTCTGCTAGCTTTTCTAGTTCTGTTTTCTTTTTTAAATTACAGGAAGCAGATTTGCTTCTGGTATATGTTTAGTATAAATATTAAACAGATTATGAATTGCAGAGAAGTTTTTCACGCTTCTAAATAAATCAAAATCTTTCTCCTTCCAGATTTCATTAATATATTTATTTTTCTCCTGCAGAACTTTCCACCTCTTTAGCCTGTTTGATGTCATTTTTGCATTTCTCCCTTCTAATAAGTAATCCTTAAAATAGCAGTTGTCTGCAGCAGTAGAATTATTATCTACTTTAAATGTCAGCTCAGTGAAGTAACACAATTAAATCAGGATGAAAATTGCTTTCTTAGGGCCAAGCCTGTAACGACAGCCTCCATTCAGGAAATCTGTTATGTATTCTATGCTAGCAAGAAGCTTGGTGATAAGACAAAAATGATCACATATCATTATGCCCATCAGTGATCATTGGAAACCTTTTGGTTAAAGGGATATGCACTAAGCTTTTGGAACTGAAATCACTCAGACGGGAATGGCAGGGCCGTCTCTGCTTGGCAGCAGCTAAGAGATTTAATGTCACACCATGGAAAAATTGAAATTCAGGTCCTGGCTTGGTGAGAAACACAGAAGAAAATTGATGGTCAGAGTGCAGAATCTGCTCATACCTGCCAACTTTTGGCAAACTTAAATGAGAGGGAAGAGGGAATCCATACATGCATGTGGTATTCATCAGTTAATGACTGCAACATCAAATCATGCCTTCTGTGTGCAAATAAATCACAGCGATGTGATGGCACAGGTCACCTCAAATACAACTGGGATTTCTTTTCCCGGTGAGATTCCCTGAATACACCTAGCTATCACTCATCAAGCACTGACTAATTGCAAAAAGTTTCAAATTAAAGTATTTCAAACCCATCCTGAGCCAAAGCCCTCCCAAGCTTAGTCTGATACAAACTTTTTTGGCCTATTACAGAAAAGGATGCCAGAAAGGGACTCTCCAGTGTTGCAAGAGTCACATTTTGAGTGCAGGAATTCCTTGTGGGATTTGGACTTAGACAGCCTTTCTGATGAAGAACACTTTCAAAACAGAAGACTCTCTCAAACAAAAGATCATCCTCTGTAAATAAGACACATCCTCTTCCACACCCAGTTCACTGCAATCTACTTAACTGTGATCTTACTCACTGATGTCCATATTAGTGTGTATTGGGCAGGCTGGCTGTGTAGGTTGGTACATGGATGGTAATACAGTCTCTTTCAAATCATGCCCAAATTAGTTCAGTTGCATCAGGCCTAATCTAAATAGGCCAGGAAGAGCTCAGCCATCGCTACCATTGAGTAATCAGTTTGGTACATTGAATGGTGTACCAAACCCTTTACTCCTCTTCTTAAGGATTACTGAAGGTGTTGATGCATGAACAAAACATACCAGATCCATATGCCAACATATACCTGGAAAAAGAAGTCCCATAGAATCTAATGGTACATACCCATAAGTAAGTAACCATAGAATTGCAGCTGTCACCTCGCTGATTCTGAAATGCTCAACTTCTGTATACCTTTCTTGAGCAGAAATTAAATTAATCCAAGGAAATCAGGGTAGAGACATTTAACATTCACACTATTTTATGTCACACCTCCACATGTCTGAGAGTAAGCACTAAAGGAGCTTCATATTTACGCACCTGTACCTTCTGAGTTCAGTGTCACCTGCGGAGTCTGTCTGCAAGTGTTAAACCTCCTATGAATTGCATCTGTTTTGGTTTGTAAATGGGCTTTCATAAAGACCTCTCCTTTGATGTTGCTTGCTTCAGATTCTGTTCTGCAAGAATTATTAAATGTCTCTTGCCCTAATCTAACTCACAGGCTGAAATAGGATGGGATTTTTGAAGAAACTGGAGGTATAGATAATGTTATTAAAATTACTGGTTCATTATTGTAAGCAATAACACATGTGATTCATTGCATGTACCCAACAAAGTAATGGTATCTTGAAAATAAGGTCAACTATAAGTTGCAGGTATAATAGTGTGTACTGGCAGTAAGCAGCAGTACACTGAAATGACTCCTGATGAGAGAAAGAAAATGTAAAATCAGGACTGCAGCCAAGCATTAGAGAAACGAAAATCATGGCCACAGAAGATTACAGAATTTTACTATTGACAATTAAGAAATTGAAATTGTGAAACATTTTACATACCTCGGCTCAGTCATCAGTTCAAATAGAGACTGTAGCCAAGAAATTCAAAGACTGAGACAGGGAAGGGCACCCATGGAGGAACTAGAAAAGATCATAAAGTGTAAGGATGATTTACTGGAGATCAAGGTCAAGTTTACTCATGCAACTGTATTTCTGATAACTATGCATGGGTGTAAAAGATGGAGAGTGAAGAAAACTGTCAGAAAAAAATTGTGTTCGAAACATGTTGCAGGAGGAGAGTTTTGCAAATACCATGGACCATCAGAAAGACAAACAAGTGGGCCCTTCAAATCAAATCAAAGATCAAATCAAACTAGAACTTCCCCGGAAGCAAAAATGATGGAACTAAAACTATCATACTTGGGCACAGCAGGAGATGACAAGACTCACTGGAAAAGACAATCATGCAAAGGAAAGTCAAAGGCAGAGGAAGAAAATGAAGAACAAAGATGATAAAGGAAGTCACAGTCTGAGATTTAGAAGAACTAAGCAGGGCTGTCACAGAGGGGACATTTGGGAGGGCTTTCACTCATAGGGTTGCCATAAATTGGGAATGGGTAGATGGCACATAACAACAACAAATAGAGGTGTGAGTGGGGATTTAGCATATGAGGAACTGTGCAGGGCAGGCATGGCGGGTGAATAGAACCTCGGGCTCATGGACCAACATGGCCCTTCTGGGTTCCCCATATAATCCTTTCCCTCAGTCCCTTTCCTCCAGCTGCCCATTGTTCAGTGGTTTCCTGGCTTTTCCTGGGTCTCCTGCCCCATTCTAAAAGGCTGAAATGCCTCTTCTAGATTACTAAGGGAGTAACCTTCTCAACCCCACAGCAGATGCACAGAAGCCTCCAGACTCGGCACTGCAAAAGCATCCAGTTGGAGGATGAGACATAGCAGCAGTGCACTTTCCACAACACGGTAGCTCACACCCTGTAGTTCTCTAGACAGCTGTTCTTGGTTGTCTAGATTCAGTGCTGGGGAGAGGGAGGGAAGAAGACTGGGGCGCTGACTGCAGTTGGCATAAAACCACAGCCCCAGCCTCTTCTCTTCCTCTCCACCCCAGCATAACCACTTCTCCCCCTCCAAGGGATTGCGTCCTTAAGCAGTAAGAGCTTTAAGCTAAAGCATGCTGGCATTTATAGCATTTGGCCTCACCCTTTGGTCACATCCATCACTGGAATGTGCACACATACATGACCGAGTACTCGTACATAACTCCTGGCTCAGAACAAGGTACCTTTTTGATTATTTGAGGTAATTTTTAGGCATGTGAAATAGGGTTCAGGTTTAGTCAGTCTCCCAGCATGGTGCAAAGTCTTGTCAGCTTCCAGAAGTGGGCTTTCCTGTCTAACAATAGTAGAATAAGGTCCTTATAAATTAGAATTCTTAAATGCCATATTTCGGCTGTGAATGACTTCTGCTTGTGATATGCTTTGGGCTATGATTCAAGTATGTCTAAACAGAAAGATAATACCCCTTCATATAAAACAGTGCAGCATTTGTATGACAAAGAGGAGGCTAAAACAGCAAGGCGTTAAGGTCTGTAAATATTTTTCATGCCATAAACCCCACATGTTAACATAAGCACAATGTTAAAGTGACAGCCAGTAAGTTGAAGGAACTCTTGTTCTTACTGTGGTACTTATGGCCTTCTTCTAGACACTTACAATGACTCACAAAAGGTGATGTCACTTCACAATAACTTGTGGTGTTAGGTAGTGATACCATTCACATTCAAAATATTGGAAGAAAGGTCCAGAAAAGTGAAAGATTCTATTTCAGAAAGTTTTCCACGTTTGGATACTATTCTGAGTGATAATTCATGCTGTATAGTGACTAAAATTAAACATTATATGCCCAGAACTCTTGCTTTGAAATTGCATCATACCCAGGAACTCACAAATAAGACAGAGATCCAGTGTGGTAAAAGGATTAGGAACAGGGTAAAAAGCGCAGTCATGAAGTGCATTGGTTAGCCATGGCCAGCTGCTGTCCATCAACCCACCCAAGTGGGTCAATAGGAAGGGGAGCTATTTTTTCCCACTATTCAGAGCTCCCTGGAGTAAGATTAGGCTAAATGCATTCCATAAATAAATAATGTTTGGGTGTATGATTGCATGCACACACGTGCAAGTAGATAGATATCTGGGGGGAATGGGAGACGGTGTCAGAAATCTTGCTGCAGCTATTTCTTGCTTCTGCTTCTCTTCACTGGAGAAAGAAACTAGGTTGTTCTGGAATGATTTGATCTTGTTAAATGCTAATCATCACTCCATTGTCCTCTAGGTTATATATTAATTGCTCCATCGTTTGCTCTGGCATCTTCTTCAGCATGCAAGTCAAGCCAATGAGGCAGTAAGTCTTTACCTCTTCTGGCTTCTCTTCCTTGCATGCGGCAATAAAATCCATCACACCCCTAAGGCTGTTTGTTCTACTACCTCAAATTTCCATCTTTTAGTAGACTAGCGAGATGCTTCATATGAGGAACTTTAACGGAATTGCAGCATATATTTGGAGACCATGGACATAACTGGCTTAGCCCAAATCTCAAAAGAGGTCTAGGACAGAGGGAAAGAATTAAACACTTTCAGGTCCAGACCATGTTATCAATAATTATTGCTGAGCCTTGTTTTTAAGATTTGGTGTAGCATTTGGATGGATGTTTTGCCCCCAAAATAAACTTTCTTCCCTGAGAACAAAATAACCAGTTTGACACAACAGGTGCTGTTTT
Source organism: Varanus komodoensis (assembly GCF_004798865.1). Lineage (NCBI taxonomy): Eukaryota > Metazoa > Chordata > Lepidosauria > Squamata > Varanidae > Varanus > Varanus komodoensis. The sequence continues at coordinate 1,389,522 of NW_025335409.1, forward strand.
TGAAGATGCAAGAATGATAGCTTGTTAACAGATACAGGAGAATGTTTTAATACAGGGCTCAGAAACCTGCAGCCGTCCGGATATTGCAAGACTGCAGCTCCCATGGGTTCCAGCCAGCATGGTTAAAGGTCAGGGCCGAGAGGAGCTGTAATCATAAAACATTTGGAGAACACCATATTTCCACTCTTGGGTCTGCAAAACCTTGAAGTGACTTCGTGGATTGTACCACCTTAGACTATGGTGGGAAATGTTTTTTTATGTCCCTACCCCCAACAAATCAAAGCAATTTACACATCACGGTCAAAGAAAAACAACTCTGCTCTGCTGGTTTTCCAATTCCTAAATTTTTGAAAAATGCAGATGTGTTTTCCTGTCCTCTGAAATGCCCCACCCATTCAAATACCTCAGAGACCTACTCCCTCTTTTTAGTATATTCTGCTCGATGTGTAAACCAACCCTTCAAAGTTAAATATTATACAGATACTGCATTGCAAGCAATGGAAAGTTGTAAATTAGGACTTTCACTTTCCCTGATTCTTTTGACAAGTTAGGATAAAATAACAAATGGAGGCAGAAGCAAAACCATTTCACTGGCTTGGTGCAATATAGAACTTGCCTCCATACAGCCTCAGAACAAAATGCTTTGCTTCAAAAGTGAACAACATTAACTAAACAGGCTGCCAATATCCCTTCACAGTTGAGTGCTTTGGTATTTTATTTAAACATACACGCTGAGCAACTGTGCACAGTGGATGACATGGCCGGCTTATGAAGGATTACTGATTAATGAGTGACAATGTAGGAACATGTGAGTAGAGCTTCCTCAGAGCTTTTATTAATGCCACGATCACCTATGAGCTAAATTCAATTGCCAGGACTGATTCTGTCACATGCAACCTATCTGCAATTGTATGAAGGAAGGTCTATGGCTTTCAGTTAGGTGATAAATTAAAGTTAAATGGCATCTAGAGGCCAAAGGGAAGTTATAATAAATATAACATGGGTTTCCTTTGTTGTTTGTTTGACTCTGAAAACAAGGAGCTTTTAGTCTGATCCATTAAGCCAGCCAATTCTTTAATGCATCTGAAGCAAACTCAAAATATGACCTTGTAATGTATGTGTGGGAAGGTCATGGCCGTCAAATGCTTTGGCCGACAATTCCCATCAGCCCTACCCAATAAAGACAATGGTGAAGGATAATGAAAGTTGTAGGTCAACTTGTCTGGAAGAGTTCAAGTTGCCTGCTTCTGCAGTAAAGGGTGACATTTACTTCTCTTGAGACAACACCCATACCAGATTGCAGCCTGATCACTAATTCAGCTCATAAATATAGGATATGTGTTTACTTCAGAAACACACATGCAGAATATAAGTGGCATGAAATAAGACATACAGAAGCAAATTGAACTAAAGCAAACTCAGATTTGACATTTTTCAACACCAAAAGAAACAAGTTGCTCAAAAGCCAGCTTGTGTGTACGGTTCACCTTTCTCTTGGATATTGCGCTGATGTTTTTAGCTCTCTGAGTAGGGAGTAACCTTGATTAAGGAACCCCAGTTATTCAAATCCAGCCCCCAATCCACTCTCATTCCTTTGTATATGAACAGCCCACTCTCTGGAGTGGTTAAACAATCAAAACCATCTATGTTGATGAATCCAACCAACTTACCATCCAAAATGATATTTTACATGCCTCTCTATCTGGGTCTCAGCCTTGCCATCCATGAATTCAGTTCCATCTGACCTAACAAGATGGTGCCTCTGAGCATGTACAGGATGTCTTTCTTTTGCCAACAAGCAGCCACAGCCAGACTCACATATCTGGGATGAAGAAAAAGTTTCCAAGTCCAGGGACATTTCTTTGAACCCCATATCTCTCTGTTTAGAAACTGAGCAATAACTCTGTTCCAAGAGCTAATTATGGGCTACAGTGGCACCCAACATGAAAAGGCTTGTCCTGCCCTCCTGAAGGCTCACCATCCACATTCCAACATTGTTAACATAAGTGAGTTATCACTCCCCCCGATAATCAAGCAGAACCCCCTACCCAGAACACTCTTCCAAGCCCCCTTTGTGACCTGGAAATTCCACAAGCCCATAACAATATTTTAAATGCACTCTTTGGAGCAACATCTGTTTCTGAACAGCATTTCCCGCATTCCTGACCTTGGACTCCCTGCCGTTCTCTTTAGCTTCTCGGCAGGCTCCTTCCTGAAATACTTATACCCTAGTTATTATTTGCTAGGCCTCTCCAGAACACTGTCCTTAATCCCCCCAGCTTTCTGCTTAATGTTTCCACTACTGGTGATCATATCTCTGAAGTGCTCCTCACTGTGAGGGCAAAGGAAGGCAGTTTCTGCCTGCTCCCAATACTTGAACAGATGACACTTCAGAATATATGAGATGTTCTTCAACAAGAAGGGATCAGTCAGACTGTGGCTCCTCCGTTTTGCCTTTTGTTTGCTACCATCGGCTCTGATTCTATCCCTGACTCACCCAAGCCATGCTCAAACATCCATCCACATAAACTTGTGGACTTGCAGTGGGCATATTGGTTTCTGTCCTGTGGCGAAGTACATTCAAGCACCATGCATAGGACAACTGTCACTTTGCAGGTGTTTGCAAAAGTATTTCAAAAACTGAAAAGGTGCTCCTTTTAGTCAGTCAAAAGCAGATCAGGGAGCAAGGATTCAGCCTGTGCTGGATGGGGAGACACTCTCCCAACAGCTACAGCTTGGAGTTTGGTTGCTTCCCTCTATTCAGGCCTGAACCTGGTTGTAAACTGCCCTAAGATGCCAGTGGATGGACAGTCTATAAATACACTCTTTAAATATATACATTCATACATACATACATACAACCTGAATGCCCAATGGCCAGGAGTGTGTTTGTGTAGCTGAGGCTAGTACACTAATTGCACTCATTCGAAGATCTGTCCTATCTGGTGATGGTCCTTACATCTCATTTGGACTATTGTAATGCACTCTGTGAAAGACAGCCATTAAAAACTGCTCAGAAACTTCTGCTGGTCCAGAAGCTGCAGTCGGACTCTTGGTTGGGAGCCATCTGGATCCATGTGAAAGAGAGCCATTTGGTGGCTGATCCCAGGCTGTGATACTTCCTGGTAAGAGAAGCTAGGTTTGCTCCCCCATCACTATCTCACTCACAGGCAGAGACATTTTCATTCAAGCAGCCATTAGTGTGTTAGCAAGTCTGTTTGGTTAGGCACTGTTTCTTCCTTTTGGTGTCCATCTAATTGTGTTTGAATGTATTTGCTCTGTACTTGTTTTAATCAGTTTTTATTTCTCTGTGATTGTCAGCCTCCTTGAGTGTGATTTTCTTCATAGAAAGGCAAGGTACAAATCAAAGCGTACACTTGGAGGCAAATGCACTTAATCTGCCTTGAGCAGGGGAACAAAAACGTGCAGGGTTTCCTGGCATTTTCATGAATGTGGAAACGATTCGTGTGAATGCACACATGTGCACTGAACTGCAGACAGATTTACAGTACCTTATTCTTGAACTGAAGCTGCTGCCTTTTTGAAAACATCCCTCTGAATGCTTTGCTTTCAAAGGAACTCTTCTAATTGATTTTATGGCATTCATGCAGGTTTTTAAATGAAGGTGATTGGCATCATATTAGTGTGTTACATTTGCTCTAGATTTCTAGATCTGTTGCTTAAAGCTCTTTGACAAGCTTAGTTAATCTGAACCTTCTCTCCAGTTGCAATCTTATACCCAGTTACCTGAATGTAAGCCCCATTGAACTTAACAGAACTTACTTCTGAGTAGATGCATACTTGTGGGGCAAGATGTGGCGGCCTCACCCACACAGAGTTGGATTTATACTTGTGTTGCATTCAACTTGTGTTGAATTTATACTTGGATGCAGGCACAAGTATTTAAAATAAGCCGAAGCAGACAGGTTTTCCTGACATACAGGCTATGTGCTGAATGCAGATGGAGGCTGTCACATTCAGTTGCCTCCAGCTGTTGTTACTTTGTCTGCCTACCCCAAGCCCGGGATGAAGGAATTTCAATGATCTCTGTTGAAAGGGGCCATACTAACAGGACTTCCTATGCAAGCAGGCTTTCATTTCCCTCTGCTTATTGCACACAAAAGATGAGCCTGTATGTGCATAACCATTTCCATTGGCTGATTCAGAAGCTGGGGCTGGAATATAATGATCTGAGAACACCCTTTTCTCCCACTTTCAAATCACTTTTTGAGCCAATTGTCTTGCAGGGAAAAGAGGGCCTTTCCCTCACCATCTGTAGCAGGGTGATACAATGTCCACCATATAATATAGCATAATCTCTGCAGATTTTTTTCTTTTTTTTAAATCCTGCTCCACATTAAGAACATTACTGCTCACAGTATGATATTCACTAAGTCAAGAAACAGTTCCTTTTCTTTTACAGAGGTTAACCGTGTTTGCTTACTGCTCGATATGCCAGCAGGCAAATATTTCCAGGACTGTGATTAAGAAAAAAGCTGCCATTTCTCCAGCTCCACTGGAAAAGGAGCTGATGCAGTTGGAGAAAAAGCTCCTGGATTCTCACATGTATCACCTGGTTCATGATAATCTTCTGTGAGATGGTGGACCCATGGCCATGATAGGAGGAATTTCACAGGATTACGACAAAGCGGCAAGTTTGCAGAGAGGGGCAGGAGCAGCAGTCTCAGTTCTCCATCAGAGCAAGCCCGTCTTCAATGCAAGGGGTGTGCACACACAGGTTCAGTGACCATAAGTGCACTCCTGACAGACCAGCCCATTATATGCAGTGCTATCATATGGCAAGCGTAATGCATCAAACATGCTGGAGACCTCTGGATCATCACTGCACCCCAAAAGCAACCTGGGTTGTTCTTATTTTTTGTTTTCCCATAGTTTTGTGCTTGTCATCACTGCTATGGAAGACCTGGCAGAGTTCTAGTGATGTCAGCTTTGGGAAGCTTTCCTTCCTCTTGACCTCTGCTTGCCAGTTACCCTTCTCTAGCTGTTTCCCATGCTACAGTGTGCCTGCCTTGCTAACATGTCTGCTGCCTTGATTCCTTATTAGCTGGCAGGAATGGGGGCAGATGGCAGCAGGTGGTTACAACAGAGCTGTCACACTCTGTTTTAGCTGGAATGCAAAAAGCGGCATAGTTCTGCTGACTACGGTACAGATGCTGGACTGTGGCCAGCTTGTTCTCTATACAGAAAGACACCCCCACCCCACCCCCAGCCCCGCTGAGGCATAGGATACTGAGTCTGGAAAAAACGGAATTCTCCGCATATCAGTCCCAAGTATTTCTGTAAACAAAAAAGAAATTCCTCTTGCCTGCCTGCCTATTAAAATGATGTGTATAAATTTGAACCAGGTGTACATAGAAGGCCGAGGACTAAAGAATCTCATATACGCAGCTTCACAACATTAGGGGAAAATAATCTACAGTACTCAGTTTTACAGCACACAAAGGGGAGTCAGATCTTCCTTTTTCTTTTTCTGTTCATTTCCAATCTACGATTGCACATCAGATTTTCCAGAAAGATGAATTTGTATAAACAAGAAGAAAAGCAGGATTTGTATAAACTGTGATCTTTAATGGGAAAGATGTACACACAAAGGAACCTTGTGTGTTGCTAGCATGAGGCAATCTGTATTTCATTAACAGAAGTGGTTTGAATCTTTTCTCTGAGGTTTTCCATTTTATTGGATAAAATGTGTCTGGCAAACCTCTTTTCCCCTCAAGGAAAACCCAACAAAAGCTAACAAGGGATGAACAGACAAAATGCAAATATTGAATTCTTGTGCACCAATGTCAAAGGTGTATGGCAATGCATTCCATGAAATCAACACAGCCTGGGCAGGTTTGCCTGGCTCAAGCCACAGTGGTTAGAATTGGACTTTAGAAATCATGAATATAGACATTAGTCTGTTCAATGATTTCTCCATAACATGGCTTGTTGCATTGTCCAAAAACACAATCCATCATGGCATGAAGGCCAGAACTAGAGAGCCGATTTTCAGGCACGACCATTGTTGTTCTTGCCAACCTGCTAGCCAAAGAGTGCCATTGATAGCTACAGTTTTGCATAGTTATTTAGCCCAATTAGAAGATCCTTGACTCTTTGTCTGTCAATCTTGGGATGCCAACCTGCCCCTTCAGCTTGTACTATACCTTCATCAGGAGGGTTGTAGTTCTTCCTTTGGGAGAAGACTGAGCTGAAGTAGGAGTGGAGCATCTGTTTGTCATCTGTTATCATTGTTCTATCCACAGTGAGTAATTAAACTCCCTTCTCTTTTGTCTGTCTTTGGCTTTGGATGTATTTGAAGAAGGCTGTTTTGCTGTGTTTAGCTCCCCTTGCTGACCTCATTGCTTTATCTCTCTGACATCAACCTTGCTGTTCCTTGCTGCTTGCTTATATTCTTCCTTTGCAGCCTGGCCTTCCTTCCACCTCTTATACATGACCTTTTTTGTTTTCAGTTTATCTCTTAGCTTTTTGTGAAGCCACATGGGCTTCCTCTGTTGACTTCTACTCTTTTTTCTTGTTAGAATTGTTTGTAGTTGTGCCTTAAGCATTTCTTTTTCAAAGATATCCCACCCTACTTGGATTCCTTTCCCCTTTAGAGTGGCTTGCCATGGGACTTAATTTATCATCATCCTGAATTTGCTAAAGTTGGCTTATTTGAAATCAAGTGTGCATGTTTGGCTACATTTAATTTTAGCTTCCTTTATTATTGAACATTCAAATAAGGAATGGTCACTTTCCCCCAGAGTTCCTATAGCGAATACTTGGTCCACTATTGGTTCTTCCCTGGTTAGGATCAGGTTGAGTAAAGCCATACCTCTCATTCCTAAACAAGTTTTATGTAAGTCTCAATTAGGCTGCCTCTGGGAGCTGGGGGAGAAATGCAGACATTTCACCAGCCGCATGAACAGTCTACTTAATTTTTTCCTCATCCCACGCATCTGCTTTTCCTCTTGTGTCATGTCTTTTTTAATTGTAAGCTGCTGTTGTTTGCCTTGCTCACAGCTCTTAAGCTGCTCCAGCACTTTTTTGACTTAGAAGTGGAATTTTACAAAGAAGAAAAGAAATAGAGCTGAATACTGAAGAACACAAAATTGATGAAAATTTACTTGTGTATGTACAAAAAGTGGGAGATAGGACTTCTCAACGCCACAGTCCTATGGCTGCTAAATAGTATGGCGCTATGAGTGGGATTGTGTTTGAGGGCTTCCCTCTCAACTGGTTAGCCAGTATGTGAGCAGCACAACAGACCAGATGGACCCTTGATCTGATTCAGCAGGCTTCTACTTGGGTTATTAAGATAATGCTATGTAGAGTACAATGCAGAGTACCCTGCAACGTATGGCTGTGAAAGTTGGACCGTAAGGAAGGCTGAGCACTGAAGAATTGAGGCCTTTGAATTGTGGTGCTGGCAGAGACTCCTGCGAGTCCCTTGGACTGCAAGGCGATCAAACCGGTCAGTCGTAGAGGAGATCAGCCCTGACTGCTCTTTAGAAGTCCAGATCCTGAAGATGAAACTCAGATACTTTGGCCACCTAATGAGAAGGAAAGACTCACTGGAGAAGAGCCTAATGCTGGGAACAATAGATGGCAAAAGAAGAAGGGGACGGCGGAGAATGAGGTGGCTGGATGGAGTCACTGAAGCAGTGGGTGTGAGCTTAGGTGGACTCCGGGAGATGGTGGAGGACAGGAAGGCCTGGAGGAATGTTGTCCATGGGGTCGCGATGGGTCGGGCATGACTTTGCGACTAACAACAATGTAGAGTAACCTGTGAGCCATATACTGGGATAATCTGCATCTTTAAGTTTCCACCTACAGCTAAGTTCCTCCAGATCAGAGATTCTAACAGCCTAATTCAGAGTTGTGAAAATAAGCAGTTGTTATTGTTGTTAACTAAGCAGGAAACTATTGCTGCCTGCTGCAGATCATCCAGAGAGATCTACTGGTATCTCCAGAACTACCATCCATCCCAGAGTTTGCATTAAATACTGGTCTTCATTCCATATTTCATCCTATTGGCTTGAGCAGAGGTTGAACACAGTCTAAGCCCTTGGAACAGTGCTCTGTAATGTGAGCAGAGCTGATGCCAATAAATTAAACCCACTTCAGTTACAAGAAGGGACCAGGCTCTCTGCAAGGCTGATTCCTCCCATATGAGCCTGCCCAGGTCTTAAGGTCTCCCAGACTGGTCCTTCTTTTGTACTCTGTTACTGTGATGTTTTTAATTGTACCTAATGTATTTGTTTTGCTGTTGTTTTTCTGGAGTATCATTAGTGATTACAGACTGCTGAGAGTACCTTGGAAAGACAGAATCCAAATAAAATAAATAACCAGGGAACAGTGAATTGACTTGCAGTGCTGCCAGCTCGTTGCTTAAAATATGGCAGCAATGCAAGAAACTCACCCTAATGTGCTATGAGGATGCTTTAAGAGCAGGGCTTGTCTTTCACCTTTGTACGCCCAGGCTGGGTTCCAAGTTCTAATAGCAGCACAGTAAATGACTTGCTGCGGTTCCATCATATGATTGAATCTAATCAATAAATCATGTGTCATTTGTTGTTGTTCCGCCTGTCATAGAGCTATCTTTCACTGTCTACATTTACAGTGTTTAAGGGTTTTTTTGTTGTTGTACTTTTTCCACCTCATTAGCTCTGCATTAAAGTGTGGTTATTCTCAGGTCAGAGTAATTGGGAGAAAATCAAATTCCATCTGTTTCTGCCAAAATAAAGAAATAGAATGAGGTGATTCAAAAGAAATTTTTAATTTCTAGGTACCATTTTCCTCCTCCAAAATCTTAACACCTGCTCAGGTATAATAATACTAATAATAATTAAACCACCATATACTTGTCCCAGTTATGGATTTTCTGCTTTTCTTGGAAGTTCTGTAATTACCCATTTAAAAGAAGGGCAATAACTTTTCTAGCAAGTGTCTAGCTTTTCCATATCAATATGGAAATTAACAAAAACATGCAAAGGTACTATTGAAAGGGTAACTCCCTTCTCCCTCCCTAGTTTTCCAAGATTCTCAAATATATGTAATATAATTGCCAAGTGCATAAACCAAGTATGAATTGCAATCCTAGCCATGTATACTTGAGAGCAAATCTCATTGTGTTCAATGGAGGTTTGCTCACTACCTTATATGTTTAGAATTCCAGCCTGACAATGCAAACCTACACATGTCTGTTCAGACGCAACTCTTTTTAAGTCAATGTTACCTATTCCTAGGTGGCTGGATATAGCATTGCAGTCTTACAGTACAATTCCATGGTGTCGCAGACAGAAAAAAGGTCTACAACTCCCAGCATGACCCAGCCTAAGCCCTTTTTAAGTCTAAACTTGCATAGGATTGCAATCTTGGTGTTTTCTATCCACTGTTTCATCTCCTCAAATCCTGTTCACTTTCATTGGACCATTTTTATTCTTACTAATAATAGTAGTAGTGATTTACATTTATATCCCACCTTTTTTTCTATTCCAAGGAAGCCAAGGCAGCGTACACAGTCCTGTTCTATTCCATATCATCCACAAAAGAACACCTTGAAATCAGTTAGGCTACGAGTCAGTGACAAGCCAAAAGTCTCCCAGTGAGCTTCATGAACAAGTGGGGACTAGAACTGGATCTTCCAAACTCCAGTCCAACCAAACTCCAGTAGCCATTATGCCATGCTGTCCTTCAAGTGTCTGCTGAGAAGTGGGGGAAACACACACCCTCCAAGTGCAAGGACTCTTAAAAGCAAACTCTAAGTACTATAAATGTAGGTGTGTTACACATACTTTGACAGAATGTTGCTGAGAAGAATTTGTTGACTCCTAGCTTAATGCTGATCTTGATACTATATATTCATCCTTGCAGTCTTTAGCTTTGATAAACTGTAGACCATTACAAAATCTGTGGGATTCAGGTTGGTGATCTCTGATGAAAAGGCCATAATGCCAAGTGCAGCCTATTACATCAGGGATAATACACCTCAAGGCCAAGGACTAAATCTGACCTTCCTTGAGTCCTAGTTTGGCTCTCCTGGGTTACCTAGATGGTCACATGCCTTTCATCCAATCATGGATCTTGTTCCAGCTTTGGTGACATGTTCTCCATTTTAAATGGTTGAAATGCATTCCCTAAGATCCCATCCACCACTGCAAGAAGCCCACAGAAGCTTGTCCAACTTTAGATTTGCTATCAGGCTAAAAGAGTTTCCTCAGCCTAGTTTGTCCCTCGGCTTACAAAGGATCATGATATGCATTACTTTGTCCGTAGCCATCCGGCAGTAGTATTGAATAACCGAAGTGATGGTAGCTCCTCTCATGAAAATCTTGTGGTTAACCTGAGGTCCACTCTGTTATCTGTTGTCTGGTACACAGGCATGGGGACCTGGCATACCAATATCACCTCATTCCCTGGCCTACTTTTCTTCCATGATAGTGTGAACCCATCCTTTCTCTCCCCATCCAAAGCTGCCAGTGGGTGTTAGCTGATGTTTTCCCCTTGCCCTCTGTTGTAGTTTTGGTGGCCATCCCACTACAAAAGCTTGTGAAGTCTCAGCTATCAAGACACTGCCTCTGTCATTATCTCCCATGGATGAAACATCACAGATCATCTAAGACAATTAGCTATCCATCCATCTAACCAAGAGATGGACAGCCCTCAGTCCTGACAATATTTGAATTCAATCAAAACAAGACGAAATAGAAAGATAGAAAAGATTTTTTTACATGATGCAGAAGGTGCTCCCAGAGGATACCTTTGTTATACAATCACCTTGCCTCATTCATGGAATTCTACAGAGGTTCCAGATGATGCAATCTGGTCTTTTCCATTACTTCCCCCATCCTTTTACTGACCAGAAAAAAATCCATTAAGGAGCAAAAGATGGAATAGTTATACAAGGTGCCTTGCGATTGTCAGCACTAAGAGACCTTTACCTGAAAGCAGCCCCAGAGTAATCTTTGGATTACTCTGAATTACTATCTCTCAACTGCAGGAATAATAGTCTGAAGATGATATGTCCTGGGACATGTCCAGACTGGACATTTAAAACCCAATAATGTAAACCATTGTGAGGAAAGACCACCTTGTACAGTGATAAAAGACATAACACAAAGGTTGTCTTCAGCTGAACTATGATGACCCAGAGAGTGTTGCTTGTTTTCCTGCCATGTAAAACAGAAGGAAAGAAATAACCACCCCAAGGCACATGGCTTATGATTGGCACCCATGGGAAAGTCAAATAAGCCACCATGATTGCACACGGTTGCACATGTTAGGCATGTCATGAACGGAGCTGGCTGGAACCAGGGGTCAGACTAGATGGCCTGGGAGGTCCCTCCTGACTTTTGTTTTTACGTTTATGATTGTTTGGTCCCATTGCAAACAAAAGGATTTGCTAGCCAGGGATAGGTAGAAACTCTGCACTGTGGCTTTGGAAATGGTGCTGCACAAATTTCTTTTGTTGCTGTACACCCCACACCCCATCCAAGTGGATGACACCACCACCATTTTTCCTGTTTGATTTTGCTTGTGTGTTTTTATGTTTGTGCTTGCATCCCTGTGGAATGCAAACTGGAGAGACACTGTCAAGTTGTGTGCAGTGTTGCATCTGTTTTGGGAAGGCCAGGGTTAATGTCAACATTCAGCCATGAAACACATTTGATTATCATTGTCCAGACGCTGTATCTGAGCCTAAGACACCTCTGTGCTCTAAATAAAATGGTAAAATGAAGCCTTTCCTCTCACACACTCTCCCCTACTGTCTTTAGAAGATGACAAGAACACAAATGTAATTATAACAACAATTATAGCAGCTTGTTGCTCTCTTCAAAAGCAGCATGTTTAGGGGTAGCTTTTTAAAGAGAGAGGAAGTAACTTGAATTATTTATCAAAAAGTAAAATTAAGTTTCATTTAATGAAATCCTATCTCATTAAAGGGTAAGCACATTGGAAAAATTATCTATGACCATTTATAATTTTGTTAATTTCCAAGGCTCTTGGGCAAAAAGCAACTAATTATTTCTCCTAGCACAGCTGCAAGGCAATAATACCCCAGTTTTACAGTTGGAGCAGCAAATTCAAGAGATTTCAGCAATGCCGAGTCAAAACTCTAGAGGCCTAGGATGAATTTTAGTCCCATGACTCAACTCACGCAAATTTGATTATATTTTCTCATGTCTAGTTCACACAAATGTAGTTCCACCTGCTTTTTATTACTTAGAACTATTTCACTCAAAGATCATTATGAACTAGACCTTAGAACTTCCTGATGATGAAAATGAATGACTTCCACTTCAATAAAAGTTTCATTCACTGTGGAGTTACATTTAAGACTTACAAAGCTTCAGTCCTGATTGCTTAACATGACTAGGTAAAAATTAGTTTTAGTGTATAGAATATCCCTATATAGCCAATCCCTGTATAAGGCATGTTTCTAATAGCAGGCTGGATTATTCCTCTCACTGTTCCATGTATGTTTCGGTCAAGAATGTTCATGTTGCAGGGTGAAAAAGGCTAGGATAAGTGCCACATTTGAGCCTGACACGTGAAAGGAAGGAAATATGTAGTGCTTAAACTGAGAGCCAGCTTTGGGCCTCTTATTTCATCAGGCAACATCCTCATATGCGCTAAAACGCTGCTGGCTTTCATCTTGGTTTACACTGGTTTTATTCCATTTTGAATATATGTTTTTATAAGATGAATCTATGTTTTTATGAAGTCACTATGTATGGGTGTGAAAGTTGTACAGTAAAGAAAGCTGACAGGAAGAAAATTGAAGCTTTTGAAACATGGTGCTTGAGGAGAGCTTTGAAAATGCCCCGGACTGAAAGATGAAGAAGTGCATCCTAGATCAAACCAAGCACAACTTTTCCTGGAAGCAAAAACAATGAAACTAAGGCTGTCGTGTTTCAGACATGCCTTGAGAAGGCAAGACTCAGTACAGATTCAGTACAAAAGACAATAATGCGAGGGAAAACTGAAGACAGAAGAAGTAGAAGGTCAATTATGGGATGGATTGATTCCATAAAGGAAGCCACAGCCTTGAGTTTACAAGAGCAGAGCAGAATCTGTCAAGGACACGGCATCAAAGGGTAGCCATAAGTCCCAGATGACTTGACAACACGTAACAACTGTGTTGCTTTGTTTATGGTCGTAACATTTTGTCCTGTAAACTGACCAGCGAGTCAGAAAATATACATTTCCTCCTGTTGACAATGTGCATATATTTGCTTTTATTTTGTTTTAATTCCTTAACACCATCCCAAGAACTATTTGCTAACTGAACAGTGCATACAAGCTTTAAATAAATAAATAAGGAAGGCTGCAATCTTAGACTTATTACTTGAGAAAATGGGCCACTGCATCCAATGAGCCTTACTTCTAAGTAGGCATGATCGAGACTGTGTTGTGCGCCAGGAAGGTAACTATGTAACCTTTCACATTCTCTCTCCTGGGATAGATGATCAAGGGAGGATCCGAAGACTTTCACCCCGAGCGGTTTTAATTCCCCAGGCTTTTATTTGATGACGCATCGCTTCAAACTGCACCGATTTCGATCCAGCAACGAGGTGTTCCAATTTCTTAGCTTTGGAAAGAGAGAAAGAAAGAGAGCCGCTTTCATTTCGATCATGCTCTTATAAATGATGGGGTGGGGGTGGGGAAACAAAAGGTTATTATGCAACACTGAAAGGTTATTCTACTTTGAATGACTCCCAGTCGGGCTGTCTCTGAGGGGGCGGCAACGGGGGCTGCGGGGAGCGAAACGGCTCCTTGCCACCTCCCGCAACCCCAGCCGGGTCCGTGCGCGAAGAAAAGAGCTGCGCGCTCCCAGGACCCGGACAGTGGGGCGCCTCGCTTCCCCCATTCGCCCGGCACCCCTTTCCCTGCCGCGGCCGCTTCCCCGCCCATGAGGGACAGGAAGGAGATGTGCCGTTCTTCCCACAGGCTAAGGGCGGCGCAGAGGCTGCGCCTAGGGATGCGTCTTCCGGACTTGAGGCGGCCCTTGATCCCCAGCAGAGCTGGGCAAGAGGGGCGTGGGAAACGGCGCCGGGTCTCGCCGCTTCTCGGGCTGGGCTGGGCTGGAGGAGTGGAGGCCGGGCGGAGGCACAGCGAAAGGGAGCGCAGGCCTCCGCCGCCCGAACCGCCTCTGCTCTCTGCTGTCACCCGCCCGCTGCCGAGAACCGCCGAGACGCCGCCGCCGCCGCCTGGGCACCGCGTGGGTGGATCAGGGCGCCCCTGCGCCCGCTGGAGCGCGGCGCCCCTTGCTTCCCGGACCCGCCTGGCTCCGGCCCCTGCCCAAAAGTGGGGGCCCTCCCAGGCGAAGGACCCTGCGCAAAGGAGTGGCCGCGGGTGAGGCTCGTAGGAGAAGCGAGAAGTCGAATGGCGTTAGAAAAGTTTGGGTAGGGAGAGCCGAGCCTGAAAAACATGAGAAGAGACAAGGCGCGAGGGGAGTCTCCTTGGCGGAGGATCCATTCTAGCGGTTTAGAGACAGCTGTGTGTATATTTGGTCTCCTCCGTGTGTGTTGGACTACAGTTCCCATCGACTTTAGCCAGCAATGCCAATGTGCTGCTGCTGGCCAGAATGGATAACAGGATAGACAAATAGGCTAGGCTAGGCTAGGCTAGGCTAGGCTGTGCTGCTATTAAGGCTCCTGAAAGCCTGAACCGTTCCATAATACTCCATGTATACGATAGACTATAATCCATGAAGGCATATGCCAGAATATACGTATTCTTTTTGCTGTCGCAATCTTATGTGGCTACTTTCTGGAAATTAAAAAGTCTGCCATGGTTTCCCTATGCCAACTCTGACTTTCCTCAGTCTGCTTTAGCCTGCTGTCCCCACAGACTCTAATCCCCTTTAACAGAAACTGTTGTGAACTGCACAGAGTTTCAACCATTGGGCAGGGCAGAAATAAGATAAACAACAATACTTACAAAACAGTTCTGCCTAGTCCTTTTACTTGTGCAGGGCTGACAGTCATGTTGATGCTCTCCTCCTGTGTCTACCAGGAAGAGGGATTTCTTGTGCATGCTGTGCCCTACAAGTCCCCCAAGCCTAGGCATCTATGCTTGGTTAGCCTTTCAGATCAGTGTCCTTCATACCACTGCAGCTATAGCGGTTTTGATCTTCGTTAGGGTGCTGGCTTTATCCTGATCATGGTTCACTTCAGCATATGGTGGGGATAGCACTGATTTGTAGGGACAAGAGGAAATTGGCAAGTCAAACTGCATTAATCCTGATGTACTGTAGTGTCTAAGAGTGTGAGCTACGATCTCCACATCAGGTGCCAACTTGCTAAACAAGCAAGTATTCACCCACCCACCAAAATGGGAATATTGCTTTAATGTACTGATTTGCTCTACTATAAAGGGTGATTGTAAGAATTGCTGAGAGAATATATGGGAAGTATTTTGAACACTTGAAATAGGTTACATTTGCTGTCTTAAGTATTATTAGAACCTTGCGGCCTGCACAAATAGGTGAGAAAATAGGTAATGTGCCCACCAAATGTGTATCAACATAAACTGACATTAAATGGGAAGGCTGTTAACTGTACAAATACTTGCAATTCCTTATTATGCATACTTGGAAATAAGTGCCACTTCATTCACTGGATCTTGCTTCCAATGAAGTCCTGATTTTCAGGCATAGTAAGGAAAATATTAGACCCGTATTTGAATAACCAGTCCCAGTGTTTTAAGTTCAGAAGAACACTGAGCATTACAGTGGCATACCTTGCTTCACTGGAGGAGACTAAGGGATACAAGGCTTACCATGTTTTTTCTTTGTGCCGCACTAAACGTGGTAGGATCCACTTCCAGTAAAGGATCTGTGCAAACCTGTAATAGTGACCCAAACTAGTGATGGCGATTAAAGTATACCCACACAAAAGGGATTGTTCATAGGTGGGTGGATTCTCCCACTAGACACTGGTCAGTGAGGGGAACCTTCTGTGCATATTGGACTGTGGATACTGGGATTCAAGTCCTTCTTCAGTGGCACATGAATTTCTCCATCAAACTCACAGCACTGTTAAGAAAAGAGCCAGACAGGATGGCCTCACATATTCTGCCTGCCCCGAAATCTTTAGGGGAGGATTCCAAGTTTATATTCCAATCTAAACATCATTAAAGAGGAAGCATCACTCATGGGAGCAAAAGGTACTCTGCACATGCTTAATGGCACTTTTCCAACCGGCCAGCATGCTGGGGAACGGGAAAATATCTCGCTTAGAGCATGGTGGGAGGGGGTGTGACCCCGATCCCATCGAGGCGCCTAAAGCAGGCTGCAGGTCGGAGCGGAGCCCCTCCTGCCCGCCAGCCCAGCCATCTTGCCCACCAGAGCGCCTCACCAATCCTGCCTCCCCGTCACGTCAGCAAGCCAAACCCCCGCATGGCCCCGGGAAGCCTGAGTGGCTGGCAGATAAACAACGGCGAGAAGGGAAGGAGAGAGAGGGAAAGAGACCCCGAAAGCGGAGGGCTTCCCTCCTTTTCCCTGTCTCCCGCCCACCAGAGAACCAGCCCCCCTTTCCTCCGGGGCTCGAGCAGGAGGGGGCCGGGGGCGGGCCGAGAGGCTTCCCTCTCCCCGAGCGGACTGCTCGGCGTGCATTTATCATTTTCCTCCCTCCTCCTCTCCCGCTCAGTTTCCTGTCTGGCTTTGTGCTGGCGACGGATATGTGCAGCAGCGCCTACAGGTGTGTCTGCTCCGCGCTGCCTTCTTCCCTTCCCGGGGCAGGGCTGGCAGGCGGCGAGCGCGAGGAGAGGCGGGCGCTCCGGCGCATCATGTGATGAGCCCCATTGCTCTCCGTGGCGGCGGCGGCGGCGGCGTGCCTTTCCTCGCTCTCGCCCCCACTCCCCGCTTCTCCGGCCGCCTCGCCTCTCCTCTGGAAGCCGCCGCCTCGCTCGCCCCGACGGGCGGAGGCTGCCTGGCGTGGAGCGGCGGGCGCGAGCGGAGCATGGCGAGCCCCCTGGCCGCGGTGGCGGCTGCCGGCGCTGCGCGCTGCTTCCAGGGGCTGCTCGGCTGAGGCGCGGCCGCTTGGGAGGGAGCAGCTCGGCGGCGGAGCCTGTAGCCCGGGAGCCGCGCACACAAAGGCACCGCGAGCGGCCCCGGCCAGCCAGCCTGCGCCGCGCTCCAACTTGGGTAAGTTTGCGCTCCTCGGCTCTTCGGTGCTCTCCTCTGGCGGAGGGTGGCTCCACCTGTTGAAAGCCCCGAAACCCCTCCCGGGAATGCTGATTTGCTGATCCAGTCAAGCAAACAAATCCAGCGGCAACCAACCCCCTCTGGGAAGCGCTCCGCGTCGCTCTCATTCAGAGGGTGGCTTCCCTCGATCCCGCCGCCGCCGCTTCGGTTTCATAGACTAAGGAAGTTCTGAGATCTGGGAGCCCACAGGCGTCCGTCTGAACCGACTGCGCGGGGCTGGAGCGAGGCCCGGGAAGGGGAGCGTGGATCTGATTGTCCTGGTGGGTCTATTTCTCTCTCTCGTTCCCTGTGCATGCATGTAATTGCTCGTCCTTCCTCCTTTGAACAGCAGATGGTTTCCATTAAGGGCAAAGCTTTGGCTCACTCCCCTCAACTATGTGGCTGTGGACTTTGATTACGCTACTTAACAGTACCAGGCTTTTAAAAATGTGAAACTTTCCCAAGGTCTGTCGTGAGAACTGCTTTTCTCTCCCCGTTCCACACACACACACGCACACACGCACTCACTTACAATCTCTCTTTTTTTCTAGATAGACAAACCGGTGAGGGATTCCCGGCAGGAATGTTGGGGGAAAACCATTTCTTTCGGTATATACGGAGATTTCTCCTCCTGTCTTTTTTGGCACTAGGCTTATGGAAAACAGAGCAGGAGTTCTTAGTATGTTATTATCGTCGGGAGTTTCATAATCGCCACCCCACCATTCAGATAATTAAAATCCAGTCATTCAAATCCCATTCAATCGGGGGGGGGGGGTGTAGCCAGTCACTGGTGGCTTTGGTGGTATTTTGACACTTCTTGAGGTGGCTGGCCCTCTTGTTTTTGGAATCTACTTTGGGGTTCAAAGGTGGCTTTGTCTTATAGAAAGACAAAAGCCTAAAACTTTCTACTAAAGCTTCTTTGGAGAGACTGTACAGACAATTTGCTGTAGGCAAATTGGATCCTGTGCGTGGTTTGCAATTCGGGTTTATTTGCTTTGGAATTGCACAGCTTTGTTCCAGGGCTTTGGCATTCTGTGCTCCAAGTGATTTTGTCCTTTTATATGTGTGTGATTCTGCTGCTTCCCATTTCTGTAACAAGATAGTTGCCTTGTGAGTTAATCAAAGGCCAAAAAATAAGGTAACCTCTGCGTGCATGTGTGCGTACACCCACACCCACACCCACACACACACACACTGGATACTTGAATAACACACACATCAGAGATAATGCATTTATAACCCATTTGTCACTTTTACAACCTAGGAATATGAAACTGACAGCTTTTTATGTCTTTTAAGTTCAGCTGCCTAGGCAGACTTGAATTGTGTCTCTGCTGCCTTCTTCAAAAAGAAAGGCTACTAATCTGTAAGTGTCTGGTGCTCACCTGTTGTATCTGACCCTATGCAGCATCTCTTGCTACTACCCAGCATACCAAGTCAAAGAATTTGATGTCTGCAAAGAATTTGGAATAAGGCATTGTTGTAGTAATACAACATGAGTGCAACAGTTTCTCTGTGTTGATTTAGAGAAGTAGCCTTGTTACATTTTTGCAACCCTGGGCTAGGCATGTTTACTGAAAAGTATATCAGGACGTCCTCCTCATAACCCTGTGATTTACTCTGAAGTAACATAGATAGCATGCATCAGATTCGCAGCTGCATAAGATGTTTTTGGCCGTCCCTCCCTGTCCGGTTATTTGATCCTCATATGCTTCCTATTCATGAATGTTCCTTATTTCCAAAGGAATTTGGGGTTTATTTCCTAACATGGAATGCGCCCTTGATGGCAAAAAGAGGCCACTGTGACTGGACTTCTAGATCATGAAGTAACAAGGCGAAGGATGATGTTTTAGTGAATAGGTGAAAATAATGTATATAGATGCAGTGGCACATCAAATCCAGTGTAAAAGAGGGGAGAAAGGCTCTGATAATGGAGAAAAAAGGGCCATTGCTGCCAAGTGGGCTGGACCAAGACATCTGACTTGGAACAATACTGGGAAGAATTGGACTACTTTGGGGTTTTGTGTGGAAAAAACACTAAGCAGTAACAGATCAAGGGTTGGATCCAGACTTAGTCACACTTAACGTCAACACTTAAATCCACAGAACATACATTAAGGTTATTTAAGGCCTAACTCAAGTCCTGTTGATTTTGATGGACCTATTCCAAGACTGAACAAGTCTGGATCGAACCCTGTCTGGATCCAATTGCTTGCACTGTCCCCAGAGCAGACATGCAAAAATTGTAAAAGCATGCCTATAGTTGATGATCCTGGTTACTTAACCACAAATGAAATTTTATTGCTTCCTTCCAAAAATCTAAAATATCTAATACTCAGCAAGAGGTGTGAATGTACTTGGTTAAAAAAAAACAACCTAGCATGTAGAGTAAGTTTGACAGACCCCAAAATGCCATAATTCTCTACATACCTGTTGGGTATAGACCTCAGTCACAGACATGTTTGTTAGTATGGAAATCGACAAACACAGACTTTATTCTGAAAGAACCGTCTGTTGATACTTTGTTGTTTGTTTTTCAATGGTAGCTTTTCTGTATTCACTGTTCACTGTAACCAAAGGAAGAATAGCAATCTTCTTAGGCTAGTTCATAATGCAGGAATAAAAACAACTGAAGCATTTTCCTTTCCTGTTTTCAATACAATATGGACCTTTTAAAGAAAGGGGTTTTCTATGCTATTTATGCAAGACAGAAGTTTTGTGTCCCAGACTTTGCTTGCCTATTCCCTTTGAAGTACTGATCATCTTTGGTCTAGCACTCCCTTCTCTTTGTGTGATGAAATATAAATAATATGTACAAATAGGGCAGCAGTGTGGGAGTGCTTGGGCCCTTACAAATGCAAGGGAACAGGTGACTCTATCCTTTGGATCCCCTGGCCAATGCATATGTTCTGTAAAATTAGAAGTCTTGACTGCTATACCAAAGGTTCCATTTATCACTTTGGCAGCTTCAGAATTAGAAGAAATCCTGGTTAGGTTTATGTGGTTTGTTTCTATATTACCTAGTTTTGGCCTTGTTTTGCTCACTGCTTCTTATGCTCAGGCTGGCCTCAGATTGGTGCCCAAGGCCAAAATCCAAATGATACCTCCATTTTCTAATATGTGGATCAATTTACCACGCAAGGCCTCTTCTGCAAGTTTCATTTGAGTGATGAAATTGTAGGAACTTCACAAAAAGGATTACTCTGTTGTTGACTACATATCATTCATTTATGATTTATTTATGTATTCTAAAAAACATATATCTTGTTGTTCTCCAGTGTGAAACAAAGCAGCTTATAGCAGCAGCAGCAGCAACAAAATAATTCAGTGGTAAGAATATAAAGCAACAAACATCACAATTTAAAATAGAAGTAAAATGCACATTGTATAACAGGAGCACTCAGTAGCATAAAAATATCGAAAGAACAGTTAGCAAACTTAAACTAAAACAGCATATGCCAAAAGGGACTTAACCTGGGGCTAAAAGGAGCAGATACTAAGGCCTGCCAAGCCCCTACTGGGAAGGACATTTCATAAAGCAGGCACCACAACCCAAAAGACCCTGTTCCACAGCCAGCAGAACACAGTACATGGAGCATATGAGGGATATGTGTGGGGGGAGATCTTATTTGTCTTCCAAACCATTTAAGGCTTTACAGGTAATTGAAATACAATGACAGCCAGCAATAAATGCGCTGTCAGTGTCATACAGAACTGGAGTAAGATGGCCCATTTGGCTACCACCAGATAACAAGCAGGCTATATTGTTTGGCATGATGTTGACGTTTCTGAACTTTAATCAAGGTAGCCCCACATAGAACATGTTACTGTAACCAAGAGGTTATTCAGGTGTGAATGACTGTGACTGTATCTAATGGTTGTGCCTTTCATATCATATCATATCATATCATATCATATCATATCTATCTGCCTGAAGCTTTGCTGTCTGAAATAGTCCCCAGATAGGTAGACAGCAATTCGCCTCATGTTAAGGCTGCCGTGGTTCATATCTTTTATTTGTATATTCTTTTCTTGTATGGTTATATCACAAATAAGCACCGCCTCTTATAAACCTTGCTAGCCAGTAACCTCCTTGGTTGAACTGTTTGCCTTTTGGTTAATTTTAATTGTACTTTCATGAGTGTATATCTTGCTGAACTCAAGTGGTGCTTGCTTTTGAGTGGATGTGCATAGGATTGCATTGCAAATCTTTCAGGTTCTAGGAAAGCAAACCAAAAACAGCATGTGGGGCTAGTTTGCATGGATGACCCATGGTTTTCTCTGCGCACACATGAGGAAGTGCACCAGCACAATGCCTGACTTATGCTTCTTGCTTCTGCTTTTTAATAAACAGGCTGTCATAGGCTGTGAACCCAATGGATAACTCAACAGTAAACCATGTGTTAAGTTCTAGCATAACTGATATGTCAGGCAGGACTCTGCCTTGTGCAATGTTGCTATTATAATAATAGGTTTTGTCTGTGTTGGTCAGATAATGTTTTTTTTTCCAAAAAGTGCATTGACTAAGGGAAAATATCTGAATTTTTAATATCAACTAAAACTGCAGTTAGAAAGATCAGCAAAGATGGGAGTTCATGAAATCTTCTTGTTTTTCATAGGCATTCAAATGAGTAGTCGCAGCTACCTAAACTTCTAGATTTCTCTGTTGGATCAAGAGGATCATCTCCACTAGGGAAGACTAAGGAATCCAGAACAAAAGGCTCAGATTTCAATAGAAGTGTAAGGTGGTAAAAACTAAGCAGTCTTAGTGTATCTTACCTCCTGTCCTGGGCAGGCTGGCCATGTTGCAGTAATCTTTCAGACACAATCATTTTTAGACTAGGTTTCTGCTAGCTATGCCAGGATCTTGTTTCAAATTTGCTGTTTTTGCTCTTTTATGTGCATTTTTTGTTCATTTTTACAGCAGCAGAGACTTTGCAAATGTTCAGAACAATTAATGATGCTTCATCCTATTTCTTAGTAAACAGTGTTCTGCCACAAATGCAACTAGCCTGATTTCACCTTTTTCTCAAATACAGAATGTTCACTTACTGAACTCATAGTCAACAAGGGTAGTCATTTGATCATTGAGTAAAACTTTTATTACCTTTACAGTGGTATATGCTTTTCTGTGTCAGTTTTATGCACTGTATTGATCTCTTGATCACAATCCCATGCTTTGCAATAAACAAAATGGGCCCTTTCCTTTCTTTTAAGCAGTCACCCACAACTATAGCTTTTTACAGCCATATTATGTGTTGTTGTCTCTCCCCTCCTCAGAGAGAGTGAGAGAGAGAGAGACAGAGGGAGGGAGGAAGGGAACAAGCACTAGGCATGAAAAGGGCAAAGGTGTCCCTGGAGCCAGGCAGTAACTGAATAAGAATGACAGCTATCTTCTTCTTGCAGCTCAGTTTGTCAGGCCATATGGATTGATTAATCACAGGCCTGGACTGATTTAGGAGATCACCAAGAATACATATGAAAATGCTCTCCTTGGATCAGCAAAGAAGACTTATTCTGCCCAAAGTAGTTAATCAGACTGTCCCACTGCTTCACACTGAATCCTTTCAGATTATCAGAAACTCCACACTTTTGCTACTGAGACTCTGTTAAGGAGTAACATTGAAGGAGAAACATGTGCAAAGTTTTTATACTGCTTTGTTACGGAATATCTCTCTCTCTCTCTCTCTCTCTCTCTCTCTCTCTCTCTCTCTCTCTCTGCGTGTGATAGAGAGAGAGAGAGAGAGCTAAAAAGGCCAAATATCAGTAGGCTGTCATATTTGGAGATATTTTTCAGACCATCAATAGCTCAGAACATATTTCAGCAGGTCATCTACTCAGTAAATCCTATGAGACTGTAGTAGACCTCCAAACACAGGTGGTTCCTTCTCAACAGGTGTGTCAATCTTTGTTCTGACTTTATTAACTGGCCAAAAACACTGAAAGGATGGAAGCAGGCTCATTTTTCATGACAACATTGGATTGGTTAGCATCTGCACATTTTGTCTTAAATCCCTCTTCTGCTTCTGCAAAGGCTAGAGTGTGGTTATAGAAATGTTTGGGGACTGTGGGCACTGTCAGCATTTTTAAGAAGTGCTGTGAGCACCAGGAAAAATGAGTTGTTGTAAGGATGGTGGGCCAATCACTGAAATACTGATATGAAATACTGGGAGTGCCCTTCCATCCTGCAGTATCTAAGACTTCCCACCTCCCTTTCTCCATCCATCTCTCTCCCTCTCCCTCTCCCTCCCCCCCCTCTCCCTCCCTCCCTCCCTCCCTCCCTCCCTCTGTGATACCCTGCCCGCTTTCCTGCTTTCCATCCTTCCACCCATTTCTCTGGCTCTTTCCTCCCTCTCTACCTTCCCTCTCTCATTCATTCTCTGCCCATCTCTCTATGGGTCCCCTTCCCTCCTTCTGCTTTGTAACTCCTGCTGTCTCTCCAGCTCCATCCTTCCTTTCATCCCTCTGGTACCCCATTTTTTCCTCTGGTTCTCTTTTCTTTCCTTCTCTCTATCACTTATCTTTCCTTCCTTTGCTTCCAAGTGTGTGTCTGACTCCTGGCCCCTCTCATATTCCTTTCTTTCTCTGCTCCTGGCTTGCTTGCTCTTTTTCATCATCTCCTCCTCTCTTTATGTCTCTTTCTTCCTTCTGATGCGCCTTCTTTCTTTCATTCATTTCTTGTGCCTTTCTGGACTTCACCCCCACCCACTTGTTTTTTTTCTCAGGGATGCTTTCATTTTCCCTATTAAAACCAATAGAGTGATTCATCCATTGACCTTAACATTCACACTCTATTTTATTTGTAGTTTATCTGCTGCCGTGCGCCACCCAGAAGGTGTTGGCTATTTGGCAGTATAGAGATATCATTAATAATAATTAAAAATCCAGTTAATACGATGCAAGGGAGAAAAGTTATCCCCTGCCAGGACTGTGTTTTCCTAAGGCTCCTTTGTGGGATTTGTGGCAGGCTGAATTCCAGCCTTATTAAAACCAATGGATGACTCAGTTGGTTTTAATGGAGAAGGAAAATGAGGAAGGAGAAGCCCCTCTACTGAAAATAAGTTGGAAGGTGTTGTGGTCACCCCTGCAAAGGACCCTGTTGCTCCAAGGAACTTCTGTGGGGAAGGCACTTGCATCCCCAGGGCTTTTCTTTGGCAGAAAAACTGTGTGCAAGTAGATAGAGCAATAGCTCCATTCACTTTCAGAGGAAAGAGAGAGCTTGGCAGGAGCAATCCCCTCTGTAGTGTGGTATTCAAGGCCTCTGGGCTGTAGTCTTGGTTTTTAAGAGGGAAAACCAGGAATCTGGAGATTATCATTCACCTAGGGAAAACTGATGAATAAAGTTTTTTCTCCATTGATCTTGGGGCTCCATGTCTAAAGCCGATGAACTAGGCAGCTTCTTGGAAACTAAATCTTTTGGCAGCAGTTATCACAATGGCTACCCTTCCCTTTCTATTTCTGTAGGAGGGAAATTTCTTGAATCAGGCTCTAAAGTGATCTAAGTGATTCCAGTAAGTTTCCAAACAAACTTTGTAATGTAAGTTCCTATCATTCTTCTGGAATTGATAAGGCATGACTTGTAGCAACTTGTGGTTACTATGTTGAAACATGTTTGGATCCTAGCCTCTGGGAGAAGTATTTAAAAAAAACATTATTTGCCTTTTAGTGTGGGAAGGTGAAAATGAGTGGAAGGATAGATTGATGTCATATAAGGTGAAATAATTCTAATTGAACTTAGCCTGGGTGAGTCAAAGAAACATATGTGGGTGGGTGGAGATGGGCTTGTAAGAATACCTTATAAATCTCTGTCTTCATCTGACAATAAAATAAAAATTACAAATACCATTGAAAGCTTTAGTCTGTGAATGTCTGGAATACTCAAACTGCCATGAAAAAGTGGTCCTGTCTACACTGCCAAATATAATTCTGACTAGGCTGGCAAATGTAATGAAAATAGCAGCACCTTTATTTATTTATTTATTTATTTATTTATTTTTCAATTTATATCCTGTATTTTTCCTACAAAGGGCTCAAGGCAGCTTACATCATTCTCCTCCTCCATCTTATCCCCACAATAACAACCCTGTGAGGTAGGTTGGACTGAAAGTCTGTGACTGGCCCAAAGTCACCCAGCTGGCTCCATGGCTGAGCGGGGACTAGAACCCAGATTGCCTGAGTTCCAGTCACCACACTGGCTCTAATAATATTAATACTCACTGTTTCTTAGCTGTACTTCAACTCATCAAACTAAATCATGTTATAGGGGTGACATGACTATGTACTGAAGCTACCATGTTTAAATCCTTAGCATAGTAACTCACAATTTCAGATCTTAAATTGCAGGTTCGAATGCTTCAATATAGAACTCCTTTCAGCCTAAGGGCCAATTCCATCCTTGAAAAACTATTGGGGGTCCTGAGACAGGGCCAAAGATGCCAAACTCCAAACATATCAGCATATTTTAGCTTAAAACTTATACTGCCAGTATTTCAAAAAGCTTAAGAAGAAGCGGATACTGAAGATGAAACTCAAATACTTTGGCCACCTAATGAGAAGGAAGGACTCCCTGGAGAAGAGCCTAATGCTGGGAACAATAGATGGCAAAAGAAGAAGGGGACGGCAGAGAATGAGGTGGCTGGATGGAGTCACTGAAGCAGTTGGGCTGAGCTTGGGTGGACTCCGGGGGATGGTGGAGGACAGGAAGGCCTGGAGGAATGTTGTCCATGGGGTCGCGATGGGTTGGGCACGACTTAGCGACTAACAACAACAAAGAATAAGAAGCATTTCACCCTTTTAGAATAGGGAAAGGATGTACATAAGCAGGGAAATCACCAATTGGTGGTTTGAGGAAAGGTGATGGGGCCCAGGGATTTGACCACTCAGAGGAGTGGATTTTCTCCCTGGTCCTGAGTTTCTGCACCTCTCTTCTAAATCATGGAATACTCTTAATATGCATGCACCCATAGCTATATTTTTTCACCTTCAGTTCCACTTCTTTTATAGAATGCATAAAGCGAGGGTCCTTTATGTTCTTCCAATATTACAAATCTAGTAGTGGAAGCTAGATGTTATATAGAAAGGCTACCCAGGCTGCAGTCTCTTCCTACACCAGTTTTGCTCAAATTCTCAGAAGGACAGCTGTGCTATGGAAAGAAAACACAGCTTGGACTTGGTGGGAAAAGATGGCTTATGTGCTGCTAAGGTAATGTTCAAGGAACCTCTGGAAACCTCAACTATCTTGTCTTTTGTTGCAAAGGTGCATGAGTTGTATAAAGTTCTCTCAAGTTTATTCTGCTGTTGTCTAGGACCAGTCTTTGGATTAGACCCAATGAAACATTCTGTGAAATTATTTTTATGTTGTGTGGTTCAATAGAAGATTACTCCTAAACAAGACCGTGCCATGAAGGCTATGCTTTTAAGGTAGAACAGTTGAACATGAAGCAGCCCATGATGTTCACTAGGAAGACAACCGGTACTATATCTCTGACATAGTTTATGCAGTCCAGCCCATACCGTGCTTCAGGCAAAGTGCAGGTTTAGTGCAAGGTGGTTCCCTTGGATGACTCATAAGGAAGCAAGCCACACATGCCATAGAAAGGCAGAAATGGGGTGACTAAAACAATTTGGTCATACTTGTACCATTGATCACAAAATCACAGAAATAACGTAGTGTAAATATGGTTACCTCCTCTTTATATCTAAACAGAAACAGGTCACTGTGCTTGGGCTGTTCCTGCATTTCAGCATTTTTATTCTGTAGGAGATAACTGCAGTGTTTTGTCATATATAAGCTTTAGGAAGAATGCTTTGGGTGTATGTGTTTTTAGTTGTTAAATAACTGCACTCAGTGGCATGCTTAATTAAAGCACATAGGTATTATTGAAGATTATTATGCGAAGTCTAATGTGGCACCAACTTGGATCTTACAAAAATGAATAAATCAATGCAGATTATCTTGAAAACAATAATATGTGTTTTAAGAATTCAAAATTGGTTTTTAAGTGCCATGCTTTATACTTTTGGGAGAAAATACTGCTCTGACCTGAATTGAAAATCTATCTTTTGAATAACAAATATCACTTGGGTAGCTGCTATATTTTTCCTCATAATCGTGATTTAATATTGGAGGTGTTTCTTTAACTTTTCTTACTAAATGTTAAGAGTGATGAACAATATGAGAGTCACCACCCATACTGACATGTTTCAGAGTCAGAAATACCACCTTGACCAAGTTGGCTGGTCTTTGCAATCATTTTATCTTTGGTAATAGGTCCAGCACAGACACAGACCAACATGCTTAAAATTTCAATTGGATTCTCATCTGGGAATCATTTATCATGACAAGAAAAGTATGCACAGAAATGTTTTCACCCCCTATAGAACTTACTACATATAGTGGAACACTTTGGATTAGTACTTAGGATTGCCATCTCATTTGAGGGAAACCTCAATTTCCCCAATTTTCAGATGCCTCTTTATTAATTATTAAGGGAAAATCAACATATGGCAGGGCAGTTTTCATTTTTGGTGGATGATATTTGTATAGACATTCTAGCCCCCTCGGCTTCAAAAATGGTGGGTAGTTTCAATTTGTAAGCCTAGTCTCCCAATTAGAAACATTTTTAAGATTTTGTAGGCTGATTGTCTGCACTTGGCTTATCAGCTGTAATTTTTTTCTGCAAGACTGGTTGTTACTGCTACAATAGTTAGGTAACCCCATGTAAAAACTACAGTAGAGTTGACACAGCCTTCACAACAATCACTTTCTGAGGGACCAGGACAATCCTGCTCTCGCAAACCACTAGGATACTAGATCTTTTAGCCAGCCCAAGGTACGATGTGATCAATCAGGGTTGGGCGGAAGTTAGCTCTCCTGATATTGTTACTCTGCCAGTAGTTAGGAAGGCTGGGAGTCAAAGTGAAAAACATCAGGAGAGCTACTTCTGTCCACCTTTATGATGTCAAAAGCAGCTGAGAGCTCCAAAAAGAACTATAGCCAGGTATTCTTGCTACATGGAGATCCTTCCCCTGAGTAGGCTGTTAAAGCAAGCTTTATTCCATGATTATAATGCAAACTAGATTGAAAAGTTAAGAAAAAATGCATCACCATCCAGCAGTGATTTGAATTGCTTTGTCTCAGTTTGCTCAGTACCTTACGAAGCAAACAACCCCCCCCCCAAAAAAAAATCCCCACACAGAAAGTAACCTTGGGCTTGGGCCCAACCCAAAATTGGCAAGATTTTCTTTGTGGATCTAGATGTTTGTTGGATTGGTTTGTCTTCTGCCAAGCTGACTATGAATGGAGGCTCTTCTCCTGGTGCTGCACCATCTCAAACAGAACATGTTTCAGGCAGGAGTGGATGCTGATGGTTCTCTGCTTGTAGAATCCCCCCATTCTGAGAGGCTGTTCTGGCACCTCTTATTGTCACTTTGGTTACAGGTGAGGACAATCCTATATTCTCAGCATTTTTAAAATAAACCTTTTAAAGCCCATTTTGGCTGCTGTAAATTTCTGGAATATTTCATGCTGTGCTGCAAATGTTTTCGATATGGGTTCCTCCAGCACTGTTTGGTTTTGTTTGAAAGCCACCCTGGAAAGGCAATTGATAGCAAAGATATATGATATGCATTTTGGAATTAAATATATCTAAGTTTATTTATTCTGAATATCAAAGTCTTGCTTTTTAGCAAAGTACAGAAGGCAGCTAATGATCAGATGCACAATCTGAAGATGCAAAAGTTTTCCCTGTTGTGTAAATTGCTAGAGAACAGTTCATACTCCTAGAAAAGTAAACAGTGTGAGGAGGAGGCATGTGTGAGAGCTATATTCAGAGGTGGAAATCCACTGGATCCCTGGGCTCAGCTCCCCAGACCCTGGTCAGCATTGCAGTGGCTCAGAGTCTCAGTTCATGGCAAGAACACCCAGCATTCATTCATGCCAGGAATCAACCCCAAATGCTGCATAAGCAGCGCCCCTCACACCTGCCAATGCAGCTGCTTTTTGAGTAGCTGCGGCTGATGCTGAAGACGGCTGGTTGCAAGGAGCTCACCAGGAAAGGAGCCCCCTGCGACCTCTAGCAGTGCTCCCCTTGTGCACTAAGTGCCACTGCTGTTTGGGCTGCTGCAGCTGATATGGAAGAAGTTTGCCATTTGCCCAACCAGGAGTCTGCAAGTGTTCATGGACTTCCTCTTGGCTCAGCTTGCTTTGGAAAACTGGGCTGAGCACAAGAGGAAACCCATGAATGCTTGGAGGAATGATTTTCAGCAGGGTTTGCCTCTGTCCTATGATCAGGGGGCTCCTTTCAGTACGGTTTGCCACTATCCTATCAGATCCCATAGTGTTAGTATTTAAGCTGAGCAATACAATAACAAGCTTTTCTCTCAGTTCCAAAGAGTAATCAAAGAAAGCACCCAGAGGACATTCCAAAAAGGCCATCATTCCTTATAACCATCCATTTCTGCTCAGTGGTGGTATTTAGTAGCAGCTTCTGTCTGTCACAAAATCTAGGTGAGCTCATATGGAGAAAGGAAATTGTTCAGATATCTTGGTTCAGGCTGTAAAGGTCTTTAAAATTACAACTTATAGTAAGTGGGCCTGGAAATGGATCTGGAGCCCAATACACTGAATTCTTAGTCACAGGTGTTGCAATGGTACTATGTACTATGGTTTCTGTACCATGTTCAGTAGTAGTGCCACATGTAATGCATACTAGAAGTCTAATTTATTTATTTTTTTGATTTATATCCTGCCTTTTTCCTACAAAGGGCTCAAGGCAGCTTACATCATTCTCCTCCTCCATCTTATCCCCACAACAACAACCCTGTGAGGTAGGTGGGGCTGAGAGTCTGTGACTGGTCCAAAGTCACCCAGTTGGCTCCATGACTGAGTGGGGACTAGAACCCAGATCGTCTGAGTCCCAGTCCCATGCTCTTAACCACTACACCACACTGGCTCTCACTGTACTAATGATCTAACTAGAGAAAGTTTAGCCATCTGCAAAGGAGGAATTGATCATCTGGGCTGAAAGGCAAAAAGGTTCTAGGACAGACTTTATTAGTCAGAATGAAAAGGGTTCAACGTGTGCATGGTTACTTTAACATCTTCAAAGTAATAAATACATAAATAAGGCTCCTGGCCATGTTTTCTATGGATAATACATAGGCACGATTCAAGCAATTATTCTCACAATGCCAGTAAAGATGGCATTTACTGTTGTACCTGACCGTGTAACAGAAAAGAGTTTCCTCAAGATTTTTGTCTCTTGTAATTTATTTTTTCCCCCAGAACCTATATTTTTCTGCCAGTCCACTAGGATTATTATGCACATCATTGTGAACCTTGCTTGTGGAACTCCTGGGTATTTTGCTAGCACAGATGGCTTGGGCAGTCGAGCCAAGACTTCCCAGGGTTGCTCTAGTGTTTTACTGGCTTTCAAGTTTCCAGTCTTCCTGACTTCATGCTGGGAAGATAACCCTTCTTCTTTAGTTATTTATTGTAGAAAGAATGAAGGGGTTTTTAAAAAGCTTGCTCTCTAAATGGCTCCCAATAAATGGCTTCTTGCTGCAAATGCCCCTTTCTTTTTCTCAGCAGCTGATATCTTGTATTGTGATTGTAACTACATTATGTTACTGACATTTTTATTAAAAACAGACTTTGAGTAACATGCATTTTATGGATTGATATGAGAGCTGATTCTGTCATGCCCTGATGAACTTTAAACCTGAGTAACCAATGAAGAGCTTCCCTGTTCTTTAAACATTCTGTCCCTGTTTTTATCTGATAATCAGCAAATAGTGTGGACTGGGTGGAAAACATGTTGAGAAACAAATCATATTTGAAGTTTGCATGGGTGGTCTTCTTTGGAATACTGTGCGATAAAACCTTAAAATTGCTAGATTAAATTTGATACCATATTCTTAGTGAATTAACATGTTCCTAAATGTTAATTATCATAATCCAAAATCCCAAGGGAAATAAGTCTTGTCTCCTGGGAATGATATTATACCATATGAGATGGGAGAAGGTTTTTCATAGGTGCTTAATTGGAGCACTTTTGCCATTGGAATGAATATCTCCAATACCTCTAGAAAGCTGCTGTTCTGAGGGATCTTTAATCTGAAAGCATTTTAGACAGAGTGAGGCAGCTGTGTCAAGCCCTAGCTTAGATCCAGCTGCCAGCATGCTCTGATTTGTACATGTAATGGACAGGGCATTATCTTGCCCTTCACAAGAAGTCTTGGGCCAGGCCTATGGGAGGGGTCGTGTACATTTGCCATTTCCTTCCTTCAAGCCACAGGAAATACAAGGGAGGACTCCCAAAAAACAGGAATTATCTTCTGGAGGGCAAGTGTTCTAGGAACCCATCTGCATCAGTGTACCCAGCTGGGTTGTTGTGAGAGGCTGCATTTGGCTTCAGTGAGGTTTTTTTGGAGACTCTTTCAGCCCATGGTGGCTGATTTACACAAACAACATACAGGAGTGAAATTTTGTTCAGCTGAGCATTGAGCAGTTTTTGATCAAAAATGGCATGACTCTTGTGCTCCACCCTCCCTATTCACCCGATCTCACCTGTGTGACTTTTTCCCCCTTTCCCTGGATGAAAAAAGTCCTCAAAGGTTTTGTGGATGTGGAAGAGGTAAAACAAAAAATGGCAGAAGCACTAAAAGGCACCAATATCGACACATTCAGAACCTGTTTTGAGCAGTGGAAAAAAAGTCTCGATGGGTGTCTTGCATCAAACGGAGAGTACTTTGAAGGTGACTGAAGTTAGAACATGTAAAAATAAATACATGGTTTATGAATTTATTAACACATTTTTATTTCCCCACCCCCTTTGTACTGCCATTGACCAAGCCCTGAGATTTTATTATCAGCTCTCACTGATAAGATTCAGATGGCCCTGGAGAGGATGCAAGTGGGCAGGTTTTTGCCACTGCTGCTAGTTCAGTCCAAGTTAATAAGCTAATGTGAACTTGAAAGCACAGTGTGACTGAGGGAACTGTCAGAGGTAGGAAAGGAATAGCCCAGTTCTACAAACAGCAGCTCTTCAAGGAACAGGAAGAACCATGCTGCCTGCCCCCTTTAGCACTCCTGGGTGCTAGTCACCAGGCTCAATATTTCAGGCATCTATAATTATTGGTCACCTGGATATTTGTATTCCTTCGTATAATGGATTTGATGCTCTATCACAGCATGACATCAAATTCAAGGGGAAGTGTCCCACAAGTGAAACAGCTTTACATGTCAGTTGCAAGTGGACATTCCATCAGGCTGCAGCAGAGGGAGGGCAGGGAAGCCTTATTTGCCTGCTCAGTGACTCACTCTAGTTGGCTCCACTCCTCCTGCTACAGTGGCCGATCAGGCCTCCAGGTGTTCAGGATGTCAGTTTGCATCCACCTAGGCAACATGGCTACTGGCAGGGCTTCCAGTTGCCTGCTACAGCATTAAGAATTTGTGTCTGAATGTGCTTGCTTTTTCTCTTCCCTGCTCAGGCTCCCGCCTTCCCACTGCCTCCTGTGACCCTTTCATTGTCTTTCCAAGTGTGACTCTTGCAGGGTTTGTTTTGTTTTATTGAATTTATACAAGTCACTCAAGGAGCCTTTTTGGCTGAAGAGGAAGATGTCTACTCTTTAAATAAAATTTATCGTTAGTGTGATATCTTTAATGAATTAATTATAGAGCCCACAGCCATCATACATTTGGGCCTAACACCCCCATACTCAACAGGTGTCTGGGCTGATAGGAATCATAGGAGCTTTTTGTCAAAAACATGGAGACAGCAGGCGAGCACAGATTTTTATCTACGTCAACACTAGACCAGTGATGTGGGAATACTCCATGGCTCTTTCCTGGCTACTGCTTTGATTTTTGTATAGGAGGGGAAGTAGTGGCAGGGTAGGTGGATGTTGCTTCTGTAGGAGCTCCTGAGCAACAATTCTGACTCTTGGTGGTTAGGGAAAAGGAGGTGGGACCAGGGAAGAGCCTACAGACATCTGGGAACCCCAAGAGGGCTGGATTTGGCTCCCAGGCTTGAGGTTCTCCATTCCTGGTTTAGGGTTGCTTGACAGGAGAGATTCTATCCATTTGTTTGCAGTGTCTGGTAGTTTAGCACATTAGGTTCTTTGTTAAATATAACCCTTAAATGCTTATTGTGTATAATGGGAGTCCGGGATGTGTTAAAGCCTGTCACATGGGATGAATATACTGTAGGAGATGAATGAAGCTGAGGGCATAGAAAACCTGTTCAGGATATTAAATATAAAAGCAATAATACTACTGCTTCTATTTGCTATTCCTGTGGGAGTAAAGAGAAAAAAAAACATTGTAAAATAAGTTTTTAATATGCATCATGGGTCATATCAGCAATTGAACTTATTTTCCCAAGTGAATTACTTAGCAATCCATGGAAACACCAATTGTAATTTTAAGGAATGTACATCACTTTTTTTAAGGTATACATTACAAATTCAGATAAACAATTTAAATTTCTTTTGAGTCCTTTTCCCTCCTTGGAAGCTGAACACCAATCTAATTATTTTAACTTAAAGGCTTTTTATTGAAGCAGAAATTGCTTTTGTAGCTAAATTGCAAAAGTTAGCAAGGTTTCACAGGAGTGGGCTTCCTCATATTAATTAAAAGGAGGGGTATTTATTATCCCCTATAGCCTGCAAATAACAATGTCAGATTTTCACCTGGTCTCATTTCCTTTGTGTGTCTGAAGATGAGAATTCTGATAACCACATAGCTTTTGCAGATGCCATCAAGGCAGGGAAAGAGAATCATGAACTGCACAAAGGAGTGGGTATTTATAAGAGTATGTTGGAAGACTTGCCTAATGCTACATCTTGAATTCCTAAATGGAAAAGTAATTAATAACACTATGAAATATAACATAGG
Source organism: Varanus komodoensis (assembly GCF_004798865.1). Classification (NCBI taxonomy): domain Eukaryota; kingdom Metazoa; phylum Chordata; class Lepidosauria; order Squamata; family Varanidae; genus Varanus; species Varanus komodoensis. Next base: position 1,423,610 of record NW_025335409.1, read on the forward strand.
ACTTCAGATGATGAATAATGATAATGCCAGGGACGCTCCATGGAGCCTTCTTCAACCCCGGTGACCTCTTGGACTTGAACTCCAATTGGACTTGTACTCCAAAATAGCAGCTGTTGTCTAACACATCTGGAGGGCACCAGGTTGGAGATGTCTCCCCTACAGCAATAACAGTTTCTCCCTGTAAGTGAAGATTAATACATGTTCGTTTGACTTCTTCCTTCTTCAAAGAAATGTATACCCAAGGAGGTGGTAAATTGCCTTGAATATAAACTGCCTTGAATATATTCTCCTTTGCTGAAACCGTATTGTGCCTGGGCATATTTTCTTGTGAAAAAGCATACATGTAGAACTGATACTACTTGAATAGAAGAGGTAATAGCCATATTTCTAGGGCTACTACATCTAGTACTTAACTGGAATATTTTTCTTAAACATGAAGCTCTGCAGTGGTAGCTCATCACTGCTATATAATCTTTCCATGTCCAAATGGTTAGGTGCCTATGATCATGTAGTGAGCTTCTCCGTCAGAGTGAGTATTCAAACCTAAATCTTCCCTATCTCGCCTAACACTGTTATAATTGTGAGATGAAAGCATGAATTAGGTTGACAGTATGTCTGAAGGACTGTGAGCTCTATAGGCAAATACACCATTTGTGTATATCAATACATAGTAAAGCATGTTCCTCAAAACTGATGACCTCTGAGCTTGTCTGACTTTGGATTTTTGAAAACAACAATATCAATGCTTTGGGCTCCTAAGCATAAGAAGCTTGTTTTACACAAGATTTACAGGCCGTAATCATGGCCAAGCCCTGCATTTATGCCATTTCTCAAGCATTCATTTAGAACAGGGGTCTCAAACTCAACTTACCTGGGGGCCGCTGGAAGTAGAGTCTGGGTGAGGCTGGGCCGCATCAAGTATTCACCGCGATGGTGGTGGGCCGCTCATCCCGCGTTGCTCCCGAAGGCTGGCCTGGGCGCCACCGGCGCTTTGAAGGCCACAGGGCCCGTGCCCTGCCCATCCCGGTGCACAGCTTAGAGGGAACATTGTGCCCAGGGTAACGACTCATGCAGGTACATGTGAGAAAAACGCACAGGCCACACTATCACTAAACTTTGATATCAAGTGGGGCCACAAAATATCATCCCACGGGCCGCAATTGGCCTGCGGGCCGCGAGTTTGAGACCCCTGATTTAGAATGTTGTTCACCAGCTCAGGGTGCTTCACAGCTGACATTGGGGGCTCCATTTTTAGGACCAAGTATTATGGCCTGATGCATTTCTGCAATGGGGAAGTATTCTTGATTGTCTTGATAGCCTTCTCTAACAGCACATGCTGCAGAGGGGAGAGGAGTTGCGGGATTGCTCTCAGTATGCTGTGACTGAACCTGTACAGATTGGTTCACAGCATGATATTGCAACTGGATATAATTGGGCAGTTGCATGCTAAAAGGTGATGCCTGCTGAGCTCAGCATGTGCCAACAGCATTATGATAGATGGATGGACAGAGGATTCAGTTTATAATGGCCTACCCAATAACATAATTTGCTGTGTGGTCCACACAGTACTGTTATAATTCAGCATTTGCCCAAACTGGTTCTTTAATCTAATGTAGTTTTGAGGAATGGGGGCTCTGTTTTCTTGTACAAGCATCTACAAAGTTTTAGTTTCTGTATACAGATTTAGGAAGATGGGAATAGACAAAAGAGAATGTGCAGAACAATTTGAAGTTGTACAGATTAAGCAAACTCATGAATGTATAATCTGCATTAGAAGGCAAAAAACTTAATCTAACACACTTCTGTGTAGTTTTGGCCATGCTATGGATTACCTTCTGGGATTTAACATTTTATTAGTGGCTGTATACTATTTAATGTGTTAATCCAAAACTTAATATGAATGATTACATAAAATGTTTTGTAGAACTCTAATATTCTTTCTTGAGGGTTTTTTTTTGGTGTATGTTTTTAAATACATCAAGATCCTAATATAAATTACCATGGAGATTATTTCCCTTTCACAGACTAATCTGGTTATCAAAACATAGTATCTCAATTGCTACATAACACTTGTACTTGTTAATTATAATTTTGCAATCTGTGTTGCTTATGCTACTGCTGTTCAGAGATTATCACATACAGGTGTACTCTGTAAGGACTCTTGAATTTACTTTTCCCAGTAGTGACAATTAGTCATTATCTTCTCGTTTTAATCCTCAGGCCTGTAAATAACTAAGTGCATTTCATAAATGTAAACAAAAGCTAAATTGTTAGGAACTCTACCCCACCCCCATGCTCTTCCTGTACTTGTGTGTGAAGCTGCTTGCCAGTCCTTGTCATCTGTGGAATTGGCCAGGGATCTTGGAAGCAATGTGCAGACTTGATAATTTTTGCATGCACACACAACACTCTTTTTGTGTAAATATTCTCTGGGGTGGTTTGTAAGGGAAAACAGTTTAAACCTCCAGTAAATCAGCAAAGTTCCTTTATTTTATATATGTATGCATAACTGCTGCAGTGGCATCAAACCTAGCTGTCGAAGTTTAGTTAAATACAAATATTTCTCCCTGTCCCTGAAAGGACTCAAGGAAAGTGGAAATGTAAAGCTCCAGAAGAGCACTCCAGAGCAGTGGGACTGCCATAGAAAGCCCAAAAAATCCGTCCTCAAAATGTCATCTCTAGTAGGGCTTCACCGGATGATCTTAAATTCTCTTGGGCAGGAAGGAATCATAAGGGCTGTCTGATATATGTATGGCTTTAAGCATAAAAAAGTACTTTGGATTAGGCCTGGAAACAAGTTGTTTCAAAAGTTATCATGATGGATTACATTGTCATCTATTGGGAACTGCATTCTGAAGTGGTGAAGTTTTGGGACTAGTTTCAGAGATAGACCTGTGTGAAATTCATAGCCATAATCTAATCTGGGGATGGCCAAACTGAGGCTCATGAGCTGCATACAGCTCTTTGAATTTATTTTGCAGCTTGCAGAGGGGCTGGAAGGCATCAGTGTGAGATTCTGCTTGGACCAATGAAAGAGGAACAAATGGGAGCACTTTCCAGTGAAGTCACTGTGCTAACTAAGGCACCGCCATTTTCTAATGCTCAACCAACCACGGGGGTGTCTGTGATTGACCAATTGGGGTGCTGGCCTGGAACAATGGAAGTGAGGCGCACACAAGGGAAGGACCAAATTGCAAGTCTGGTTTGAGCCAGAACGACACGCCCTCCTACTTCGACAGGTTCTTTGCTTGGTTTCACCTTTGCAGAAGCTGCTAAAGAAATGGTGCAGTCTTTTAAAGGCAGACTGCAGTGGGACTGGCAGAGCCGGTCAGGAAGGCAAGGATTTGCTTCTTAGGTGGTCTGTGTTTCAAAATAGCCAAGAGAAGTTTGCACACCGCCATTTGGCTTCAGCCTACTTCACAGGGTTGTTATGGAGCTAAAATGGCAGATTGCACCGTCCTGAGCTACTTTTTTTTAATTTTAAAGGACAACATTGTGGTAACCTATAATTGGTAAAGAACCACTTACTAGACAAACTGATTGGGTGTCTCATTATTGTTATTGGCATGGGAAAGGGTTTGTTGTGGATAATATCTTTGCAACAAGTAAACATTTGTGTCTTATCTACAACATGTCACTTGTAGCAATGTTTGTTTGGTAATAATAAATAAACAAATACCATGTTTTTTGCTCTATAAGATGCACCTGACCATAAGACGCACCTAGTTTTTAGAGGAGGAAAACAAGAAAAAAATATTCTGGATCAAATGGTTTACTAAACTATTTAATAAACTATAACAGAATACAGT